>NC_133658.1:403610473-403954192 GCF_037893015.1 Macrotis lagotis | reverse complement strand
TATAAACATTTGGAAAATTCAAGCTGAGAAGCCATTCTTCTTTGATCACTAGGTCATATTTTGGCAAGCTCTCCACCTTCCTAACAGAGCACCTCCTTTTAAAGTGCACCTTCGGCGGCCAGGTGGCACAGTGAATAGAGCACCAGCCCTGGAGTCAGGAGTACCTGAGTTCAAATCCAGCCTCAGACACTTAATAATTACCTAGCCGTGTGGCCTTGGGCAAGCCACTTAACCCCATTTGCCTTGCAAAAACCTAAAATAAAATAAAATAAAATAAAATAAAATAAAATAAAGTGCACCTGGATGTTTTTGTGTCTGCTACTGTTTCTATGAAGAAGACAAAAAGATATTTCATGCCACTTCCACCATATTTTGCTCCCACATTCTGATTAGAGAAAAAAGTTGCCAGTAATTTTTTTCCTGAGGAAAATCTAGTAGAGGCTTAAATATTAAGTTGCCTTTAAAATGTTAATGGAAAGTATTTGAAAGAACTGTCATATTTAATAGCTATTTACTTGACAGAGCCAAACACATTTTACAGACCTCCATTCCTGCAGGTAATTATGAAATTAAAAATTTCTTTATAATATACCCAAGACCAGAAGTTATAATCCTTCAAGCATAATAAGGTTTTAAGACTGTATGAATCTTCAAGGTTCTAGTCATAACAAAGATCTCAAAAGGAAATGCTCATTATTTCTCTTTCTTCATAGTTTTAACTAAGAACCCATGGAGGGGGAAAAAAATCCTTAATAATTACCCACAAAAAACGAATTCTTGTTTGAAAGTTTCTAAAGTGGGGACAGCTAGATGGCACAGTGGTCCTTGAGTCAAGAGGACCTGAGTTCAAATACAGGCTCAGACACTTAATAAGTGCCTAGCTGTGTGACCTTGGGCAAGTTACTTAACCCCACTGCCTTAACTAAATAAAAAAATGTAAAAAAACAAAAAAATAAAGTTTCTAAAGTCCTAAGTGCCACAATCTTTTAGACTGGCAAAATGGCATGGAATGAAGAGCTGCCAAAGTAAAGTCCATTCTCCAAGATGTGGATCAAAGAGGGTTTTTCAGACACAGACACACACACACCTTTCCCCAAATCCCAATAAGAGTAGAAATTTGATCACTAGGAGAACTAATGTGACAACAGAGAAATGAAGATATCAAAAAAAAAAATCACCTCAAAGTGATGACGTAGAACAGTCAGAGTTGTATGTTGCCAAGGTGGGTAATTCTTTGCTACATAAATGGTGCAATGAGAAGGCTTCTGTGGTGGCTGCTTATCAACTTTCTATACATAGGCAAGAAAAGAGGACATAGTCAATCACTTCTAGCATAATAAAAATGAAACACCCTATCCCCTTCCCTTTTACACTTAAGAGATTACACAGTATTGTTGGGGTTTTCTTTTACAATAAAGCTTTCCCAATATTTTTTTTCAAAATCACTCTTTCACCTTTCCTTTGGATGGCATCATATAGTTCTTAAGACGTAATCTCAGGTCATGAGCTACTTCCATAAGGTACTGTGAGGAACGTATCAAGACTTCATCAACGGGACCTGCTACTGGCCAGGCAGCTTTCATGATTGAGTCAGGCTTTTATTTAAAGAAAGAAAGTTCAGTGAAATTAGCTAGGACCTATCAACCAGAATCTCTCATAGTTTCACAGCAAGATTATCATCAGGAATATGACTTCAAATCTGATTTTGATTCAGAACAACACACTTCTTCAGACCCTAATCTAAAACACCCCAAAATCAAGCTGTGAAGTTAGTCTCTATGTTTCTAATTAACAGGCATTTTTTACAACTACATTAATGCCCACACACATATGCTCACTTTCAAAGAAAATTATATAATCTTAATTTGTCTAAATTTAATAACTATTACATAAAGTACACAAGACATTTATCATATTAATCCATCTAATTCTTAATGTATGATTGCTAGGAGTACAGAATAATTAGGACATTTTGTACTGTCCATGTACTGGAGAAATATATCAGAATACCTAGAAGGATCATGAAGAAATCATTAAACTAGATAATCATTCCATTAGCAATTACAGGAAAAATAACTAGAAAAAATATAACTAATCTTTATGAATGCTAATATATACTTGCATATACATTCTTATATATACCAGAAGGTTTTACAGAAAGCAAGAAATTTGTTTTATTAATCTGTAAGTGGTTCATAACAGTTAGTCACATATCTTAATGTGTCAAGAAAACTAAAGTTATAAAAATGTTTATTCCATAAATTTAAAATTTTACTACATGTTAACAGCATACTCTAAATGCATATTTTAAGTTATGAGAGTACCTTTCCCAGGAGTGTCCAGACATGTTCACATACATGTGGGCATATTGGAGCCAAGAGGAGCGTCTGAACCTCAATAAATTGGAACACCAGATCTCTGTGCATCCCTTCTATAGCTAATTCACGATACTTATCTTTTGCTGCCTGAAAGAAGTAAAATTTGCCATTGCATCTGTTAAATACATTTAAAATTAAGTCATACTTCTTTAAAAGATGGCAAAATGGTATTTTTGACATGAAATTTTAAATATTAAAAGTCCTCCCATATGGAATTATTAAATGAACTTTACTCATTTTTAAACCTATTAAGTAAATCATTATGAATCTATGTAAAAGGGATATGTCAATTTTACATTATTCTGACTCTGAAGGAAAATAATAAGATGCAAAATATCTAAATGTCAAGGCATAAAAGACAATGATACAATTTTAATAACTTATTAGGTACTACTACTAAATGTAGCATTGGAAAAATAAAAAAACACAGAACAAGATAAAAAGAAATAAATGATGTATTATTATGCTCAGCACTTGACCAATTTAATCATGTTGGAAAGACAAATCATCCAAATAAAGGCCAAAGTGATATAATATAAAGCAGCATTTTAAATGAAGCTTCATTTGATTTTCAAACATAACTTTCAGACTTGGTGAGACAGTGACACCTTGTGGAAAACTTCAGAATATGCTTGGCTTCAAGATTAGTCTTGATCATATACAAAAACCTGTGAAACTACCTTAATTTTTCCTCACTTGGGAGTTTTCAGATTTATTTCACTTCTTTAACCCTTTGACTAACTCCATTATTGCAGAAATAATAAAAAGGTCAATTATTAAGAAATCAAAATACATTCAGAAGTTGATAGAAATGACAAATTTGGTAGAAAAACTGCCTCCAATTTATCAGATATACATTTAAAAGTAACAGAGGAAAAAAATTTATACACACACACACACATATATAAACACACACACAAAGATAAGACACATTTTAAATCTATTTAATTTAGCTACTAAATAATACATGTATAGAAATTAACTAAAGCAATACTCATGTCTACCTGAAATTCAAAAAATCCTGTTTTCAAAGCTTCCTTAAACATCATCTTCTCGAAATTTTGCTCTGTTTTCACAATTCCTGCATTCATTTCACTATTGAAATTCAAATACAAATGTGATTAAAGGGCATAAAACAATTATAAAGAACTATTGTATTTAATAATAAAAAGCAATGTCAAAATATAAACATTACTAATTGTTTAAAAAAATTAACATCCCCTTTAAATTCATTAAAATCTGCTGCCATGTAGTCTCCTGGCAATCTATCCATTTATTAAATGTCTGAGCCCGGATTTGAACCCAGGTCCTCCTGACACCAGGGCTGGTGCTTTATCCACTGCACCACCTAGATGCCCCCAATCTATCCATTCTTAAATTTGGCAGTTTGCCTGACACTATTTATGGTTCCCACTCCTTGAGGACAGTACGTGTTAAGGGTTTTTCCATTTATTTTCACCTTAATTTCTATTATTTTTCTTTTCTGCAATATTTCTTCCCCTACCTTCTTACATTTTAGAACAAAATTAAATGTTAAGTAAGTTTTAAAACGCATGACAACTAAGAAAAATATAAAGTGTTTTGGTTCCATATGTTACCTGGCAAAGACTCGATCATTAAAAGTGCTAGCAGGACCACTTCTTAGGCTGTCCCAATTGGCAACCATTTCCTTCACCCACTCCACCCAGGTATAAAGGCGGAGAATACCAGCATCTGCCATAGCTTCCACAAAATTAGCATCTTCAACAGTGTCACCTGCATCAGCCAAAGCCAGACGCATTCCTAAAAAAAAAAAATAAAAAAAATAACCACCTATCCAGTAAACACTTATTAAACATCTTTCCTGGGTTGAGGGCAAATTTGCATTAAAACTGAGTGAAAGGGTATATACTTTGTTTCATTGTGTTTGGAATAATCATAGAAATGACATTTTTTTGTATTTGAGTATATAAAAATAAAAAAAACTTTTGTATAGCAAAAGGTTAAAAAATGGCAAAAATCTTTTCTATAGATATTTCTGATTAAAAATGATGTAAGTTACAAAGAATTGACATAAATAGTGTGCTCTTAGTTAAGTGTCAAAGGAAATGAATAAACACTTTGAAATAAGAAACATAAATAATGCTTTAATGATCAGAAAAATGAAAATAAAACAGCTTTGAAAAATCACTACACCTGTTACACTGTTAAAGATAATAAAACAATAAAGTCCAATGCTGATGAGGATGAAGGAAAAAGACATACTATTGAAAATGCTAGTGGAGCTGTGATCTGAAAAACAATACTATACAATTAGATTTTTGCTTGTACTTTGATTTATACCTATTTCTATAAAAATATTCCTAATATGAGATAGAATAGGATTGGTCCTATGATTTCATAGTGTAGGAAAGGAATTTTCATTAGGAAAAATCCTCTCTTAATGAAGACTGGCACCTTCTCTGTAGCTCAGATAGTTAGTTGCCTACAGAACTGAAAGGTTAAATGATTTATGCCATACCAGCGAACTGTAGACAGTGGGAGTCAGAGGCAGAATTTAAACCCTTTCTGATTCTGAGACTATTTCTGCATACATTACATCACAGTTTATTTTATAATAAATCATAAAAAATGATAATTGTGATGGTGGAATTCTAATTATGTTGATAATTATTTGTGCCATCTATGTAAAAAAAAATTGTACAAACTTAAGAGCAAGTACTTTTCTTAGGCAATGTGACAGCGAACCAAAATTTCCTCTAATGAAGCAAAGGAAAATGAGAGACGAAAGGAGATACATTCTTCTCAGACTTACCTTGTCCCCTTCATTAGACATAAAAATTATATCATGAAGTTTTAAGTTCAATTCACATTTAGGGGGCGCTCATTTTGTACAAAGTATTGATGTAAAAATGCATGGATGTTAAGCTAACATGAATGAATGTTAACAGAAATCATCCATATTTTTTCCCCAAAAATCTTAAGGAATCAATTTTTAGTTAAAATTATCCCTAATAAAATCTTAGTTTCCAATAAGGAACCAACAGGTATGAAAAGAGACAAAGGATAAATGACACAATAAAGTGGATTACTTAAATATTAAAATGCTTTTAGAGTAATACAAAACATACACATACATAGATACACATACACATACACACACACACACACACACACACACACACACACCCATTAGAACTCTCAACTAAGGAAATAGTACTGAAGCATAAGATAGATGGTTTTTCAACAGAATAAATGTCTTTTTTCTGCCTCAAAAGTCACTAAATGGTATACTCTTTTGCTACAGTAATATAAACACTACAATTATAATCCAAAGAAATCAATGAAAAAGGAAAAGGATCCATATGCACAAAAATATTCAATGCCAACTCGTTTTGTATAGACAAAGAAGGTATTAAGGAAGTATCCATCAACTGAGAAATGACTGAACAAATTATGATATTTCATTTAATGGAATATTACTGCACCATAAGAAATGATGAAAGAAATAGCTTCTGAGAAACTTGTGAAGACATATAAATTAATGGACAATAAAGTGAAAATCATTTACATGTAACAATAACTATAGACAAATAACTTTTAAAGACTTAAGAAGTCTTTCAACATAACGTGCTGAATATATTTTATGCTTAGAAACAAGTGATACTACAAAATAGTTACATCCACAATCCTCTCCTACAGTTCAACAATTTTTATAGTAATGTTCACTTCCTTTGATGCTTAAGTTCAGAATAAAAAAACACAACATTTAAAAAAGGAATACATATCTTTTGAGACCCTGTAAGTCATCACTAAAATTGATATGTGGAATTACTGAGTATTCCCTCCAAAGACGCAGACTGAAAACAATCCATGCCCTTTTGCCCTTTACAGCTCTCATTGATGTTTTCCTACCCACCACAAATAATGTGCTTTCCTTGTCAAGATATCAATAAGCACCCAGGGAATCCATTAGATGCCTCATTTTTGATATGTAACCAGTCTATTTTCTTTTTTCCTCATACATTTCTTTGGTAGTGGCCTTTGCACCTCTCTTTTAGAAGTCCTACACTGTAATGAACTGCAGTCTTCATGCACCCACCATGTGTTTCCCTGCTGATCTTTAGGTGATTTCAATGTCAAATATCTGGAGACTTTCGTGTTTCATGACATGAAGTCATACAAAATCCCCCCCAAAGGAATACTATTATTAAAAAGATGGTCTTTGTTTCAAAATAAAGCTTGAGGTATTTAAAGGACCTTGAAATAACCCTAAAGAAGTAACAGTTCTCAGGGTGGCTGGGTGGTGTAGTGGATAGAGCACAGGCCCTGGAGTCAGCAGTACCTGAGTTCAAAGCTGACCTCAGACACTTAATAATTATAGCTGTGTGGCCTTGGGCAAGCCACTTAACCCCATTTGCCTTGCAAAAACCTAAAAGCAAACAAATAAAGAAAAAAGAAAAAAAGAAATAACAGTTCTCCCTCCTTTTTTTAATGCTAGGTACAACTAATTGAATATCTGTTGTGTCCATCCAAGAGATTATATAAATGTGTATGTGCATATATATATATGTATATATATATATACACATATATACATATATATTATACTGAATATAGATTGATTGATAGATGAAGCTAGAGATACACACTAACTCTCAACTGAAACTCAATCTGAACAATCAGCATTCCAAATCAACTCAACTTTTTCCTATGTAAAAGGCAAATCACAGTCTTCTTTCATTTAGAGCCTTGACACAATCACAAAAATTTCATTCCCTAATAGGAACATCACTTACATCACTATCTATAAGAAACCCTCATCCAAATGGACTCTGCATTGGATCTCCTCTGTAAGTGGAATGGAAAACAACTTTGTTGAGCAAACATCTCCCTGTTTTATACCCCATTTGATGTAGATATTCTAGGAATCATCAAACAAATTGCTATTTGTGTCAAAGTGTGTGTATAATTTTGACATTATTTGGGAGACATCTTGTTGGAGATGCCTTTAAGGCTGTGATATACTCTACTGAAGCAAAGACTTTTAGTAGCAAAAAACAATGAAGAAAAAAATAGTTTAAAAAAAATTGGCAAGGATCCCCACTAAGCAATGTCATCCCAAGGGTAGAAAGGAAATAATAAAAAGGTATAAAATAAAAGAGTTGCATCTTTTTTAAATATACAGAAAAGAAAACAAGAGAGAGAAGCACAGAGAAGCAGGAGAGCTTTGAAAACTACTCTAAACTTATTATATATTTAATAATTAACAGTAATAACTCTTACCATCAGCTGAAAACTTATCAATAGCTTGAGTCAGGGTAAGAAAGTTGCCTGTAGATTTAGACATCTGAAATGGAAAATAAATAAGAACTGATTAATGAGATTAGTCAATATATGAGATAGTCCTAAAATTGATCCTAAAAAGAGTTCTGCTTAACTGTTTTTTAAGACTGTATTCTGCACAGGAGGGAGGTGTGATGGGAAATGTCTTATGAAAACACAAAATATAGCAATAAAAAAAGTTATTCTTTAAAAAAAAAATTTCCAGGGCGGCTAGGTGGCGCAGTGGATAGAGCACTGGCCTTGGAATCAGGAGTACCTGGGTTCAAATCCGATCTCAGACACTTAATTGCCTAGCCACGTGGCCTTGGGCAAGCCACTTAACCCCACTGCCTTGAAAAATCTAAAAAAATAAAAAAAATAACAATAAAAAAAATTTTCCTATGAGAAAGGCAAATAATACTCCCAAAGTGACTAAACTATAAATCTTTTGTTCTAGCAAAGAGAACAAAAAGAAAAAGAATAAGGATATTTATTTACAAGAGTACAGATAACAGCTCCTTTTATAGTGGCAAAAAACTGGAAACTGAAGGAGTATTCATTAATTAAGGAACAAATGAACAGTACATATATGCAGGGGAATGTTCCTGTGTGAGAAACCTGGAAAAACTTATATAAACTGATGCAGAGCAAAGTGAACAGAATCAGAAGAATAACTTATAAGATAAAAAACAATAGTGTGAAGAAAAATAACACTGAAAACATTTAAGAACTGATCAATGCAATGACCAACCACAATTTCAAACTGCCAGGGATGAAGCATGCTCCCCAATTCTCTAAGAGGTGATGGCAATCAAGATGAGGAAAAAGACATACATGTTTGAACATGGTCAGTCTCAGAATCTGTTTATCTTAACTATAAATATCTATTACAAGGATTTTTTTTTTCAATGAAGGAAAGAAAGGAAAGGGAAGGGAAGGGAAGCTTAACAAAAAAGGAAAGACCATGAAAAGGTCACTAAAGCATTATTTTTTTAAGGCACAGAAAAGAACAAAAAGGCCAGACAAGCAGGACAGCTCCGAACTAACATTAAATACATTATTTAATTTTAAATGAAGGAAAATTATAAGAGATTCAAAATTTCATTTATAATCATCTTTTTTTTCTGTCCTAAAATATATATGTATGGAAATACCAATTTTGTTTGCTTTTTAACTTCAGGAATTTTTTAATTTTAAGGATTAAATAAAAAATGCTGGACTTAAAGATAGTAGATAGGGGTTCAAATCTCAGTACTACCAGATCACTAAGATTATAAATGGCATGACCAGGATTTGAAACCAGGTCCACTTTCCTCTTAAATCTAGCTCTATAATTTCATTGAGATTTTTTGCTGTTAAATTGTTTCAGTTGTGTCTGATTCCTCATGACCCGACTGAGGGGGGAGAGGAACAGAGAATTTCCTTGGCACAGATACGGGAGTGGTTTTTCGATTTCCTTCTCCACCCCATTTTACAGATGAACAATTGAGACAAACAGGGTTAAAAAAATTCTTCTTATTCTTCTTCTTCTACTACTACTACTACTACTACTACTACTACTACTACTACTACTACTACTACTACTACTACTACTACTACTACAGTAGTCCTTTTGATAAAGGACCACACCAACCAATCAAATGATTGGAGGCATGAGTTGCACAATTATATTTTTTGAAGTGAGGGGTATGTTGTGCAAGGCCTCCTTCTCACTTGTCTTTACCAGAATCATTCCATCACAGGGCCTGATTTTTAGGAAACAAAACTATTGGAGATGGTCTGGTTACTGTGGGAGTGTCTTGATCTTAATGGTTTTGATTAAGACACATCAAAAATGTCAGGCAAGCACTAGCCCATGCTATATGATAATATTCGACAATCTGGCACATCCTTACCTGTCACTCGATAGATTAATTTTAGTACAGTCTTTCCTCTGAGACCTTCCATCTTTGAGTTACGATGGTGGGAAATATGATGGTATCTGATTATGTTTGAACCTTAATTGATAACTAAGAACTGGAGAGGCAGAGAGGCTGTAAGGCATCCAGTACAGAAATGCAACCAATCCTGGAAAAGTCGGAGGGAGTCCCAAGAAGAATCTCTTTTCTTTGTGAAGGACAAGGCCACCCTGGAGTAGGTTTGCCCTGACAGAGGAGCCTGGCCTTGGAAAGCATTGTGGCTCCAGCAGCATCTGGTGAGCCAACAATCAGATATCTTTGAATGGAAGATGGAAGATTTGAGAAGATTGACCATAATAAAGATTAGCCCATCATGAGACAGGTTAGGATGTACCAGGTTGTCGAATAAGATTTGAAGGTGATCATCACAACTCAAAGGTGGAAGGACTGAGAGGAAAGACAACTACTGACAATTAGTCCAGGGTCACACAGCTAGTACATGTCTGAGGCTGGATTTGAACTCATGAAGATGACTCTTTCTGATTCTATCCACTGTGACACCTACTGCCCTACACTGAGGCACCCTTAATAAAGAAACTAATTCTACCAATGTAGATCAGCAACAAATGTGTATTATAATCAGGTACCTGAGATACTAAAAGGTTAAGAGACTAGCCATGGATCATTTAGCCAGAAGGTGTTAGAAATGAAATATATTCAAGAAATGAAATATATTAATGACTTACAGTCCATTACTAGGAGTGGAAAATAATATTTTTCATACATAAAATTTTACCATTAAATAGTTCAGATTTGTATGTGAAATGTCCTCAAATTAATTTATTGGCTAGTCTTTTCTAATACACTATATTTCTTTCTAAATTTGAAAGGTTTTTGGAACTCAAAAACTAGGATCTTTAGCTATGACTCTACTAAACACAATTTAGATCATCCTTTTCTTTGTTGTCCTAATAATAACAATTACATGAGTAATATTCCCACACTTCTCCTTAAATATCTACTTTCTACACCTCACTAACTCATTTTTAAAAGATGATTTTAATCTATGTTGCAGCTTTAACTTAAATATTTTAATGAAAATATTTTAAACTTAATATTTAATACTTCAGACTATTTAACTCTAAAAGGCAATTTTGTAAAGCATAAAACAAACAAATAAATAAAATAGTTGGCTCCACAATCTTAAATCAGAAGTTAAATCAGAAGTTCCATACTCTTACCTTCTCAGAATTCAGGAGAAGATGTCCATTTGCTCTCACAGCTCTCGGCCATTTAACACTGCATTTAAGGAACATTGTTACCTTCATGTTATTTTTTCTTAAGAAGATAATGGTTTTGATTTGAAATCTTAGGAAAATGGAGGTCTCAAACACTTAAATGAAAAAAACCTCTCAGTTTTTCAATTCCTTTAAAATAATTTTAACACAATTCAGAAAATGAGACTAGTGTAATAGACCAGAATATTACATTCATTTGAATCCTTTATAATCTTCCCTCGTTATCTCAAAAAACTACATTATTGGCCTTTTATTCTTTAACAAAGAAAACGAATTTTGTTCAAAAGACATGAAACCACAAGGAAACTTTTTATTTTGACTAGCCAAGGACAGTACAAGGAACATTCCATGAATGCAAAATCATTAAGAGTGACAGAGTTCTTCCCTTAGGTCTAATGCTTACTAACTACAACTCTAAGATCTGAGTTCTAGTTATAGTAGTTTTGAGACTTTAGTTCAAATCATTTCTCTATGCCTCAGTTTCTTCAACTGAAAAACAGGGGGTTAGAACAAATAATCTATGAAGTCCCTTTGAGTGTTAATGATCAAAATTCTATGACTCTAATCCTGTCTAGTCAATAATAGCTTTTGGTTCTATAATTAGTAAAGTCAAACAAGTAACTCAAAAGATCAAGTCAAACACTAGCATAATAGTGGCTTACCTTAAAAGTAACATTTACTTTGGATTTAGGCATATGTGTAGGGCTTCTGTAATATGGTTTAAGATAAAAAAAAAATCATTGTACAAAAATATTCATAGCAGCCCTGTTTGTGGTGGCCAAGAATTGGAAATTAAGTGAATGTCCTTCAATTGGAGAATGGCTTAGCAAAGTGTGGTATATGTATGTCATGGAACACTATTGTTCTATTAGAAACCAGGAGGGATGAGAATTCAGGGAAGCCTGGAGGGTTTTGCATGAACTGATGCTGAGTGAGATGAGCAGAACAAGAAAAACACTGGACACCCTAAACAGCAACATGGGGGTGATGATTAACCTTGATGGACTTGCTCATTCCATCAGTGCAACAATCAGGGACAATTTGGGGCTGTCTGCAATGGAGAATACCATCTGTATACAGAGGAAGAACTGTAGAGTTTGAACAAAGTTCAAGGACTATTCCCTTTAATTTAGGAAAAAAAACTGCTATCTTATTGTCTGATCTTGTTACCTCATACTTTATGTTTCTTCTTTAAGGATATGATTTCTCTCTCAACACACTCAATTTGGATCAATGTACAACATGGAAACAATGTGAAGACTGACAAATTGCTTTCTGGGAGGGGGATGGTGGGAGGGAAATGAGATTGGGGGAAAATTGTAAAACTCAAAATAAATAAAATCTTTAAAAAAAAGATAAAAAATCATTTAGGTGGCAAACAAAACCATATTTTGATTCACTTGTTAAAGCTTCGAAGGGTGTTTTCAGATGATTTAAGATAAAAAGATGGAAACACTTTTATATAATAGCATGCAGCTAGAGAATGTAGTATAATGAATAGAATCTCAGAGATCTGAGTAGTAATCATACCTGCAACACTTACTAACATGAGGGTCATGAATAAATCACTTTCCTCATCAGTAAAAATGTCCACACAGGATTAGAGTGAAGATTAAATAAAATGATGTAATATAAATCGTGTAGCAAACCTTAAAATACTATCTAATATTAGTTATCATTATTATTATTATCTTAATAGTGAGGGCATTTTCATATAATGTCTGCTTCACCAGAGTCCTATATTTAAAATATGTAAAGTTTGCAAAAATTAAATTATCTAAAAATCATTTCATGATTTTTTTTATGCAAGGGAGAATGCATCAATAGTCAAGGGCTCATGTCACAATATAACTGAATTTTTTCCTTTAGTAGATCACAATGCATTATAACCAAACTCTGAACTTTTCCCTCTACAGAAATTACCCTTGCTAAAGGAGATTTAATCTTCAGAAAGAAATTAGAGAGTTTGACTATTTATAGTAATATAAGATCTCATTTTTAGTTCAAATCATTTCTCTATAACTCGATTTCTTCACTGAGGCATTTTGCATCTATTGTTAATTGTGGTGTGAACTCTGTTCTCCTGGACCACACTACAACTTGGATAATTATAGCCTAATGTCCTAAATTTCCATCAAAGTTTCAAGTAAATCTACTGTTCCTCAATTTCATGGAGCACTGTAACTTGTACCAACAAGAAGGTTGCAGTTTCTCAATGGGTAGTACTCATTATTAATAAATAAATCACTGGAGAACATATTTCTCCATCTTAGAAAGTGCAATTTTTCCATGTTCCAAAGAATTTTAAAGGGTAGCATGGGGGAGCAAATGTTGATGGGACAAACAAAAACATGGAGGTAAATCTTTGCCCTAGATAGTCCACAGACTCCAATTTTCAAACAGAACTTTTAAAATATGGAACAATCAAAGTCTCTATTGACATGAGAATAAGTTCTAAAATAAACCTAAATCCAAAGCTAAGTCACCTAAGAGAACACCAACAAAATAACTGGATCCCAAATCACTGTAATTAATTCTCTTAGTACCATACACTAAAGCCTTTACAGTACTCACCTTTGTCCTGGCCACATGGCCACATGATTATAGAGATAGTATGAAAGATGATTTGGAACAAGATCCTTGCCAGACACTCGCAGATCCACTGGATACCAGAACTCAAACTCTTCCTTTAACTTATCCAATTTTTCTTTTGGGATCTGAGTTTTAGGGAATGGAGCCTCCTTGAAGAAAATGTAATCCCAAACTTCTTTGGTCATCTCTTGTGCTCTATAGGAAAAGAACTGTACTTTGGTAAAGAGCATCCTGGAACTTTTCAGGAAACTAAAGAAGTGAAAAATTCTTAAGCAGAATATTATGAAAAAACCATGCAGAAGTATATGGAGTACAATTTCAGGAAAACAATTCAACTGAAGCATGAAATAGGAGTTTCTGTTTCAGTGTATATGAAACAAATGTGGGAAATGTCCTCCTTAACAGTGCTCAAAGCAGAAGAAAGTAAATAAGATGCTATTTTTTTCTTTTGCTCATTATAATAATGAAAAAAACAAAAGCACCATTTCAAAAACATTAAATAAACTTTGTGTTCCAGATTTTTTTTTTGGCAGGAACTAGGAGGAAATCAGACCTGTCACATCATTGATACAGGAAATTCCCTGTAACAATGCAAGCTGGCATCTTCTATGCAATTTATAATCTAGGAAAATGACTGGGGAACTCAGAGGTTAAGTGGCTTGCCAGCTCTCTAGTACCTGTAACATGCTGCCTCTCTGGTCCAGATATAGCTAGCTTTGTTAAGCAATTAGTTATACAATAACTACATTTTGATTTCAATAAAAATCTTTGCCAAATATGGTGGCATGTGATTGTAATTCCTGCTACTGAATCAGTTCATCGTGATAGTTATAGGATGACAAAGGATTAATGTCAGTTGGGTGTCCTTAATAAGTCTGGCATTAATATGTTGAACCCTACAAATAAAGCAATCACCATACTGACTAAGGAGGGGCAAAACTGCTCAGGTTGGAAACAAGTCAAAGTTTTTCTGCCTATCAGTAGTGCAATCAGGCCTATGTATAACCTCACTTGAGTAAGACAGTGAAAAATAATCTCAAAAAAAAAAAAAAACCCATACATCCCACAACTTTGACTACTAAAAATTTATACATAAATACAAATAAGTTCTATGATTCCAGGACTAGTTAACTAACCTGATGCCTAACGGAGATTCTGCTTGCCCACGCAAGTTTCCCCCTTGCAGCAAATGGGCAACTGTGTAAAAGGCCATATAAATAGTGGAATCAGAAAGTGATTCAATCAGCCACTGTTCATCCCAAGGCAATCGAGTACCTAAAAGAGGAACAAAGAAGAAATAATAATCCAAGACTAAGTAATCAAGTAAGCTAAGAAACATATTGCCTAGGGAACTGTACAACCAGAATATCTCAAATACACTTTTTAACAGGGAATTTCCAAATGAGAAAAATGAGGGAAAATGTTTTGAAATCTCTTTTCATATGAAAATCAGATCATGGAAACAAAATTACAATCTAGGGGATTAAACAGGAGGCCCAATTCTGTCACATAGCATTTTTTGTTGTTGTTGTTTTGAGATTTTTTTTTAGTAAAGCAATGGGGCTAAGTGGCTTGCCCAAGGTCACACAGCTAGATAATTATTAGGTGTCTGAGGCCAAATTTGAACTCAGGTCCTTCCGACTCCAGGGGCAGTACTCTATCCACTGCGCCACCTAGCCACCCCCAGGAGGTCCAACTCTGGAGCTAAATACTGTCAATATAACAATATCTAGGTTTCCTCTAATTCACAACTTCTAGTTTAAGAAGGCATATTATTAGGTGGCAGAATAATTAAGTGATTTCCAACCATTTGCATCCATGTCAAAGTCATGGATCTATAAAAAGATTTGCGTAGGCTACCTACCTAATCCATATGTTCTTGAGCAAGCATGTTCCTGTAGCCAACCTAAAGTAGCTTCGAAATTCCTTCTTGTCTCATCACAGAAGCTAAGTAAAATAAATCACAAGATTGTTTCTCTTCACCTTTAAACCCTACTTCCCTCCATCCCTCCCCTCTCCTCTTTTTTCCAACATCATCTATTTTCTTTTAGGGCTTACGTCTCTAAATCTTGTAAACACTGGGAGGTGTGATTTTTCCAGCTTTCCTCGCCATAATCCAAGTACCTAACAAATGGATGAATCGATTTCAAGAGAAAGTGTCAAATGTAGCATCCCAATGCCTGAGGAATGTTTCCTCACTCTTAGAAAAAGAACTTACCACTGGTCACAAAGAGCCACAACACATTCATCAGAAGATCTAGAGATCACTTGTTTTTCTGGCTCCATGTAAATAAATGCATCCCCCTGGCAGAAAAGAGAACTCAAAGTACATATGGGCTATCATTTTGAAGCTAAGATTCTGCCTCAAAACAAAATTCAATTTTCTCAAAAACTGTTCCACCATTTTCATTATGATTCCCATTATGCTAGCCCAATCCCTTTACAGAAAGGGGGATATCACCAGATCTTCCATTTCACAATTAGGCTCAAGAATAAGCAAAACTCTAAAGCAGGTACAATACAGACCATTTATTCTCTCCTTTCATCCCTATTTCTAGGACATTCCTTGTCAGTTCAGAATGAAGTAAGAATAGCTTTTACCAAACTCCTGGATTGGAAGATTATGCTTCCTAATATAGCTGTGAAGTACACATACATTTCTTATCCAGACTTTAATCCCCAAGAGCACTCAAAGCAAAGGATCTTCATCTCAGTTGATCTTCCCAAAAGAAGGGTAAAAAGAAAACGAGATTAAATGCGTAGACCTACCTCTGGAGAAGCTTAAAGCAAGCTAAGTAAAAAATCTCAGCTGCTCAAAGATTAGAGCATGGCTAGAATCTATTTTCCAGAGGCAACAACTGTGATAAATAATGTCCATTAGAGGCTTGTCCATGTGTTTTTCCCCAAAAGACAAACTCTCACCTAAGTATTCTGTCCCCAGACTGATTTGGTCAGGGCAGGTTTTTTAATAAAATTCAATACCACAATCCATTTACATATTTTCTACTCAGAATTCATAATGCAATTCAGATAGAAAAAACAATGCAAAGGGGAGGAAAAAGAGGAGAAAATGAAGTACAGTGGGACAGGGGAGCATTACTGATCTGTAAGTACCTAAGATCACTGTCACTATAGAGGGGGTCCATTTTAAGTAGTCTAATATTATTCACTATAAATATTATTAGCTTTAATTGTAAGTTCCTGATGCTCACTGATTTTCCAATTAAATTAACAGTAAGCCACTAGTACATAAAAATGACATCTTTAACATGATTTTATGGCCTACTGCAGAAATCATCATTAATTACAAACAACGAAAGCAAACAGCTATAAAGCAACTGACAAAGTGTCCCAGGTTAACTTCTTGCTTACATTGTCAACCATCTTTTTCTGAATAGTTTTCTTGACATCTTGAACCCTCTGCCCTTTGAATTCATCCACCAACATTATCTAAAGACAAGGAAAAAATAAAGTCAAAAGTTAATTTGGTGGGATATTCATCCTTCTCAGTTCCTTCTTTCCAAACCTGAGATTTTATGATCCATATAATGTCAAAAAGCTCATTTTTATTTAAATTCATTATTAACGAATTATATTTCTTGATCTGTTTCACAGGTCAAAAGTTGCCTGATAGATAACCAACAATTTATATACAAGAAGAAGCATAAAAGGCATTACTGAGAGCATGTATAACCAGAAAAGAAAACAGGCTAGTCAAGTAGCAAACACAGAAGAGATCAGATGGACCACAAACTCTCCACTCAATAAATTCTCCAAGTAACAAGAATATTATTCAACATAATAATAAGAATTAGATATTATTTTAATTAACTTAAATATTACAACAATCTCCTTCTTTTTGCTCAAAGTCACCCTCATTCAGCTCTCAACTTGGATTAGTACAATCTCCTAATTAGTCTCCCTGAAACAAGTCTTTCCTCTTCTCACAATTGCCAAACTGATATGCCTAAAGTATTAATCCAAATATATAATGTCCCTGCTCAAAAATCTCCATGGGTTCCCTAATGCCTCTAAAATAAAATACAAGTCCACTGGTTCAGATTGGAAATGTCTTCCATAATCTGACTTCAGCCTCCCTTTCCAGACTTGTGGCACATTACTCCCTTCACATATACCAAAATCATCTATACACTGTTCCCATATAGGACACTCTCTTTATAGTACTTCTTTATAGTTCCCATCCATCTCCATGCCTTTGCACAGACTGTGTTCATGCCTCTCCTGTCAGAATCCCTAATCTCTTTCAAGATTCAGTTCAAGTATCTCTACTTCCACAAGGACTTTCTCAATTCAGTTCAATACTAGTGTGCCCCCTCCCCCCACCTAATTACTTTCAGTCACTTATCTCTATGTGTAGATGCTGTTACTGCAGATAGAATAAACTGTTGGAGGGCAGATTTTTGATCCTATGACTGATATTTCAACCCTTGCTCTGACACTTAACAAGGTTGAGTAAATCCCTCCATGCCTAGAGGCTGCAAGTGCCTATTGTGTAAAAAGAGAAATTGTATTAATTGATTTCTAAGGTCCCCTTCAGTCCTAATATTTCGTAATTTTGTTAAAGAAAAAAACACTAATTCCTAAAAGGACTCCCTGCTATATGCCTCTTTTTTTTCCTGTCTCTTTCAGTCCAATTAAAATACTATTAGAAATGGAAAAAAATCTAAACATGGAAAATTAAGATTATGACTTACACCTTCATAAAATCCTTTCAGATACAATTGCTCCTTAGCTTCTGCAAGTTTTTCTCGGTCATTCTGGCTCTGAATTTTCAATTCATCACAAATGTGTGGAGCAGAGAGATTCCCAAGACCTGGGATTTCAATGATTGGCACCTGCACAAAACAAGAAATTTGCTCAAAAGGTATAAAGACAGGAATGGTTTGTGATGTATCGTCTTTTTGAATCTCATTCAATGAAATGGAAGTAATGTCAGATGGTATTTACTACTACAAAAATAGATGACTTTAAAAATATATGATAAATAATTCCAGAAGTCCTTTTGTCTGCTTTTGTACCACAACTACCACCAGAGTTCCATTATACTATTCTATCTGGTCCTGCAGCTCCTCTTAAATCCCTAGGGCAAAAGAATGTCAGTAACTAACATTGTAGATTTGTACTTGTTTTGTTTTATAATAAATAAAAATCTTGAGTCTCTTCTTAAAACTTAAATGTAGGAAATTAAATTCTTGCATGTGGAGTGGCTAGGTGGTGCAGTGGATAGAGCATCAGCCCTGGAGTCAGGAGTACCTGAGTTCAAATCTGACCTCAGACACTTAATAATTACCTGGCTGTCTGGCCTTTGGCAAGCCACTTAACCCCATTTGCCTTGCAAAAACCTAAAAAAAAAAAATTCTTGCTTGTATAGTCACCAGTCTGAAAACTTAATCATATGAAAAAATACAAATACAAAACAAATGAAGCAGGTTGTGGTTTTATTTCCATTGAAGCATTAATAAGTAATATGGCATAATTTTGACTTAAGTCAGGAAGTTGATTATAATAGCAAAAAAGAGTTACATAAAAATTCTTAACTTCTAGATTTTCCTTTCTCCCCAGTTCTAGCATCACTGAAACTACAGGAACCTATTAAGAAATTTTTGTCTTTTCTTTAGCTATTTCTCCCTTCACTGAATATCTGGATCAAAGAGACATATGAGTTTCTTGTCTAAAACATACAAACCCTAACTATTTTACATTTATGTACTCACCGGCTCAAAAGGCATGACCATTTCATCTTTTATTCCATACTTTGCTCTTAATGCCTACAAAAAAACTTTTGAAAGTTAAAAAATATATATTCTATTTTTCAGTTTGTACAATGAACTTAATGGGGAAGAGGCAAATTGTAGATTTTTTTTTATACTAACTTTTTTGCTCATGATTTCCTAGTCACTCACCCAACAAGGGTTGATTAAGCACTTACTAAATATGTTCCAGGCACTGTGTTAAGTACTGGGAATATAAAGAAAAACTGAAACGAGTTTGCTTTCAAGGAGATTCTGCTCTTAAAGGGGCAGACTCTATGTTTAAGACAATAGTAGTTCTCAAACTTTTTAGACCCTCTATATTCTTAAAAATTATTGAGGACTTCTTTCCCAAGAGTTTCCATTTAGATAAGTTATAACTATTGATATTTTCACTATTAGAAATTAAAATGTCTTAGAATTTCTATGAAAAGTTTTGACCTCATTGATCCCCTGAAAAGGTCTTTGGGAAGTGTTGAAATAGAAACACACACACACACACACACACACACACACACACACACACACAGAGTAGATATTAGGTACAAGCAACTGGGGAGACTGGAAAAAAGCTTTCTGCAGAAGGGGACACTTGAGCTGAGTCTTGAAGAAAGCCAGAAATCTTTTGAGACAAAATTGAGGAGGAAAGGCATGCCAAGCATGAGGGACAGTTAGTACAAAGACATGTAGACAGGCAGTTGAATGTTGGGAGGAATAACAAGCAGGGCAATGTAGATGGATTGTAGAGAACACAATGAGAAGTACCTATGGATGTCCAAAAAAGGATCTGATATCTGATCGTAAAGGTAATAGGAAACCACTGGAGTTTATTGTACAGAGGGAAAACATGGTTAGAAAAGCACAATGTCAGATGGGTCAGATGAATTGGAAACTTTGAAGCAAGAAAACCAATTAGGAAGATATTTTAATAGTCCAATATTTCCTAAGGAAAGCAACACAATGGAGTAGCTAGGTGCCATAGTGGATAGAGCACCAGCCCTGGAGTCAGGATGACCTGAGCTCAAATCTGGTCTCAGACACTTAATACTTAGCTGTATGATCTTGGGTAAGTCACTCAATCCCACTACCTTGCAAAAATTCAAAAAAAACGGGGGGGAGGGGGAAGGAAAGCAACACAAAAAACAAACAGAAAAACACCAAAAAACTGAGAAAGGGGACTCATCAAGCCCAGGAAACACATCAATTTAAGCAAAGCCATTCTTTTCATTTTAATAGTTCTTTTTTTTTTTTACTTTAAAGTTAAATACAAACTAAGAAAAGAAAAAATATAAAATAGTAAATTTCCATTTCAAGTAAGTCTATATAATAAATACTATACAATGCATTCAAAACTCCTTTTTTTTTTTTGGCTTTCCTGTAGGCTTTCTTTTGTTCTCTGCTTCTGTGCTCTCTGTTCCCTGATGTTCACTTTTTAACTTATTTTTCCCTTCCTCCAAGTAACAATTAAGCATGGATATATATATATATATATATACATGCATACACACATGCTTATACATGCACATAAATATACACCCACATATGTGCATGTTATCTATAAATGTATGTACATATATATATGTATTCATAGATATCTATTATCATATACATTTATACATATATATTTATAGACATATATGTAAGATCTTACTATGCTTATTTCCACTTATCCTGTTTCTCTGAAGGTGGACAACCTCTTCCTTCATAAGTTCAAGTCTTTCCATGAGGAAAGCTTTTCTTAAAACAAAACAATTCTCTAACTAGTCAACAAACAGTATAATTATAATAACCAAGAATTTAAAATGAAAATCTTCAAGAGTAACATTACAATATCTTAAAGATAAAAGCAAAAAGTTTCAAACGGGAACTTTTCAAAAGCAGGTACACTATGAATATAATAACAAAAAAACATAAAAAAATTCTAAAAGGAAACCAAACTGAGTAATGGCAATAGCCAATCATAGTCCAAGAGAACAGTGAATAAAGCGTATCTCTTTTCAGCGGAGTCAAAGAACTAAGATGGGCACAATGTTTTCCTCTTTGTTTTCTCACTCACAAGTCAGTCTGAGACTCCATATTGGATTTGGAGGGGAGGATCTGAAGGAGCAAAAGCAAAAACTGCTAACTCTTACTCTTGTCATCTTGACTCTGCCTTCAGAGGTACAATGTCAAATATCAGGCTGGGTCACTGTATTAGTTAGTTTTGCTTAACTGTTTTTCTTTGTTACAAAGAAAATTCATTTGGGGCAAGGGGCTGGGAGTAGAGTATATCCAGAAATGACTGGTACATTAAAAAACAAAGGACATCAATAAACCTTGTTTAAAAGGAGGGGGAAAAACCATTTTGGGAAGTATTCCATCTAAAATTGGTAAGGATAGGGTTATATAAAATGATTGGCAGCTTTACTTATTAGTCCCATTGATGACCTACATAATGAGAAACCAAAAATGAAATGTAAGCCTTAACTTCAGCAAAAAAAGCAGAACACTGACCTGTTTTTTCTTTAAGTCTCTGAAAGCAGCTATATCATCTGGAGAATCAGAAGGAACACTTGTGACAATACCAGTGCCTTAAGATAAAAGGACAACACAGAATTAACTAGTAGCAAAATACCACAACCAGAATATGTGTGCGTGTGCGTGTGCGTGTGTGTGTGTGTGTGTGTGAGACAAAGTACTGAGCAAGCAAAACTCTTTTTACCTTTGTCCTCCTTAATAGTGAGCATAGGAAGAGTATAGATCACCTTGAAAGATGTTAAGGGTGCAGAAAGGGCTGCACCAATAATTTCCTGCATAAGATAAAAGCAATATGTAAAGCAAAAGAAATGCATTCTTTCTAATAATAAAATAGTAAACAGTATTCTATTAAACCAGTCTCATTTCAAACTAGTTGCCAAAGATCATTACAAACAAGTATGTTATAAAAAGTAAAGTAAAGCTTAGACAATAATGTCAGAGAAAATGAATGAGAAAGTGGGTAGGTATATCTATGTGTGTGGGTATGAGTATGAAAATTTAACTGACTTCAAAATGATCATAAAAGAACTATTTACTATTAGGTGACATAAATGCCTATTCTTAAAAAAAAACTGTGATTTAACTATACTACTATTTCTATCTCAAGCTACAAAATTATTAGTTATAATCAACTTGATATGTATCAAATTAAACCTTAGAGCAGGGCTGTCTAAAATGCAATCTGCAGTGCGATTTTATTTGGTCCCCTGTGGGTTTACTAAATGCTTTAGTAAACAAAGCACAGCTACCCAGAGCTCTCACTAAAATGGCAAATCAAAATATACTGTCTATGGTTTCAATAAAAACTTTTAAAAGTAAGGGTGAACAGGGGCAGCTAGGTGGCACAGTGGATACAGCACCAGCCCTGGAGTCAGGACTACCTGGGTTCAAATCCGGTCTCAGACACTTAATAATTACCTAGCTGTGTGGCCTTGGGCAAGCCATTTAACTCCATTTGCCTTGCAAAAAAAAAAAAGTAAGGTTGGACAGTCCTGCTATAGAGAAAATAACTTCAAACTAATAGAATAAAATTCATTAATATATCTAGAAATTTCTTTCTAGTTTAAATTCAGGGATTTAATATTAACCCTGAATGCTGATTTAATGACCTTTATAGTATGTCACATTAAAAATAAAGATATTAGAATGATGACTAAATCTACTTTCTTTTTAAATTTTCAGAAGTGGGAATACATGGGGGCGGCTAGGTGGTGCAGTGGATAGAGCACTGGCCTTGGAGTCAGGAGTACCTGAATTCAAATCTGGTCTCAGACACTTAATAATTACTTAGCTGTGTGACCTTGGGCAAGCCACTTAACCCCATTGCCTTGCAAAAACTAAAAAAAAAACCGTAGAAATAAAGTATAAGCTCTACGTGAAAACCATCCATTAGCAGTATCACTGATAGATTTATGGCATGAATGCTATAAATTATAAAACTGAAATCTAAGTTTTATTTTAACAATATAGCAATTTATTCATTCAACAAGCAATTTTCCTGACCTCATTGATGAAGAGTTAAAAATTGGACTAATGTGACATTTGCCTTCCTTTCCCAAAAAGCTCTACAGAACTAATTAATTTGTTATTCTTTTTTTTTCTCAAGGTTAGTTTTATCAGCATAGAAAAGTAAAGAAAAAGGTATCTATGTATCCTTAAGTGAGTTGCAGCTTTATATATCCTTTAACTGGTGCCAGCATTTTTATTATTTTATTTTATACTTAATAATTGAATTAAATAGAAAAATAACAAGAACAGGGAATTAAAATCATAAACTATTAGAACAAAAAAGAAAATGAACTGGCTCAATCCCCATAAAATTCTTCCAAATGCCAAGATGGTTTCTGCACTCAAATTTTCCTTTTAAACACATTTTTCCCCAGAGGAAGAGAATATGTAAAAGAGGAATTCAGAACAATGATTTGTTCAATCTAAGGAATTCTCAGTGCAGAAACTCCAATTCACACATCTGTAACTTGTAGTTCTAGAGAGGCCTACAGAACTGAAAAATCAAGACTCATACTCACATGGCTAATTGTTGTCAGGGTCAGGAACTGAACCCAGATCATTCCTGACAATAAATCACTTCTATCCACTATACTTTTTTAAAATATATATGTAGCTAAAAAAATTAGCAAAGATGACAAAACATGGGAAGATTAAAGGGATTATGGAAAGACGGGAACATAAAAATGCACTGTGGATGAATCTGTGAGATGCTTCAACAATTCTGGAAAGTAACTTCAAAGACAGTATTTTTTTATCTTTAACCTAGCTATGACACAGTGTCTCAAGGAGGAAAAGAAAAGTCTGATATTTAAAAATTTATAGCAGCACTCTTTTTATGAGCATAAAAGAGTAAATAAAATAGATGCTCATAAATTGGTGAATGACAAAAAAAATTGTGGTGTGTGGTGTGCTTTGCTGATGGGAATTATTTTTACTATACTATAACAAATGATAAATACAGAGTAGCATGGAAAAATTTATATGATGTGAAGTAAGGTAAATAAAACCAAGAAAATAATAAGTACAATGACAAAATGTAAATTTAAGAAAAAAAAAATGTAGCTAAACATAGTATAATTAAAATGATCAAGTCTAGCCTTTAATGAAAATATAAGAAAGACACTCACCCTCATTGCCATCACACTCCAGCCCCTACCCTCCCTCCTTTGAGAAGGTAGGACTATGGGAATGTAATGATGGATATACTATCAGACACAGATGATACGTTGCTAGCTACACTGAATTACTTTTTTTTCTTTTTTATTCTTTGTTTCAAGGAAACAAATCTTTGATGGGTAGAAGAGGGAGGGATATATTTGGAAAAAAGATTTTTAAAGAGTAAAATGAAAATAAAATTATTTTAGCGATAAAGAAGCAACACTTAAGAGAGTAACAAAGACAAAATGCTGGTGCTAAAGTGTGGATATAAAAGACAATGGGCACACAAACACAACTAAGAACAAGAGATTTGTATTTTTCTCTCAGGTCTCAAACCATCAATCCAAGAAAGGATCAAGTGTTTCCAAGAACAAGAAAATTCTGTAGCCATAGAAGAGAATCAAAAGTGTCATGAAAAAAGTACAAAAAAAAGCCCACTAGACATTTCCCTGAAGTCTACGCCATGGAGAACCATCCCATGCAAAGAGAATTGTTTTGATGTGGAAGCAAAGCAGTCTGATTTTATCAGCAAAAACTGAGTTAAGAGTTCAATTAATTAAGAATAGTTTAAAAAAAAGAAACCATTGCTCTGCTGATGGAATGATGAAAACCTAAACTTTATTCAGTAAACAGATGAAATTTTGGATTCTGGATTTGGTCACAAAACTCAGATTATCAGTAATAACTCCAGAATCTACTCTAAGGTTATGAAAGTTATTAGTCTTTCTATTCTAACTTTGTATTAACTTGATAAGGAAAGCCTATAAAAACTGTATGATGTCACTGTCAAGAGTAAATAAATTTTCATGTTAAAAAAAAATATGCTTCTATACAAAGATGGCAGTTGAGACTATTCAAATATTGAAGTAATAGCTAATGCAAATGTTAAATCTCTTGAGGATATCTTTTTTCCACTCAGTACTCAACAAATATTTAATGAACTTAAGTATACAGTATTGCAAATATTATCTCTCACAGTTATACGTTTTCCCCAAACTAAGGCACTGAGGTAGAAAGGATCTGCTCCCATATTCACCTCTCCCATCAATTCCTTGACAACAGGTACCACTCCATTGTTCTTGGTAAAGCCCTGGTAAGACATGTTCCTAGCAGCTCTTTGGGTACAGATGAAAATATCACCATTTGCAGTCTCAAATCCAATGTATTTCATATCAGGTCGAACCCAACAGTTAGTCTGTCCAAACATGGTCTCAGGTCTAAGAGTAGCAGCCACTAAAAAGATGTTTTTCCCTTTCAGACCACTGTGAAGAATAATTAAAAGAACATTAAATAATTTAAATATTGATAATAAAAAGATCATTAAATGTGGAATATACTGAATGTTTAATCAAAACTTCTAGGACCCCTTTACTTCTTGCTTATCCTACCTGAGTTTAGAGGGGTAAGGTTCAATCACTTTCATTTTTATTAACGTATATTCTTGAGGTCCAACACCCTAAATAAACAAAAGAATTTCAGTAAAACTGGGTATTTTTAGTAAATATAGAACACTAATCTACATAGCCACCAAAGTGATATTTCTAAATCAGAAGTCTGACCATGTCACTTCCTGTTCAGTATATTCCAATGGTTCTCCATTATCTCTAAAATCAGATAGAAGCTCCTCTGTTTGGAATTTAAAGCTACTTACAACCTACCTTTATGACTTTATGACATATTACTGACCTTCACACACTGTACAATATAAGCAAAGTGGCCTTCTTATGGCTGCTCCTCACTCTCAACATTCCATCTCCCACCTCTGCACCTTTGCATAGAGTCCTCCATGATATGTCTGGAATCTAGTCCAGCCTCACCTCCACTAGGAAGGAAGACTCTGTATTTCCCTTCAAACTCAGGCCAAGTACTACCTTCCAATAGGAAGCCATTCCTAATTCTCCCCAGTGAATACTGGAGCCTTTAAGCATAAAAGCCATTTCTCTGGAATTATTTCAGAAGGATTTAGTGCTTGTATATATGTACCCATGCTATTTCTCCCAAATGAATGAAAGTACCCCAAGTGCAATGCCATTTTGGTTGGTAGAGCCTTTCACAGTTCCTGGAATGTAGTAGGATCTTGACAAATTCTTCTGACTCTTCTCTCAAACATCTTAAATGGATTCTTAGCAGTTTGAAGAATTTATTCTTATAATTAAGATTCTAGGAGCAAGGGACGGCTGGGTAGTGTAGTGGATAGAGCACCCGCCCTGGAGTCAGGAGGACCTGAGTTCAAATCCGGCCTCATACATTTAATAATCACCTAGCTGTGTGGTCTTGGGCAAGCCACTTAACCCCATTTGCCTTGCAAAAGCCTTAAAAAAAAAAAAAGATTCTACAAGCAGTCTGCCGATCCTACTTGAGGAAAACAATAAGGTAAATATACCTTGTGTATATAATAATATTTGGAAAATTAAGAGAACTGATGTATTTATATGTGTATACACATATAAATGCATGTTAGCAGGTATATCAGAATTGAAGAAATTTTTTTAATTACTCTGCTGTCAATCACTATCCAATAAGCCAATAAATTTATAATATCTAAATGAGTACCACAAATTGATGGTATCAAAAGTCAGAAAAATGGTCAGATCCTAGCACTGTTGTGATTTAGTATATACTCTTAGTTAAGGTATACTTAAACTTATTGTGCCTTAATTTTCTCATCTATAAAATAAGAATATTTCCATTAATAGATCCTACATGCAGGTTATTATCCTAAATGTTTGGAAGAACTCTGAAAATAAAGCACTATCAGGGAAATATGTATAAATATTAAGGATGTCCCCTCACAACTTCAATTAGCCTCATTCTAACTTTTCTGCTCTTCTCTATAACCTAACATTCTCTAAAGAAAATGTAGTGACAACTGTGGGAAACAAATCTTACCTGATACCTCAGATAAGAATAGACCCAAAATCACTTTTATCATTTGCTACACCACCAGCAAGATAAAGATGGTAGGGCATTAAAGACCTTCACCATTCAGGTGTTTTAGGTTTTTTGTTTTGTTTGGAAAGCCTTGTGATTAGGCCCACAATTGTTCCACGGGCAAAATATTTACCTCACCAGTTTGTCTGTCATGATCCATACAAGGCTGTCCATCTTTTGGAGAATAAATTGAATACCTATAAAACACAAAACAGAAAAAATAAGTTGGCTAAAAGTGTCAAACTACATTTTCATAGTCAGATTTTACTTTGAATCTGTTACTTCTAATTATTAACTACTGACCTGAAGCT
This sequence comes from Macrotis lagotis, assembly GCF_037893015.1. Taxonomy (NCBI): domain Eukaryota; kingdom Metazoa; phylum Chordata; class Mammalia; order Peramelemorphia; family Peramelidae; genus Macrotis; species Macrotis lagotis. The sequence continues at coordinate 403,926,525 of NC_133658.1, read as the reverse complement.
AATATTCATTAATTATACTAATTATACTTTGTATACAATTCTATAATAATGAATATTGAATTAAGGTCTGTGTCTTCATCAGAGATATAATTAGAAAAAAATTTAATGAGCTTGGTCTCCTTTGATGAAATCAAAGAATCCTGAAATATATGAAATATAAAGATGTTCATAAAATGTAAAGAGTTTTCATTTAAAGATTTGAAATTGAGAAACTGAGAAAAGCCTTAGAGATCACCTAATCTGAACTCATTCTATAAATAAGGAAACCAAGGCCTCCAATACCTACTAGTTATGTGACATCAATTTTTCTCATCTACAAAATGGGAATAATATTACCTACCTCATAGGGTTACTATGGGTTTTCAACTAGATAAATATCTAAAGTACTGTGCCAAACTTACGTTATCATCTAAATATCAGCTACTACTAATTTCATTAGTAAATATCAGATACAGAAGCAATCTTAAAGATCATCTAGCTCAACCTTTCATTTTATAAGCAATCTTTCATTTTATAGGTAAGAATATTATTTCATTTATAGGTTAAGTTACTTCTATTTTCCCCAGTAAATGGAACAAAGAGAAATTGCATTTTTTCCCACTTTCAGTTTGAAACACAAGAATTGAGATCAAGGAGTCAACCTAAAAGTAGAGAATTTTTGAAAGATTATAGGAAACAATAACAGGGAAATGATTCGGAAAGAGTTTTTGGTATTCCATATTAGGGCAAACCAGGAGATTTAAGGGTCAGTTGCAAGCCAAGGGAAAAATCTCAAAAATTAACTTTGGAAAATTTTACATACAAGATACAAGGGAAATATAAAGTAAACATCAAAGACTAATCACAAGGTACTCAATAAGGACAAACTATTTACTATTCATACAAGGAAATGTAAACCATATGTCTGGGATTGTTATTAGTAATTGGATAGTTCAAAGGAAAGATTGGGGTAGACTGAGTAGAATGGGATTCTAAAAGCAAAATGGTGTAGAAAAAGATCTTTTTTTAGAAAGTTATCTTATGCAAATAAGATGTGAGAGGAAGAACTGATATTGTGTCATTAGGGAAGGAGAGCTGGTAGTTCTGGAAACCTACTCTCATCTAGAGTATTCTTTTAAATTCAGAATGAAATAAGAGGAGGGGATAGGGAAGGAGATACTAAGTTGGTGAGGGAATATGATAAGGGGTTAAAGAGAATGGTGTGTAGATCAATAAGGAGGAGAGGTATAAAATGGTGTGTAAGGGAGGGACTTATGGAAGAATAGTAGGTAAAGGAAAGAAGGGAAAGGTAGCAAGTAAAAGAGTGAGAAGGGTTGTTGCTTTCAGGAAATATAAAAATAAGAGATACACAAACTAAATATATAGCTATCTATGAATATGTAGGTATATATGTATTTATGTATATGTGTATGTATCTGGGTATGTGTGTATAAGAGTGTGTATGTGTGTATATATATGTATATATATATGTATATATATATATGAGTGTGTATGTGTATGTATATATATATATATATACACAAACTAAACATAGCTATCTATGAATACGTAGGTATATATGTATTTATGTATATGTGTATGTGTGTATAAGAGTGTGTATGTGTATATATATATATATGTATATATATATAGGAGTATAAATATATATAGATGGGTATATATAGATGTGTGAATGTCTCAATCATAATCTTGGGGAGTAGAAGGGAAGAAAAAACACAGTAAACAGTGTACAGCAGAAAATAGAAGAAAACCAACAAGGAAGCAAAGAAAAGATGAACAATTTTGACTACAATCTATAGTATTTATTATATAGGTTTTCTTAATTGTAAATTTATTGCTTTATATTATGAATCCTTTCATGTTCTGTTGTGCACATGACAATGGTTTTTTCTTATTCTGTATTTAAGTTTAAAATTTTTTAAAAGCACATAAAAAAAACAATTAACTTTGGAACAAAAATGCAAACTAAAATACATTGAATTTGCTCATCTTCATGGCAGTAGATAGTGATCACAATTTTTAGGTTAAGATCCTAGGGGTGGCTAGGTGGCGTAGTGGATAGAGCACCGGCCCTGAAGTCAGGAGTACCTGGGTTCAAATCCGGTCTCAGACACTTAATAATTACCTAGCCATGTGGCCTTGGGCAAGCCACTTAACCCCATTGCCTTGCAAAAAAACCTAAAAAAAAAAAAGAGTATGGTTTTCAATAGGCCTGACTGAATATTCTGCTAGAACTTGGCAGAAACATTCAGAAAAGGATCAGGCATCTCAGAAAGATATTTAACAATAGGGATTCACAAGAAGATTGGGTAGAAGAGAATGCGGTTGAGAAGGGGGAAATCTAAAGATGGAAAGGAGACTGCAAATGGTATAGAAAAATGTATAGTGCTGACTTATAAAGCAGGATACACATGACACTTTTTCCTCAACATCATAGAAATTATAATGAGGGGGCGGCTAGGTGGCGCAGCGGATAGAGCACCGGCCCTGGAGTCAGGAGTACCTGGGTTCAAATTTGGCCTCAGACACTTAATAATTACCTAGCCGTGTGGCCTTGGGCAGGTCACTTAACCCCACTGTCTTGCAAAAAAAAAGAAATTATAATGAACATGATACTCACCTCTTTCCAAACTTAATTTTGTTTCTTTCCCTTAATGTCAAAAATTGCCACTTAACAAATGAATCATAGTAAGGATTAACATCAGTGGTGATGAAAGAACGTCGCCAGTCTACCTGTAAGGAAAAAAGAAAATCCAAGAATATTACGGTGTAAAGGATCAATTAATGTCTCTGCCACTATAGCAATTACTTCATTTGATCTCTTGAAATTTTATTTTCTTACCTAACTGTATACCTGTTCTTTTTTTTTTTTAAACTTTTTCAAGGCAATGGGTTTAAGTGGCTTGCCCTAGGCCACACGGCTAGGTAATTATTAAGTGTCTGAGGCCAAATTTGAACCCAGGTACTCCTGACTCCAGGGCCGGTGCTCTATCTGCTGCGTCACCTAGCCGCCCCCTTGTTCTTTTTTTTTTTAAGGTTTTTGCAAGGCAAATGGGGTTAAGTGACCTGCCCAAGGCCACACGGCTAGGTAATTATTAAGTGTCTGAGACCGGATTTGAACCCAGGTACTCCTGACTCCAGGGCCGGTGCTCTATCCGCTGAGCCACCTAGCCGCCCCTACTTGTTCTTTAATAAAGAGAAAAAAATTTGTACCATGGTTTTAGAAATGCTATGGAAATGTAGTATTCTAACATTCACTCATTTCCATACATTTCCATAAGGACTATCAGGACCCAGAGACTGTAATATGCTTAAAAGCATTTAAATCGACTTTATATATAGAAGTGGTCTTCCAAAATATTAATTAAAATATTCATTCTTTCTTATAATCACATAAATGTGCACACTAATACTACAATACATTAGTTATTCTCTATTATAAACTTCCCCACTGTTAATTGGGTAGCTAGTTATAAAGCTTCTAATCTCTTAACAATAAGAGGTCACATTCATTAATATCTTTATATTTCTAAATAGACAGTTGAACCAAATATTATATACCATCAACAATAAGAATTTTCTTTACTAAAAGTAGTATTTCTAGATTCAGGAGGGAAAATACCTTCAGACCCATTCTCTTTAGATCCTGAATAGCCAGTGGTGGAAAATAATCAAGCCAATGTTCAGCCTCAGAAAAATTCACTATTTCTTCATCAGTCAGGCCAAGAGATTTCATGATTCCCCACTGGTACTTGGAAGATCCAGTCTTGGCAGCAGCTTTACTCTAGGAGCAACAACCAAAAATCAGCAATACCACAAAAGAACAAGTACATTTCTCAATAGTCTTCACTTCAGAAATATCAGTCTTCAGGCCATTACCATCAAATAATGAACTTCTTTACATCTTCCAATAGATAAAATAAGCAAACTGCTGCTCTTAAGTCTGATTTCAAGAGTTCTATGGTAATGAAGGTGGACAACTGACCAATTAAATATACCTTAGTAACTGCTTTCCACCACTTCTCTTATCTCCTAATTTTGTTTCATTTTTGAGAGGCAATTTTTTCCAAATTCTTTCTTTCCAAAGTAAACAAGAAAATTATCATCATTCATTCAATATTCATTGTAAATGCACCTTGGCAGTATAAATCACCATGCTGGGTACTGAGGAGGAATCTAAGGCTATTAAAACATAATCTTTGCATTCATAAAAGTGACAGTCTAGCAGGGAGACTATGAAACATTCCCTTAATGAAATGCCTGCAAAGAGATGATCAATATCATTGGAATTTCATATCATATTTGGAGTGTCAACTGTTGGGAGAATAAAACATAAATTGATCTATGCCCAGGTACTAGATGGCTAAATAAATGGTATGAAAACGAAATCTTTAAAGTTATACTTCCAAAAAAATGTATCTTTATCTTATTCTGCCCAAATACGGAAAGCTGTAAAGTTTAGCCTGCTCATTCCCACAATTAGGATCACTAAAACATGTTTCAGAATTATAATTATTTAAATAAATTAAGTATTAGCTTTTTATTTTAAAAGGAACCCCCTCCCAAAAAAGTTTGATTTGTCAAAAGAAAGTTATTAGGGGCGGCTAGGTGGCGCAGCGGATAGAGCACCGGCCCTGGAGTCAGGAGTACCTGGGTTCAAATCCGGTCTCAGACACTTAATAATTACCTAGCCGTGTGGCCTTGGGCAAGCCACTTAACCCCATTGGCCTTGCACAAAAAAAAAAGTTATTAATTAGGGTAGATCAATTTGAGCTGATACATTCTCCTGCTCAAGATACTTAGCACTAAGCATTATGTTTCTTTAGTTAGAACCACTAACAAAGAATTTTCATTACCAACAATAAAATACTACCAGCCACAGATATAAGGCAAAATCCCAGAGCATTGGCATCTACTTCCTCTAATCTCATCAACCCTTTTTTAGTTATAAGAAATCATTTGAAGAAGTCCTCTCTCCAGTCTACTTTTATATCTGTCAATAAATGAAAGGCCACCCCAGCTTCTCCAACATTCTAATCAGGAAGCCAATTCAAAAATATCATGGGATTGATGCAAAAAGAATCTGTGTTTTTAAAGAACTTAGATTATAAGGAAAAGTAATCAGACTCAATGTACATTTAATCAATTGAGATGATATATGTAATATGCTTAGCAAACTTTAAAGTGCAATATAAATGTAAGCAATTAGCTATTTATATCTTGGAGACATAAACTAACAAGCTACTCATATTAATGTATGTCTACCAGTAAAACTAGAGACTCAGTTTATTGTACCTTTTTTCCTTTTGCCTTATCCTTGATAATGAGCTCTTCTTTTTTTGCAGTAACATCCTCTTCTTCTTCTTCTTCATCTGGGAATTCAGGAGGGCAACCATACAACTCTATTTCTCTTTTCAACTTATCAGCACATGCCTCAAAATAAATGACATTGAACTTCAAAAGTCAGGAAAGAAGTAATTCAGATTCATGTTGCCTTTGTGTTCATTTTCATTCTGGGATATTCGTATTTCACACATTCTAAAATTTAAATGGCTCTAATATTCTCAAATAATTTAAATGCAGGGCACTAAATTTTAAACATAGCTAATATCAGATTTCCTAACTGTTGTGTCCTAAAATCTTGCCTCCTTAGGAATCATTACCAATTTAAAATCATAAGAAGAATCAGAAATTTTCTATGGTAACCAAACTCTAGTAACACCAGTATCATTTGTGATGGACTAGCCACCCCTCTGAAGGCTACCCATAGTGTAGAAGTATCCCTGAGTCCTCAAAGGCCATGCATGCCAAGTTCAGCTGGAGATCTTAAAGAGTTGTGATTGGTAGCATGAAGCTAAAACACCAACACAATCACAAATTCTTGAAGTGAAGGATGATAAGACTAGTTAACACAAGATCTGATTTCTAGTTTCAACAATAATTTTGCTCAGAAATGTGGGGAAATTAAATTTACTACTCTGGCCTTGGGTCCTCTTCTATAAGTGGAAATTGTTGAGGAACGGTGTACTTCATATGGTCACTAAGGTACATTTCAGCTTAGGGCTCTTCTTTCCCTTTGACTTCCATTATACTGTTAAAGTCACACTTTATATACACACATAACTTGGTATGCCTAAAAATTATTATACACTTTTCCTTAGGTCTTACACCATCTATTATAATCACTGATAATACTGTAACCACTACATTTAGACTCAACCCATTATATCTGAAGTGTTTTTAAGGAATGAAAAATTGTCCTTAAGAAAATTAAGAAAAAATGCTAGCTCTAACCAAATCTATAGAGACATATCTTGTTTTACTGTATTTTGCTTTTTTGTAATTCACAGTTTTGTTTGGATATTGAAGGTTTGTGGCAACCCTGAGTCAAGCAAGTATATCTGTGCCATTTTTCTTTTTTCTTCTTTTTTTGGTTTTTTGCAAGGCAATAGGGTTAAGTGACTTGTCCAAAGTCTCACAGCTAGGTAATTAGTAAGTGACTGAGGTCAAATTTGAACTCGGGTCCTCCTGGCTCCAGGACTGGTGCTCAATCCACCACACCATCTAGCTGTCCCTATTTTTCTTTTTACTTTTTATTAAAGATTTTATTTATTTTGAGTTTTACAATTTTTCCCCTAATCTTACTTCCCTGCCCCCCACAGAAGGCAATTTGTCCATCTTTACATTGTTTCCATGGTATACATTGATCCAAATTGGATGCGATGAGAGAGAAATCGTATCCTTAAGGAAAAAAACAAAGTATAAGAGATAGTAAGATCAGGGGCAGCTAGGTGGTGCAGTGGATAGAGCACCAGCTCTGGAGTCAGGAGTACTGAGTTCAAATCTGGCCTCAGACACTTACACTGTGTGGCCTTGGACAAGCCGCTTAACCCCATTGCCTAGCAAAAACTTAAAAACAATTTTAATTAATTAATTTTTAAAAAGAGAGATAGCAAGATCAGAAAGTAAGATATCAATTTTTCCCCCCCCTAAATTTAAGGTAATAGTCCTTGGTCTTTGCTCAAACTCCACAGTTATTTCTCCGGATACTGATGGTATTCTCCATTGCAGAGAGCCCCAAATTGTATATACACTTTTTCCTAATGTTATTTTAAAGTAAGTATTACCTAATGTAAAAGAGATTTAAGACTAATAATAATGATGCACAAATTTGTATATGCCACTGGCAGTTTATGCCAAAAGGTATAAAAATTATTTGCAAATCATGGAGTTCATATTGAGTTCTACTTGTTAAAGACTAGTGTTAAAGGATTTCTGAAAGACTTTCAAAGACTGACAAATTCAAATCAATTCTATAATTTCATAATTACTGGAAATATCACTTTTTCTTTAACGAAAGAGCCCAGTCTAGTCTCATATATAACCCTACCTTAATTGGCATTCCAGTACAGTGTAGACCAAAGGGAAACAAGCATTTCTTTCCTTTTAACCTCTGATATCCTACAGAAAACTATAAAGAGAAAATAAAATTCAAATTACAATTCATAAACATATGCAAAAAAGTAAAATCCCCCATAACAATATTTGTTCCTTTGTAAATATCATCTGGATTCTACAAAGCTGATTATCAGAACTGAATAGATTTCAATAATGCTTTCTTTCTTTCTTTCTTTCTTTCTGCACTCTCATACAGAACATAAACCTGAAAATGCAATCAAACAAATGTCAGGGCACATTAGTTTTCTTAATAAAACAGGATAAAGATATTTAAAATAAAAAAATTCTTCTAATAACAGCTGACATTTATATAGTGCTTAGTGGCATTCAAAGAGAGGTATACCCTTACCTCACATTTAGATAAAGAAAACGTATGACCCAAATGAAGACGTCCATTCATGTAGGGATATGGGAAAGTTACAAAATACTTGTTTTTGCTGAAAAGATAAAAAAACAACAACACATACATAGAAAAAATAAGCTTTTAAACTCAACTTATATTCAAAGTGAGGGATTGATGTCTCTCACTAGCTTATCTAAAATTATTTGTTAATCCAAAGATAGTAAATTATTTAACAAGGAATAAAAAGTTCTCTAGGAACAAATTTTGCTTTTCACTGAAAAATTAAGTAATATACTCTAGTAGCAAAAAGGTAATAAATATCTTCCTAGCAAGTTTAACTCAAAAGAAGCAAAAACATTTTTAACAAAGTAAATAAACTTCAAAATATATGAATATTCTTAGAATGTCAGAAAAACTGAGTTACAATGATTATAAAATGGGGTTTATAAAATAAACATAAGCTTGGCAAAATGTTCCACACACACATATACATAAGTGATATCTATAGAAAAAGGGACAGAAAGAGAAGGGGAAGAATGGAAGGAGGAAGGGGGAAGAGAGAGAGATGGAGGAAAAAAAGTAAAAAAAGGGAGAGTGAGAAAGGAAGAAAAAGAGAGTTTTGGGATTATTTCATCACTTAACAAAATAACTTATGGTTAACTCAAACCAGAGAGCCATACAAAATTTTCTATCTAAACAAGTACTTTGTCTGCCTGCTCTTAAGGATAAAGAATAACGAATATAACATGATAGTAAGCCAGTCTAGTAATCGGTAAGAACCAGGCTCCAGTACTGACTTTGACACATGTTATTGTCACCAGATATCTAGTATCTCAATGCCCCAGGCTACTCTCTAAAGCTATTAAATAAGACAGAAATTGCCCATTGGTATTAATGAAGAGAGTTTTCCCAATGGGAGTTCCCTTCACCAAGGAAATCAGAGTTGTGTACCAAAACAATAACCTCCAAAACAAAAGCCCAAAACAAAAAAGATCTGTGGTTTGAGAGGGAGTCAAATCATAAAAATTTCCTATGTCAAATGAGATTATCACCCATTTATGACTTAATGATTTGAACTGTCTGAAACCCAGGCCATAAACTGGTTTTAAACTTAGATCATTCTAACTATAATTTATCTTTACACCAGATAACCTAAGTATAATAACCAACATTTTAATCAGTTATATTTGCAAATATATGTAGAATTGTATAGTAATAGCAAAGTTTCTTTCTCCTAAAAAAGAATTTTCATTAAAGAAATGTATTTAAGGGGCGGCTAGGTGGCGTAGTGGATAAAGCACCGGCCCTGGAGTCAGGAGTACCTGGGTTCAAATCCAGTCTCAGACACTTAATAATTACCTAGCTGTGTGGCCTTGGGCAAGCCACTTAACCCCATTTGCCTTACAAAAAACCTAAAAAAAAATGTATTTAAGAATAAAAACAAGAAAACAATTTCCTATTCATATTTTGGATCTTTGCTGATAATTATCATTCAATTTGATTCCATTTTAAAAATTCTTTCATTTGACAAAATCAAGCCAGAGAAAATATTAGTGAAGAACCACACCTTTTAAATATTTTTTTTAAAATGTTTTCATAAAATAAGTGTCTTGTCTCTCTCAGCCCTTTAAGCTTAAACATTACTGACTTATATTGTACCTCAATCCTTTCCACAGAAAGGCTCGTAAGACAAGAAGCATACTGTTTTGGGAAACATTATTTGAAGTCCTATCAGAACTTGTTACCTGGTCAGGCTCCCAGGATCAGAAGCATTTGCTTCAAACACTTTCTCAGCATCCCATTTCTGTTGAATTTCTCTTTCAATCTTTTTCAAAAAGTCAACTTTAGCAGTTCCCTTTCGTTCCTTTTGGAAACAAACAAAATTTAGGGGAATTACTCCATCCCTCAGTGAACCTCCTGTAAACTATAAAATAGGGTTCTTTTAAAGTTAATCTTAAAGATCAAGCTGATAGATATACAAATAGTAACAGGATCATATGCTTCATTCAAGACTTATTTCACATGCCACTGCACAGCAATCAGTCAATAAACATTAAATATCTAGTTCCTTCTTGATTCCCTAATGCCTCAAAATTACTTTTTAATTTTATATTGACTTTTCTATAAACCTGTTTCCTTCAATAAAGTTAATCAATCAATAAACATATTAATTATAAACTGCTTAAAGGGAAGGATTCGTTTTTATAGTCCACAGTACCTGCACCCTACCCTGCCTGGCACATACATGACAGTTACTTAATAAAAATGCTTATTAAATTGCTTCAATATGAGGATATTATATTCCTCTAAATTGATAGTTACTGCAAAATAACATCAATATAATCAATCAATAATCAATCAAGCATTTACTCTCTCTCTCTCTATATATATATATATGTACATATATATATATATATATATATATATATATATATATATATGACAGGCACTAGAGACACATTTGCAAAGAATAAAACAATCCCTTCTCTCAGGAAGTAGACAATGGAAAGGAGAAAACAAGTACATAAATAAGTACAGAGAATAAATACTAAACAAGTAGAACAGTATTGGGTGGTGGAAAAGGGGATGAGCAGTTGGAGGAATCAGAAAAGGCTTCATGTAAAAAAAAGGTAAACTTGGATTGAGTCTTGAAGAAGAGCAGGATTCTCCGAGGCAGAAGGGAAGGGCATTGCAGGCATGAGGACAACTAGTACAAAAGAATAGAGGCCATTTTACTGGATCACAGAATGTGGGAAAAGACAAATAGCTGATAAAGTTACACTGTTGTCAGGCTGTGAAGGGCTAAACAAGAGTTTAGATTTGATTCTAAAGACAAAAAAAAGTCACTGGTGTTGACTGAATAGAGTGAAATGGAAGAAACTCCTTTTGGCATTAGTGAAAAGATACTTAGAAACTTAGAAGATACTTAGAATACTTAGAAATTAATTAGAAGACTTCTGCAATAAATTAAATGAGAGAGGAAATAGACCTAAATTAAAGTGTTAATTGTATGAGGAAGAAGAGGTTTAATTTGAGAAATATTTTGGAGGCAGAAAAAGATAAGATTTGGCAACTGACACAATATGTGGGGAGAAGAAAAGAGAACCTGGAGGATGATGGTGCATTCCACAGAAATGAGGAAGTTTGGGATATGGGAAGGTTTAGGGTGTGAAAGGACTAGTATCCACAAAAGTTCCCCACCATTCTCAAAAGGGATCATTTTCCTTAAATGGCAATAAAGGTAGCCCTAGGACTGGCCCACGAAGCTTTTGAGCAGCTTCATGCTTACCTAAGGACATAAAAAGTTTTATGAAAAGAATGTGGAGCCCTAACAGATAACTGCATCTATCAAAGGAGAAACATAAAGATCTTGAGACATCTATAAGACATCCAGTTTAAAATATCTCCTAAGCAATGTGGAATCAAAGCTCAAGGAAGAGACTAGTGAAAATACTGTCTTCAAATGCTATTTCTCTGTATCAAAATTCGACATCCAACTAAAATATTTTAGATTTTTATGCTGAATAATAGTAAATATTGAGTAAAGAAAGAAAAAAATGAAGTTATCCACAAATGGAATAGAAACGGTGGATCTCTCCTCTTTAAAAAAAGAGAGAAAAAGAGATGAACTCTTAAAAGAAACTATGAAAATAACAACTATCCCTGCTAGGAAGCTATGCAGCTTAGTGAATAGAGGGATCAAGTTTGCATTCTTGCCCCTGACTTACAACCACTGGACCTGAGAAAAAACACTTAATCTCTCTAAGTTTCCTCTTCTGTAAAACAGAGTTAATATTAGCACCTACTTCACAGGACTGTTGTCAAGGATCAAATGAGATAATATAAAGCACTTTACAAACCTTAAACTATTATAATAATGTTAACTATCAGCATCACTCAGAGCAAACAAGAAATGGAGCAGCATTTGAAAAGAAAAATCTTCCTAATTGTCTGTTCAGTGGACAGAATAAATCACTTTTTTAAAAAAAGTATTAAAAAAAGTTCAGCAGGAGAACACAGCAAGCAGGGCAGTCTATTGAACTCTACTATGGTTTGTTTGTTTTTTAAAGAAACCATCCATATGTAAGAGATTCACAGTTTCACATGCAATTTTTCTGTTTCACCAACCTTACAAATTCAACTTGTCCAAAACCAAACTTATCTATTAATTTTCCTCCCTAAAATCTGATCTTCCTTCTGATTTAATTTAATTCATTTAAATTAGATGTCATAATTAATTCAGTCTCTCTAGTCCTACCTAACCTTGGATTCACTTTGACTTTTTCAGTTTACCTCTCATATATAATCAGTACTCAAATATTACTAATTGTTTCATTTTTCAATACATTTGATTCTTCATGATCCTACTGTGATCACTTTACAAAATTTCTAGCATCCATTTCTACTTCTTATTCACCCTGACATCAAGCTAGTACAGACCCTCATGATACCTAATCTATTGCCAAGAATCTTGCCAGTACCATTTTCTTCTCTAGTTTTATTTTTCATACTCATAATAAGAATTGATTCTTTATTGATTATTTAATGAAGTTCAATCCTCTTTGCCTGGAATTCGAGGTGTTCCACAATTCGGAGACAATTTACCAACATTTTCAACTTTGTTTGGTATTACTACCCTTCATACATAGTAAACTTGAGCCCAAAGTAATACTTCCAAAATTTAATCTGTAGTCTTCTGCATCCAAGGATTTATTTACATTGTTCATTGGACCTGCAATACATTCCCTATCCATCTTAATCTACTGAATTCCTACAGATTTAAAATTCAACTCAAATGTCACCTGTTGTTTTAAGCCTTCCATAAATCTGCCATTAAGTCCTTCCCCTTGGCTATCACATGGCACTGCTTTCTATCTCTAGTGTATATTCATGATATTAAAATTCATATTTTGATAATTGTTTATATTTGTTATACCTTGACTACAAATTCTTTGAGGATAGGGCCCGTTATCTAAACTTTGTCTCACTCTAAGAACATATCAAATAATAAAGATTTCATTAATTTAATTAAGAAATTAGTTTAAATGCTTTGCCAAAGATATATGACTAGTTGGAATGGAGTGAGGTCCTGCAATCAAATTTTCTGACTCCTGGCCCTAAGCCTTTCTGCTCTAATGTACCATCCAGTTCTAAAAATTTTGTAATCAATGACCTGTGGATGGAAAAATTTTATTAAAGAGGCACATCTCTTCAATATAGAAAAAAAAGGAAACAAGTGATTGATTTTAAAGATTTTAACTCTAAAGGGCACTGGATTTGGGTCAGAATACCTATAAACAAAATTTAGCTCTACCTCTTTAGTTACTAGTTTAACAAGTCATAATATCTTTATTTCTATAATATGAGAAGATTGAACTGGACAAAATGCTATGATCTCATAAAACACTTTGAATGAAACTCTTCCTTCAGTGATGCCCATCTAGGTTAAAATAAAAGTCTTTTACTTGTGTTATTGTTGCTCTTGAAATTATTCTCAAAAACTTTATTGAACTTATTTTTCTTATGTTCCATGTAGAGAAAAAAATTTCTCATCTGATAATCAAAGATATTTCAAAAATAAATTCCAATATTTTACCTAGGGGTTTACTGATTTTTGTTGCCCTTGTTAAACCAAAAAGGGGAGTTTCTGATACTGAACGTTTTCCACAAGGACACCAAATCAACTTGAACGTAAATCAAGATTCTCATAATATAAAACACGACAACTCCCAGGATCCAGAAGAGACGCTGAGATGGCAAGTCACCTCAGAGGATTAGTCTGGGTTTCCATATGTCTATGGAGCTCTCCGGAACTATTTGTGTCACCAAGCGACTCTTGATTTAATTTAAGTGAGAATGGCAATGATTGGCACTGATCGGACACGATGTCCGAAAATCGGAATTTGAATTTGCCCTTTTTTTTTCCTCTGATTACTTTCAACAATTTCTTTGTAAATAAAGTGGGCTTAGTCGCCACAAGGGAGCCGCCGAATTAGACCGAGGCCTCGACCCAAGGCGCCGGCAGCTAAGCCTGGATGGGGCGGGCTGGGCCGGGCTGGGCCTGGTGGGAGTGGAGGTTGAAGGAACCCGACTCACCGCCATGGCGCACCGCGCAGAGTCCCCGCACGCCTCAGTCAATTCAACGAGGGCCCCCACGCAAGCTCTGAGGAAGTACCGGCCAGAACCCCCACTCCGCCTTCTCCTCCGACACCCTCTTTCACGTGGCAATCGCACACAGGACCCACACCGACCAAAGCAGAAACCCCGGCTCCTCCGGCTCAACCTTCTAAAAGGCGGCACTGCACCGAGTCTCCTGGGAATTGTAGTTTTCGGGACTGTCAGAGTCGGCGGTCATTGAAAGCTATTTGACTACATTTCCCAGAGGGAAGTGGGCTCTCTCTCTCTCCTGTCAGGACAGGAACTACACCGGCGTCTACAAGGATTGGCGAGGGCAACGTCTACTACAAATCCCATGATGCCATTCTCAAACTTCAACCTTTTCACCCCCCGAGGAAGAGGGGCGGGCTCTTGTAAAGTGTGGTATTTTTTACTCTTCCTAGACTGAGGCGCTAATTACGATTTACCACTTCCCACAAATATTTATCTTCGCTATTATTCAGCAGCTTGATATTTAGACATTTACAAGCATTTATCAACTCTTCCCATTTTTAAAGATGAGGAAATTGAGGCACTCAAGCGTCACAGCAATTATTTCAGGCCCTGCAACAATTCTCTGGCATAGACCATAAGATTTTACTATGTTCCAAGGCTTTTGGTGTCTGAAGGCCTGGGATTATTCAGCCATGGGGATCTCCTTTCATTCAGTATTCTTTGAAACACTATGAGGCTCCTCTGTCACTCATGCCCCAGTAGAAAGCACACTGAATTTGACAAGCAAAGTTTGAATCCTGACTGCTTAGTATACCTGTGTGCCTAGAAAAAAAAGTTGCTTCTTTCATTTCTCTTGAGCATCTCATCATATCACTTTGGTGGATCAAACCCTTCCAGAGAGGCTTCATGTTACCTTCGGAATAAATACAACTTTTAAGCCTCCTGTCCAAAACCTTCCACAATCTGGCAAATCTATCTTCCTTTCCATTGTTTTCATTATCTTCCTTCAAGTATTCTGCTTTCCAATAAATCATACTGTTCTCTGTAAGGATTATCCCTTCCACCTGGAAAACACTCCCTCCTCATCTCCAGCTAGTTTTCTTTTAGATACTAATAATAAAAATGTAAATTAATAGATAAAAAATAAGAGTTCATACACAGGTAGGGCACAGGTTTTTGGAGTAAGAAGACTTGACTTCGAATTACAGTTCTTCACTTGCTTTGATTTTCAACAAGCCATTTAATATTTCTGAGCCTGGATTTCCTTATCTATAAAATGGGTACATACGTTATCACATTTCAGTTTCATAACAATCCTGACAGATAGATGAAGCAACAGAGGTAAAATGAATTGTTCATGGTCACATAACTAGTAGACAAAGGAAGCAGAATAGGAACCCGAATCATTGGTTCCAAGGTCAACACTCTAACCCTTATACTACACAGCCCTTTTCAAGACTTAGGCCAATTCTCACCATCTTAATAAATGTTTATTGCTTAGAGGTTTACGACCATAGACTTAAAACCTGAAAGGGATCAAAGTGATCATCTACTCCATCCCCCTCATTATACAGATATGAAAACTGGGTCCCAAAGAGGTTACAGATAGATCATTGGATTTGGAGTAAGACCACCTGGCTTTGAATCACAGTGCTTCATTTGCTTTTTGGATTTTCAACAAGTCATTTAATATTTCTGAGCCTGAATATCCTCATCTATAAAATGGGTACAAAATTCCTATGATACCTATTTCACAAAGTTATTCTGAAGGTCAAATAAGATAACTTTCTTACTCCAAATCCAGTGATTTCTTCCCATAGGATTATATAAAGATATTGTTATTTTAGAGGGATTCAACCATCAACATTGTAATGAATTAGTCAACCTATGGAAGTTGCTAGGTGATTCAGCTGATAGGATGAGGGGCTTGGAGTCTGGAAGACCCGAGTTCAAATTTGACCTTAGATACTAGTTGTGTAACCAAGCAAATCACTTAGCTTCTGCCTGCCAGTTTCCTTAACCCTAAAATAGGATAATAATAGTACCTACTTCTCCCTGTTGAGAGGCTCAAATAAGATAACATTTATAAAGAACCTAGCATGATCCCTGGAACATAGTAGGCCTTAATATTTGTTTCCTTGTAGTCTCAAAATTTTCAGGTACTGGTTAAAGACTACATATACTAGTTTGGTGATGCTGTGCCTCTATCTGCCTCAGTTTCCATATCTGTAAACTGGAGATAATAAAAGCACTTATCTTCTCAGTTATTTCCTCTTTTCCCACAAAACTATATTCATCTTGGAATTCTTTGGCTTCTCTAACTGTTCTCATTTTGGAATTCTGGATTTCATTGACATTATTACAGTCCCATTTCCCCCCTCCCCATCTATTTTTTTAGTGAATGACACTCCTGGCCTTGAAGGAATTTGGAATCTGAAATGAAAAGACAAGATAAACACAAGAAAGGACATTAAACACTTTTTTCAACTTTCCCATTAGATTATAAGTTCCTTGATGCCAGAGACTGTCTTTATGTTTTATATTTGTATTTCCAGCAATTAGCACAGTGCTTGACCCAAAGTAGGCATTTAGTAAATATTTATTGACTATTAACTAAGGTTGATATGAGAACAAAATGTCAATATTTGAAAAGTGTTTTGCAAACATTAAAGTATTACATTAATGCTAGCTAATAAATAGTGTCTTCGTTTAATTGAAATAAGGTTTGGCACACAGTAAGTGCCTATTAAATACTTTTTCATACACACACCACACACACACACACACACACACACACACACACACACACACACACACACAGCCCATCAGTGCCTTCTCATTTTTTTTGTAGTCATACATGTACATTTTATCATCAATATGACTTACCCTCCAGTTATATTACCTACCTCTCATTCAAAATTGAGCTTAAAAAATATTTCCAACCATGCTCTGTTTCAAATTGATCTCATCAGTCATTATTCAATTCAAAAGTCAATCAGCATTTATATATTTAGGTCTCTAAAATCATAATTAGCTTTAGCTTGTTTATGTCCTTTTGTAGGTGCTTTTCTTGTATGTTTATCTTGTCTTTTCATTTCAGATTCCAAATTCCTTCAAGGGCAGGAGTGTCATCCACTATTTTTGTTGTATTAGGAGAGTTTATAACTTTAGCATTCCATTATTCTTCTCCAACTCTGTGCTTCTTCTCCCCTAGAGTGGCACTTTTGCTTTCAGTCGTTTCAGTCCTGCTCAACTTTTCATAACCCCATTTAGGGTTTTCTTGGCAGAGACACTGGAATGGTTTACCATTTCCTTTTCCAGTTCATTTTATAGATGAGGAAACTGAGACAAACAGGAATAAGTGACTTGCCCAGGACCTCACAACGAGCAAGTAACTTAAATCTTGAGACTTTTGGACTACAGGCTCAGCACTCTAATCACTGAACTACCTATTTACTTCTAGAGTGGTACAGAGGCTTTTAAAATAATAAAGGAGAAAGAATCTCAATAATACAGACTAAGTAGGATAAATAGTACTTCCAGTTACATGTGGGTTCAGTTACTAAAACTATCCGGCAATTTTTTTGTATTTTTCCTTTAGGATAGTAGGTCAGTGGAGAAGAACTATTTATAAACTGAGATCAGGGACAAACTACTTCTCTCTGAGTCCAAATTTCCTCATATGAAAATAGAGAGGGTTGAACTAGATGATGTTTGAAGTTCCTTCCTACTCTAATTCTTATGACATTGTAAGTAGTTGAGAACAGGATGGGCTTTGTATTAATGAAAAAAACTAGACATCTTCCAAAGTACAAGACCAGGAGCAAAGAGTCATGTAAATTAGTGGGAAAGCTATTTATGTTTAGTCTTTTGTACTCATAACCAGACATATACTATGACCCATTACTGGGATATTCAAGTTTTTAATGACACCTCATTGTCTATTTTTCTCCTACAATAATGAAATTTTTAATTCCCCAAATCAAAAGCATTCCCATAAACAACAATAAATCGTTATCTGAAAACTAGATTCACAGTCCACATGCTTAGGATTTTCCAAAGAGCTTCTCCTGGTGTGTCATAGCTTCACAGAGAAAAATGTGACTCTTGAATTATCAAAATACTTCCTGTGTATTCTGAATATCCTATTCCTGCTGTCATTACTGCTGCTTCAATTTCTAGTATAGTCCTACTATGCTCTTACAAAAGTTAAGCACATGAAAACAGAAAGCACTCAAGTCCCCTTGTGTTACAATAGTACCCACCACAAAAGGACTCAGATAATAATGCAAGCATGAGTCCAATAACAGTAAAGGGCATGAGAAGATTACAGCCTTATTGGCATAAAGTTTGAAAACTGAAATCTCAAGAACATGAGAAATAGCAGCTTTTAAAAGTCAAGCCAGATGACAATCTACAGACAAAAGAGTGAGTCAGCAGACTTAAAGTATGAATTTTCTGGTTTGAAAATTCAAGAGAGTTTAATTTATTTCCATGGGATATTAATATTTCATGGATCACAGGTTGACTATAAATTATATACAAATGGCTAAATGCCATAAGAGCTCTAATTCTAAAGGGTGAGACAACAAACAAAGCAGAATGATGGCTAGGGAGAAGGGTCTTTACTTCAGAAAGTTACAGGGAAGGTGACTAGGCCCATAAAAAGAAGCAGATTGTTGATAGTGCCATTGGCGCATTACCATTGAAGGATGATGGCAAAGTTGATTTGATTATGGTTTATGAGGATGGGTAGAAGGAAGGAAGGGGGATCCTACCAGAGCAAGAGAACTGGTAAGGATATGGAGAAGTGAAATGAAGTATGGCTGGAGCTTTTTCTAAACTAGTGGTCAGGGATAAGCAGTCACCAATCAGGAGAGCAATTTCTCCAAGGCAGGAGAAAAAGATCAGAGGATTAATCTTTGGATTTCTAGAATTCACCTTAGCTAAGTAATGCTAAGGTGCTTGTTCTCTCATGACTAATGTGGAAATATGTTTACATTGATTACATAAATCAGATGATTCCACATCTTGGAGGGGGGAGGAATGAGAGTGAAGAAGGGAAAAAATTTGAAGCTCAAAATCTTATAAAAAAATGAATATTGAAAACTATTCTTGGGGACAGCTAGGTGGTGCAGTGGATAAAGCACTGACCCTGGAGTCAGGAGTACCTGGGTTCAAATCTGGTCTCAGACACTTAATACTTACCTAGCTGTGTGGCCTTGGGCAAGCCACTTAACCCCATTTGCCTTGCAAAAAAAACCTAAAAAAAAACCCTATTCTTATATATAATTGGAAAAAATAAAATACTATATGCCAAAAGAGGTGTGACATGTGAGGAAGCCAATTACACATGCTTTGCAATTCAATTTCTACAAATGCCTAGCTATTAGGTCAGCAGCTGAGAATGCAAGGACTAGTATGATAAATATAATTGCCTATCTTTGAAATGACCAAGTTGCCTTTCGATGAAAACAGGTAAGACTCAGTATCATGCATGGCCAACCTACTTCCATGGCCACAGACTAGCTATACAACCTTGACCCCAAGTTAAAATGTGAATGCAAAATAGGAGGTTATTGGTTCCCAGGGGATTGGAATTAGCTCTCTGCGATCCATCACCACTACTGCAGAAACAATTCCTATTAACAAACTCCAGCATCAGCTAATATTTGGCTTCTTTGTAACCAATGCAGAAAAGCTGTATATGAGGTAAATGAATCAGATTCTATTTTGTGCATCACTTTTTTGTGTTCAGCCTAAATTCACAGTTGGATGAGACCTTGGAAGTTATCCAGTCTAACACTACCATTTTACAGATGTGGAAACAAGTGCAGAAAATTTAGTGAGTTGCTCAAATGGTACATAGTAATAAATAGAAGAACTGAGATTTGAAAACAGGTTCTATGATTCTAAATCCATGCAATGAATCATTTTTCCTCCCTTAATAGAATAAGCTCTTCCAGAGTAGGAACTGTATCAGTCTTTCTTTTTTAATTCTTAACATGTAGCATAGTGTCAACCTTAATTGTTTGCTGAATTGAATTTAACTCGTTTTGTCATAAACTAGCTGGCTGATTGAAGGAAAACTGAAGAAGATTCTTGCAGAGAAGATACAAAGCTAAGATGTGGTTTATACCCTTATAAAAGAAGACAATTTCTTCTCTATGATTTCCAAAATCAACTTAAAGCATAATCTATTAAAATAAGACACTTTAATTCAATTTAATAGTACTTAGCCCCCATGATGTGCAAGGTCCTATAATAGATTCTGAGTATCCAAATACAAAAATAAAATGGACCTTCTTCAAATGCTCTACTGAGAAAGAAGATATACTCATACAAGTAAATAAATACAAAGAACTTAGAATTTAACAAAAAAGGATTTCTTCTTCTTTTTTAGACTGTGATCTCATTACAAGGGAACACAACTAATGAGGAAATCTTTTTTTCAATAAAGATTCTTAGATAACTGTGTGAAACGCTGAGAGGTTGAGCTCTGCTTAGATTCACACAGCCAGGATGTATCAGAAGCAACACTTGAATCTGGGTCTTTTTGAGTCTTACTGACTCTGAGGCCACTATATGTTGCTTCTATATTTACAAGGTATATACAAATTAGTACACAGACATTTAGGGAGAGAAACCCTCCTAATAACTAAGGGAATTGAGAAAGGTCTCTTGTAAAAAAGGTCATGTGAACCGTACTTTGTTTTAAATATAAGATAAATTTTTATTGATACATTTGACTTTTTCCATTCCCTAAGTTTTCCTCTGTATTTTCCCCTTCTCCCTCTCAGAAAGTCATCCTATATAATAACCTTTTTAAAATAAAAATAAAAGAAGAAAAAGAAATAGGCAAAACTTTTCAAATTCTTCAAAAAAAATCCAAAAATATAAATATAAATCACTTTAATTGTTAATCTCTCACACAATGGCCTTGATTGATACAAGTTAGTGTGCAGGCCCCATTTCACACTCAATTCAGTTTGTACACAATCTAGTCAACAAAGATGAAAAGGGTAGTTTTAATCCTACATTTCTACAAGATTTAGGGGTGACTGTAAATTCAAAAATTCTAAATCCGGTGGATTAGAGCTGATTAGTTTCTGCTTTACCTCAGAACCTTCTGACATTAAGCATCTACAATGGAGAAGACTAAATGCTTTCTAGGATCTCTTCTAGCTCTGATCCTAAGATCTTATAGATCCTAAGAACTTAGAATTTTATGATCTTATCAGCAATAGGGAGCCAATGTGATATATTAAAAGATGACATGGTTAGATCTTTAATTTAGGAAAATTACTTTCTTGGCTGTGTGGAAGGAATTTCTTGTAAATTCAGAAGGCCTGTGTCTGTTGTTCCATTTAATTTGTTGAGAAGAAGATAGAAGGGAAAAGAAAGAATAAAGAATAAAAGGAAGATGTCTTCTTTTTCACTTCCTGCCAGAAATAATCTCTGTTCCCTGAACTTTTGTGCCCCTGTTTTGCCCTCCAATCATAGTCCAATTTATACTGCTATTATTTGTCTTTCTAGTTTATCTCTCCAGATAGAGTACAAAATCCATGAGAACAAAGACACTCTTAGTATTTCCTAGATCTAGCAGACTTGCACCTAGTAGGTGATCAATAAATGTCTTTCAAATTTAATGAATCAAAAGATAAAAAAGGAGTATGGAACAGAAACAGAAGGGGAAAAATTGTAAAACCTAAAATAAATAAAATATTTAATTAAAAAAAAAAGAAGGGGGTGTCTGGGTGGCGCAGTGGACAGAACACTGGTCCTGGGGTCAGGAGGCCCTGAGTTCAAATCTGATCCCAGACACTTAATAATTACTTAGGTGTGTGGCCTTGGGCAAGCCACTTAACCCCATTGCCTTGCAAAAACTAAAAAAAAAAAAATTAAAAATTAAATTTTTTTTTAACAATTTAAAAAATTAACAAAAAAGAAACAGGGTGGTTAGGTGGCACAGTGGATAGAGCACTGGCCTTGGAGTCAGGAGTACCTGAGTTCAAATCCAACCTCAGACACTTCATAATTACCTAGCTGTTTGGCCTTGGGCAAGCCTCTTAACCCCGTTGCCTAGCAAAAACTAAAAAAAAAAAAACAGAAAGAAAAGAAACATTTTGGTGAGGTATATATAATCAGAGTACATTTCAGTGATTCAGTTCAATTCAAATAATGAAATTCAGTTTAAATGAAGCAAAGAAATCAAAAACTGATTTCCCTGAGGCTTATGAAATTTGTCTCACTGTTTTAAATCATACTTTGTGTGTGTGTGTGTATACATATATATATGTGTATGTGTGTGTGCAAGTGTACAGGTTTAGCATCTAGACATCCAGTTTGCATGTGTGATCCCCAAACAAGTTACTTCAACACCTCAAAAATGAATGGTTAACCTAGTACAAACCTAGATCCTCAACTGTTTAATTTTCATTTTTAGTCTTTTTTTTTGTACTTAAAGATTTTATTTGAGTTTTACAATTTCCCCCTTAA
This sequence comes from Macrotis lagotis, assembly GCF_037893015.1. Lineage (NCBI taxonomy): Eukaryota > Metazoa > Chordata > Mammalia > Peramelemorphia > Peramelidae > Macrotis > Macrotis lagotis. Next base: position 403,904,114 of record NC_133658.1, on the reverse strand, counting down.
TCTTCCCTCCCTCCCCTATCCCCCACAGTACAGTCCTTTTGTTGATCAAGATTTTCTTTGAAAACGATACTGAGTTTTGGATGTTCCTCCTTAGGTCGGGGCGTGTGAGGACACTCGGGTGTGTTGCTGAGGGGATGGCCGAGCCTTGGGAGCACAGAGCTCAGAGCTGGGAAGGCAGCTGGAGATCCAAACCCAGGGACGACTTGCTCACGGGTCGTTTAGGCAGTCGCGCAGCGCGGCCAGGGGAGAGCACTCTCTCGGGTCTTCCTCAGTACCGCCATGCCTTCCTTTTTTTCATCGAAGTATCATTTTTTTTAAAAATTAAAAAAAATTATTCCGTGATTTGTCCGGCGTTCAAATCATTGTTTAAATTTATAAATATTCAAATCATTAAATTTTAATATTTAAATCATTATTTTAAATTAAAAAAAATTATTCCGTAATTTGTCCGGCGGATAATTATTTGCATGTGACATTGTGCGATTTGATTGTAGGAGCACAAAAAAAAAAATCGGAAGCGTGTGTAAGTGTAAAAAAGTGGGTGTGTACAAAAAAAGTACAATTTTGCATCCCGTGCTGGCGGGAGGGAGCGTGCCCGAGCGGGTGGCACACTCTTACCGGCTCGGTCCGGAGCTGAGTCACTCCAGGTCAGGGCTACGCGTTTCCAGGACACAGAGAGGAAGTCACCGAGCGTGCGGGTTCTCGGCCGGACTCCCCCCAGGCTCGGTCCGCTCTCGCAGCAGGCGGCCAGCGGCCGGCAGCGTGCTCCGGAAAAGGCGCCACGGCCCCTTTAAGAGCCACACCACCCACCTTCTCCAAGATACCATGTTGCACCAGGAGTTCACGTGTCCCCTCCACCTAACTTGCTGCATCCCCCCTTCTGAACCGGGCCCGGCGGCCGAGGGCGGGGAGGGGAGAGAGCCGGCGGCTGCCATTGGCTGCGGCCGCGCGGCCCTCTGCCTCCCATTGGCCCGGGCCCATGTTGCTCGGGCGCCACGTCCCGCCCGCCTGCGCAGTCGGGCTAGGTTGTGTGCGGGGCTCTTGGGTTAGTTCCTGTTAGGCCCTGGCCGGGGGTGTAGGTTGGAGCCTCTGGAGATGCCCGGTGGCCGGCGGGCCCGGGAGCAGTGAAGGGGGCGTGTAGGGGGGGCGCGGCGGCGCGGAGGCCCGCGGACGGGGGGGGGTCGGGGAGGGAGGAGTGGTCGAGACCTCCCGCCCTGCACCATGCTCATAGAAGATGTGGATGCCCTCAAGTCGTGGCTGGCCAAGTTACTGGAGCCGATGTGAGTGCCCCCGGGCCGCCGGGGCCGGGCCGGGCGCCCGAGGTCGGGGCCGCCGTGGGCGTTGGGGGCCGGGGGGAGGGGGCGAGAGCCTGCGGAAGGGGGGGCCGGGGGGCTTGGCCGGCTTCTGTTTGGTTTGTTCGGGGGGAGGGGGAGAGGACCCCCCCACCCGGGGAGGGAGCGGCAAGGACGGGGGGCGGGCCTGGAAGGGCAGCAGAGGGGGCGAGCTGGCAGCAGAGGGGGGCTTGAGCGCTCCTAAGAGGCGGGGATGTTTTTGCCACTGGGGTGCGAGGGGCAGAAAGAGACGTTTGTGAATGGCTGACTTTATTTGTGGAGGGAAGAGTCGGGACCTTCCTTGGAGGAGGAGAGGGCACGGCTGGAAGGAGGTCCCTGCCCCGGGTCGTGGATGGGCACGGGGACTGGGGGGGGGGGGGCAAGCCAGGATCTGTTTTGTCTGGTGTGGGCTGGGGTATTCCGCCCTCCCTCACCCCCACCCCCCACCTCCAACGGAGGGGCGAGAGAAGCCACAGTGGAGGCAGGTCTTGGGTCTCTCCCGGGGGAGTTTTCCGTCTCCTTTGGAATTTGGCCCTGACCCGTAGAAAGAGGGATGGTGAGAAAGTTGAGGGCCGTTTCTGCCATCTTCTCGTGGGAGTTAGGGCAGTGTGAGCAGCCCTGCGTGTCTAGGGGCACCTGTGCTGGAGGTTTCATTTTTCTCGTACTCCTGGGGAAGAGTGAGCTCACTTGTCACTTTTGTGACTTGGAGTCCAGAGGAAGTCCTTTTTCAGTCCATGGTGACATTTTAAAATTTGGTATGTGAAAGGTGGAGGGAGAGAAGGAGTAAGTGGCAAGTAGCAAGTTTTAATAAAGATTAGGAAGATTCAGATTGGTGACTAACGCAATGAACATGATATTATAGGACTCTAAAAAATCTTTTGAGAGAATAAGTAAACTGAGTTTTTGTAATGTCCATGAAGCGACCGAGATAGCGAATATTAAAAGTAGCTAAATTTATTTATGTGATTGGCTATGTTTGGAGAAGAAAAAGGCGACAATGTGATAGTGTATATTTTAGCAGTTTATTTCTTTTTCCTGAATTTTTGGGGGTGGAGTGGAATAGTGGGGTATATTGCTGTGTTTTAAGGTACAGTATATATTAAAAACATCAATTTTTGATACAGCGGACAGTTATAAGCAGCAGCTGCAAGTTCCTATTTGTAATTTTTGGACAGGTTTCCCTCAAACTAGCTTCTATTTAATTGTATATTGGCAGAAAATAGATGGGATAGTATTAGGCAGGAAGTTATGATTGATGTTTTTGGTTGAATGTATGTGTTGGTTTAAAACAATATTTTTTTTATGATGACTAGTATATGGTTCCAGACTTTCCCATTAAAATCACTTGACTTTTCTTTTAAAACAAAACATATAGCCCTTCCATCCTAATTCTCTCCATTAGACTGAATTACCCTTTTTTTTTTCTTTATTAACCTCACAACTTTTGGAGTTGTCTTTTAAAGTGTCTTACATCTGTTAAAAATATTTCCTCTTGACTTTTTCAATATATGTTATTTGAATGATTAAAGTTTGTAGAATCTTGCCTTCAATTTTAGTCAAAAATGAATTACTAGATTTAGATAAACAGTATTAATTGAATTCATTGTTTCAGTTTATTTTTGAATTGTGACAGCAAAGAATTTAGAAAGGGAAAGGAACCTTAGAAATCAAAAGTTCACAAATTTTGAGCTGGTGGAACCATCTAAATCAACCTCTTCCTCTTGTTTGAGAGATGGGAAAACACTAGCAAAAGTTTGACTTGCCTTAGATCATAGTAATAGGTAACCAGAGGCAAAGTTTGAACCCATACTGCCTTTCAACTCCCCCATTTTACAAAGGAGGAAATTGAGACCTAGAGAAATTAATTGATTGCCATGTCCCACACATATACCTCAGGTAGCCAGTAGAGTTGGGATTGAAATCCAGGAACTCTCTTTCACTTCTCTTGATTATATACCTCACAGTCTTTCAACTGAGTATACACCATACTTTTTCTTTTCTATCTACATAGAAGTTAATTTTTCTTCTTATCTAAAAATCAGGGTACTGTAGCTAACAATACTGGTGACTTTTGCTTAAATAAGTGCATAGTACTAGGAGTTGTATATGTAGGTGTGGTGTGAAGTCTATAAAGACATTTTAATTACTAGTGAGCTTTTGTGGAAAGATTAGGTTTCTTTTAATAACCAGATGATTAAATAATCTACTAATATGGGTTATGGTTATAGATTTACTTTTTTGTTCCTTTCAGAATCTAGAGATTTTTCTTTAGCCAAATTGTCCTGGTATTCCCACATGTTGTTTACAGGCTATTTGTTAAGCTTTCAGATAGAAACTTATGATCTCTATGTGGAACTCAGATAACTAATCTTGTGTTGTTACATTTTCTCTTCATTTAATTTGCAATAATGTTGCATAATTTAAAAAAGTTTTTAAAAATGTAATTTCTATTCCCTAGTGTAACAGTTCTGTGTGTGTGTGTGTGCATGCGCATGCGCGCACCATATTTGTGTGTTAAATGAGTTAGATGTTTTTAAACTACAGGATGATCTGCTATTGACACAATGGAAATTTCATAGGCTCTGAGATTTATTACTTTGGGAGACAGAATGGGGAACAGGAGAACATTGGAGGAAGTATCCTTTGTTTTGCAGGTAAAGTAGAGTATTACCATTTTTTTGTGTGTTCATGAAAGCAATTAGTATTGCAATAAGGTGAAAAGAGAACTAGCTTTGTATTAGGAAGCAGATGTTTTATTCCTTTTTTTAACTTTAAAAAAATTTTTTTTATATTTAACTGGTTAATATCTTAGGTAAATTTTCCAGCCTGTAAAATGGTAGTGTTCCCATTTAACACACACAAGAGTCTTAATGGCATAGAGCACTTATATTTTGAAACTAAAAGGTACTTTTGAATTAATTCTACCACCTCGTTTTACATATAAGGAAACAGAGGCAAAGGAAAGTGAAATCCAGACTTGGCCTGGATAGAGCACCTTGAGGTCAGGGACTGTTTTATTTTTCTTTATATTTCCATTGCCTGGAACAGAGTAGACAATTGATACTTATTGGTTTATTGGTTATTTAACTTTAGACAACTAATTAGTAGCAGAATTGGACCCAATGCCTGGATTCCAAATACATGAGTATTTTTTCCACTGTACCACATTGTATTTATTGGATATTTAGAAATAAGCAACTTTTATTGTTTGTTTTATAATTATGGAATATCCATAGTGACACACCACATGGCATAACCTCATATATTAATAGGGATTGTGGTATCATAGATTTAGCCCTGGAATGGGAGGGCCTTAAAGGTCATCTGACCCAAACTCATTTTCAGATGAGGAAATTGAGGTTCAGATAAGTAAAAAAAAAAAATTTCCCACAGTCGCAAAAGTATTAAGTAATAGAGCTGGGATTTGAACCCAATTTCTTTAAATTCGATCTTCTTACCACTACACCATACTGTTTCTTCTACATGACATGTGTTTGAGATCTTATGAACAAAGGATATTAAGTGAATATGAGACAGTTTTCCTTGATGAAGAAATTTCTTCAAGTAATTCTAGTATTTATTTTGCAACCTACAATTGTATCTATTGACTTAGTTTTTTTAAAAAATGGGATATTTGGATATGTGTGATGTATTCGTAGATTTCCCAGGAGAGATGAAAAGTTTCAGATCTTTTACTTCACCATGTGATGTTGAAATCTTTTAACTTCTCTCTACCTTTAGTGTCTCATCTGTAAAATAGGGCTAATAATGCCAGCTTTTGTCAACTTTGTAAGAGTGTTGAGTATTAATGGGATGTCTTTAAAAATTCTTTACCTTCAAAAGATTGACTGTATAAATAAAATTTTGATATTCTTGATCTTGAATTACTTTTTAAGTTTTTGAAAATAGATTTGACTGTTCTTTATGTCTAAGCACCTAGACTGTTATTTTAAATTGTAAAAGATCTAGCATTGGGCCTTAGACCTTGCTGACTGAGGTACTTTGAGGATCCCCATTTCTTTTCTGCTGCTGGTTTTGGAGACCTTTTTATTTGACTCCCAAGACATTCATTCTCCTTTGTTGATTTGTAAACTTTATTCATTTCTGTCCATTAACTCAAGGCACAAGCCTCTTTGAACCTTTTTTGGTTTCTCTGTGGTTTAAAGATCTAGTGAAATTTTTCTGATCCCTGGATTACTTTTTGATGTTCTTCTGCTCAGGCTACACATGTTTCTTATTGACTACTTCCAGCACCTACTTCCCCTTTCCCTCATAACCTTGATCTCACATACTCCAGTCCAGGAGTAAATTATTTAGACTTTATTCACAAAAAAGGAGAGTAGTATGCAGAAATATCAAGATCAGGGTGTGGGTGTTGTCAAATTTGTATAAAAATCTAATCTGGCTGATACTGAATTCCATTTATGTAGTTCCTTGGATCTAACTTGCCTCTATTACTACAAAAATGGTATTGGCAACTCTCAACCCAAACTACCACCTGCTAATTTGGGATTTGCCTTGCATGAGTATCTGTGATTAAATTCATTTGTCCATATGCAATCCCAGTTAACCTCTTAGTCAGTTAGAAACCTCGATTACTAGTAAGCTTTTGGTGAGTCACTCCTATCGTTTTTCAGTTATTTTAGTTGTGTCCCACCCTTTGGACATTTGGGGGTTTTCTTGGCAAAGATACTGAAGTGGTTTGCCATTTTCTTTACAGCGCTTTTTTACAGATGAGGAAACAGGCCAGCAGGGGTTAAGTGACTTGCTCAGGGTCAGACAGCTTGTAAAATGGCTGAAGTTAGATTTGAACTCAGTCTTCTTGGCTCCATTTGTTTCTCTATTCGATACCTAGCCGCCCCATATTTATATCTTTTCCTCATAAAATATATTAAAATCGAGTCCTTCATGTATTCCCTCCCCCCAAAAAAACCCAACCCAAATCTTATATCCACTTAACCTTCCACCCCCAAAGTTCAGTGAAACACTATCCCTTTCATCATGTAAATCACCAACTATCATTCAGAGATTACAATAGCAAAGGAAGGAGAAAGGTTTTACAGGCATAAAGTGAATCAGCAGCAACTAGTCCTTTAGGGAGCAATGGCAGTAAGTTAAGGCCTGAAAGGAGATTGTGGACATCATGTTGTCCAAAGACAGACTGAAAGAACTAGGATGTTGTATCTTAGAGAAAAAAAAGACATAGGGAAGCTTCATAGCTATCTTCCAGTATTTGAAGAGTTGTTTTCAAGAAGAGGAATTACTGTTATTCTTTTCATCTATAGATGACATAACTAGTTTCAGTGGGTGCTTTTTATGTGTGGATGTACCTCAGACCTATTCTCATCTCTTTCTCTCAGCTCTGTCTCATTTGAGTCCCATTAATTCAGCTATCTTGCAGATAATTCCCAAATCGCTATGATTTTTTTTATCTTTTCTGAGCTGCAACCCTAAATCTCCATTTGTCTGCTAGACATCTCCACTTGCATATCCCAGAAGTATCTCAAACTGAACTTGTCCAAAGTCGAAGATGTTATCTTTCCGCCTAAACCTATTTTTCCTCCATACTTGCTTATTTCTCTCATAGGCTCCCAGTCAACTAGACTTGAAACCTCTGAGTTACTGACTCTTTACTTTGCTTCCTACTCCTCTCTCCATATCCTAATTAGTTGCCCAGTCTTGTCTGTCTCCACAAGAGGTATCACAACTTTTTCTTTTCCATTCACACCACAATCATCTTAATTTAGGCCTTCATCACTCACCTAGACTATTTCAGTAACTTCCTAATTGGTATCTCTGTATTTTAACCCTTTTCCTCTCCACTTCATTCTCTACATAGCTGCACAACTGATGTACTTTAAATCTGACTTTAAATAACTATGCTTATGAAGTTTCTTTGGCTACTTAATGGCTCTGGGAAAAATTACAAACTACTCTATTTGGCATTCAAAGCCTTTCACAAACTAGCTCTTTCCAGGCTGATTACACATTACTGAATCACATTTAGTCCAGTCCAATTGCCTGACTTTCCATCTTCTTTCTCAGCCCCTTTAAACGCTTTCCTCCATATCCTGAATATTCTCCCTATTCTTGTAGGCAGACTCACATCTGCCTCCTGAAACTCCCTACTTCCCTTCAACTCAGAAATGCCATTTCTTTTAAGATTCCTTTCCCATTTCCTTGGGTTGATGGCTCCCTTTGTCCCTGTAATTCCTTTCTATTTACTTATTTTAAATATATTTTTTGTATTGAATTTCCTGAATATGTCTTTACTGTACTTGTTTTATCCCTCTGGTAAAATATAAGCTCCTTTGATATAAGCTATTTTCTTTTAGTATCTTATACATAATAGGTGCTTCATAAATGCTTGTTGAATCCATTTGAATCAATTTGAACTTGTAGAGAGATAGATAGGTTTCTGTTCTGTTCCACATGAGCAAAAAATTCAACAGTTCTACAGCTTTTTAAAAATGGCTGCCTTGAAAGTTCCCTTTTAGTGATCACTTCTGGGGGGTTCTAAATAGATTCAGGATACTGTATTGCTTGGAGTAGATGGTTTTTAAAACTATCTTCCAAATGAGATATTTTGTAGCTATTATACCTATCTTTGTGAGCTGGTATCAATATCTTGTTCCGTATATTTGAAAAATTAATGATATTGCTATCTTTTAAATATTATAGAATATTGGATTTGAATTGAAAAGGTTTAGGTTTAAAGATCAGCCCAGCTGCTTACTGGTCAAGTGATCTTGAGTCAGTCATTTCTTCTCTAAGTCTTAAGTTTCAGACCATAAAATGAGGGGGTTGGATTAGAAAATTTCTTGAATTTTTTCCAGCTTGTAATCCTTTGATCCTCTCTAATGTATCCATAGGCACTAAAATCATATGTTGGATTTCATTTATGAATTTATTAAGACCAGTTACTAGTCTGCTAAATTATTTCACCTTTAATCCAGGGTTTCTGTTTTTTTTTTTCCTCAGAAAGTTTGAGTCAATGGAATCCTTAGAGCAGGGAATCTTGGCCCTTTTTGTGTCACCAACTCCTTTGGCAGTCTAGTAAACCCTATGTAACTCTTCTCAGAATAATATTTTTAACTACTTAAAATTTGTAGAATTACATAGGAAACCAATTGTATTGAAATTTAGTTATTAAAAAAAATTTTTTTAAGGTTGTGGACCTCTGGTTAAGTACTCCATTACTCCCCAACTGGGGCTTATTTTTACAGATGAGGAAACTGAGGTTTGCCATTGGTCACTTAAATAATGATTTGTAGCATTCAGCTCTGACTTCTGACTCCCAAGTCTAATATTCTTGAAGGAGCTTTGTTAGCCATAATTTTATACCACAGAAAGTTTCACGACCAATTAATTATCCTATGGATTTCTCCAATAGGTCAAGTACCCGATTTCTGGGTAGAAGATTTCTACATCATTGGAGATGTAAATCATCTTTAACTTAGTAAGAATTAAATTCTGGTCTTCCTGACTCAAACTCCAACATTTTATCTATCCCCCTGTACCATGCTGCTTCTCTAAATTTGTCCACATGAAAAGGAACCGTAATTGCTCAGCAAAAGTTTTAATTGTTATCTGTTATGAATAAGGTAAATTCTTTGAAAGTGTTACTGTGCTCGAAAGAGATGTGGTAGCCCCTTAGATTATAAACTCCACAAGGATGAAGATTATGTATGTCTTTTGTTTTACTCCCAGCTTCTATTTAAGTGTTTTGTTGTAAAACAAATGATTAATAAACAGGTATTGAATCCAGGAAATGCTGGTAATTTACTGAAAGTGATTTAGTGATCTCAAAGAATGCTTAGACCAAAAGTTCACTGAGACTTACTTGAGGCTCTCCACTGCTGTCATACTTTTGGCATGATGTTGGTTTAGCTTTTAGGTTAAAACAAAATTAAGTTAGCAATCATTATCTCTGGAAACAAACACATGTGTATAGATATAGACATTTTAAAAATACTTATTGATTGATTGATATGTTAGCCAAAATCATGTAACTATCAGAAAGTAACACACACAAACACACACAGAATCAGGAAGACTGGATTTCAAGTCTGCCTCTAATGTAAACTAACTTTATGATCGTTGGCAAAGTAATTTAACCTTTCCTTATGACAGGCTACTCTTTAGGCTTACTAAGTTTCAGAACAGTTGGTTCTGTGCATCAGTGGAATTCTCCCCACATTTGGAACTTCCAAAATTGATGAATCAACATTAAATACTCATTGTTTTCAGAGCACTGTGGTAGAATCTGGAGCATATAAAAAACTAATTTACTAGCACGCTCCTAGTCCTTAAGGAGCTTTGAGTCTAGCAGACACAGAGGGAAGTACTTTTAGAGTATTAACTAAGTTCATAGAAAGGTACAAATAAAGTGCTATAGGAGATGTAAAATTTAGAAAGTTGCAGGAACTATTTACACTTCATGTTCATTAGTCAGATTTTAGAAGTGGTATAACAATTTTGTCTTATGAAAGAATTAATTCCATTGATTTTACTTGTTATTCCAGAACATCTGGGCTAAATACAGCTCAGTGCCAGGACATTTTACCTCTCTCAGTATATGTTTGAGTCTCCTTTCAGAAATTTGGATGATGCTGGGTTAAAACTTCCATTCAAATAATTAATGGATGAATGCCAAATTCTTTAAAGGTCAAAAAAGTTGTAAAGAATCTTGTCTTAAGGGGCGGCTAGGTGGCATAGTGGATAAAGCACCGGCCCTGGAGTCAGGAGTACCTGGGTTCAAATCCCGTCTCAAGACACTTAATAATTACCTAGCTGTGTGGCCTTGGGCAAGCCACTTAACCCCATTTGCCTTGCAAAAACCTAAAAAAAAAAAAAAGAATCTTACCTTTATTACAAAAGTCAGTACCATGTATTGATTTTTTTTTTGCTAAGAACCCTTGGTCTTCTGATTAAAGAGAGATGAGATTCACTATTCTGATTTAGTGATTGATTGAATAGCTCATCATATAGAACATCCTGTAGTAGATATTTTAAATTAGGATTTTAAAAATCAAACTAATTTGATTGGGAAACTTTTTCCTTTAGTTTTCCTGATGTGGTGCCAAAAGCTCATTTGAATTGATCTAATCTTAAAAATAATGTTTACAGGGTGAAAAAAATTTGCATCTTCCAAAGGTATTTACCCGAGTTCAGTCCCTGGCTTTGATACTTAATACCTGTGTGACCTTGGACAAATCACTTAATCTCTGTGGTTCTCAGTTTTCTTAGCTATAAAATGAAATGGTTGGAAATAGGTGTGACCTTTTCCAGCACTAAATTAGTATATACCCGGTTTGAACTTTAAGACTACTCTTAATTTTTCGAATCTTGTTTTAATAGATGACTTATGTTGGTTATGCATATGAACTGAAAAATTGAATTTTAATATGAGGTAGATCTTCATTGAAATTTATATAACAATTATATGCTAGAAAAATTTGTGACTGAGGTATGGTTGTAATTTTTTCTTTTTTGAGTTTCATTTCTTTCTCTTTTTTTTGCAAGGCAAATGGGGTTAAGTGGCTTGGCCAAGGCCACACAGCTAGGTAATTATTAAGTGTCTGAGACCGGATTTGAACCCAGGTACTCCTGACTCCAGGGCCGGTGCTTTATCCACTGCGCCACCTAGCTGCCCCGAGTTTCATTTCTTTAAGAATTTTTCCTTTAAAGAAAAAGCTTGAGTAGTCATGGAAATAAAATAAAACATACCCAGTGCTTGAGCTGAAGCAGAACTGGGTTGTGTTTTTTTTTAAAAAAGATTTTATTGGTGCTTTAAAAAATCATTATCTCAGGGAGGCTAGGTGGCGCTGTGGATAAAGCACCGGCCCTGGAGTCAGGAGTACCTGGGTTCAAATCCGGTCTCAGACACTTAATAATTACCTAGCTGTGTGGCCTTGGCCAAGCCACTTAACCCCATTTACCTTGCAAAAAAACCTAAAAAAAAATCACTATCTCTTTCCTAGTAACAAAACCATACAGATAAGAAAAAAAAAATCCACTAAATTGACTTTGTTTCACAGTATTCCTCATTCTAAATTTGGTCTGCCTTCCAGTACTGACAACTGCATCTCTCAAGAGTTCTGACTTTTTTTATATCAGTTTCCTTATCATTATTGTGATAATGATATAAATTGTTCTTCTGTTTTGCTTAATTTTCTGTACATCAATTCAAACAACTTTTCTCAAGTTTCTCTAAATTCTTCCTATTTGTAATTTCCTGTGGTACAATAATATTCCATTACATATACAATATTATTGGTTCAGCCATTCCTCAATTGATGAGACCTACTTTACTTCCTGTACCTTGCAGGCACAATAAGACTGTATGTTGGGTCTTTCTATTATCTTATACCTCCTTAGAATCATTAAAATAATACTTTTGCTTTCAGAAACAAACCAATTCATAGCTCTGTAAGCACCCTCTCCAACTTTTACCTTTCATCTTTTGCTTCTGTGCTAATCTGATGGTCATAGGATAAAATCCCACAGTTTATTTTAATTTGTATTTTTTATTGTTAGTGATTTGGAGTATCATTTTATATGGTTATTGAAAGATTGCATTTCTTCTTTTAAAAACTTCCCATTTATATCATTTGAAAGAAGGTTGTATTCTAATATTATATCTGATAAAAGCCCTGAAAGTTTTTTTAAAATGTTGACGTTTTTATTTTTGTGACTACATATGTTATATTATGAACAAGAAATTACAGTTTTCCTCTGCTGGTCATTGTCAAATTTTTATAATGTATTTTACAAAAAAAAAGTTTAAACTTTATTGCTTCTTGTTAAAGTGTCACCTTCATTTCTGAATATATTTTTCTGTAGCAAGCTATCCTTTGTATCAAAGAATAAAAAAAAGGAGGAAAGAAAAAAGCAGTTTAGTAAGACTCATCAAAAGATCAGCTGATTCTGAATATCCCATGTCCCAACACTCACTGACCCTTAGTTCTGCAAAGAAGGAAGCAAGGTGCATTTTCTTATCTCTGCTTTGGGGTCAGTCTTGGTCATTATAATTGTAATGTATTTTTTTAAAGACTTCTCTTGATACTCTACTTGTAGCTTTGACACTATATCTCACAGTTTTTGAAAATTATTTAGGTGCTCAGTAGTGTTGCAAAGTTTGTCCACAAAGGCAAAATTTAACTCTTTCACTGTTAAATTTTAGTGGCTTATTAATTTACATTGGTAATAGTCTTCCAAAGCCATTTTACAATCATAGAGTAGGATCTGTTAAATTTTGATTGTATTCTTTTGGTCTGTAAATGTATTCTATTTTATTCTGTAGTGTTATAAAATTTCACTAATAGCAGTATAGACATTTTATGTGGTTGTATCTGTTTACCTTTGGATTATAGATTTAGAACTGGAATATCAGCTTGATATCACCTGTTCTAGTTTTTTCAAATAAAATGGGTCCAATAAGATGTAGGTTTCTTGAGGATGAAACTGTATCAACACCTACCGTAGTGCCTGGCACATTATAGCACCTTAATATTGAATGATTGCTTCCTTTGCTGCTATGCCCAAATGCTAACCTGATAGCAAGTGTTGCCATTAGGAGCATTTTATCTGCATTGTTTTAAAAATCTGTCAATATCAGATATGTGTAACTGAGTTGGATCTTAGGAATGTCAGAATTGAAAGTGACTTTAGCAATGGGACCTTAGTTTTTTGGTTGTTTTTGGATATTTCACATATAAAGAATATGAGACTATCCAAAGTAAAGTGACTTGTCCAAAGTCAAATAGCTAGTAAATAATGAAGTTGGGACTTCAATTCATATCTTCACATTAATGGCTCTTTTCTGCTATGCCATGCTGCTACCCACAAAGCCCATCTGTGTTCGGTTGTTTTGACATATGTACAATAGCATTTTCAGTTCAGTAGATATTAAGTGTATTCTATTTGTAGAGCACCTGTGTTTAGTTAAGTCTTAGTATCATACACTATTTAGAGAAAACTTCCTAGAGTTTGAGAGATTTCTGCAATTCTGTATCTTTGTCCCTTTTTTTCTTCACTCAATCCAAATGTTTTGACTTAGTTTTTTGATCCAATATTTTTGGCAACTAGTAAACACATTGCATACAGTACTTGGGTAATAAAGAAGACATGGGTTGAAATCCAGCCTCAGACACTTATTAGCTGCATGACCTTGGGCAAGCTACTTAACCTCTGCTTGATTCAGTTTTCTTAATTGTACAGTGGGGTAGTATAAATCCCAAGGTTACTGGGAGGATCAAATGATATAATCTCTGTAAAGCACTTAACCCAGTGCTTGGCACACAGTAGGTGCTAAATAAATGCTAACTAGAATTATTATTGTTGTTATTATTATTATTATTATTATTATTATTATGAACTACAGCATTCCTTAAAGCTTGGATTGTATGCTTCTATTGATCATTATCCCCTCATCATTCTGTCCCACATAGTAAAGTCAGAGGACTCTGAGTATACTGTCAATATCACAGTAGCTGTATGTTGACATATATTTTAATACATTTTATTGTTTTGTCATAACAGCCATTTTTGGAAGGGGAAAATACCTCCCCTCCTATTGAATCCCCTCCTAATAACAGAGAGAGAAACAAAGCAACTGACACAGTGCCTGCATCTGATAATGTATGCAGCATTCTGCCCTAATAGTTCTCTGCCTCTCAGCTGAGATGAGTGGTAGGTTTCATTATCTATTCTCCAGCATCTTTATTACATTTTCATTTACTTAGAGTTTGACTTCTTTTTGGCATATTGTCATTTATATTCTTATAATGTAGTAAACAAGCATTTATTAAGCACTTACTGTATGCCAGGCACAGTGCCTATCTCTGGGGGGATACAAAGAAAGGCATAAATGGGCCAGACCAACAAAAAGCTATAGACAAGCAAGATATAGTCTAAATGAATGGCAGATAGCATTGAGAGAAACCAGGGAAACCTCTTGGGATTTTAGCTGAAGCTTAAAGAAATCAGAGACAAAGTGAGGAAGGAGAGCATCCCATGCATGGGAGACAACCATTGAATCGTTAAGCCAGTTCTCTTCTCATTCCATACAGTTTTACTTGACAGTCTCATTAGCTGTCATGGATTTAATTACCATCTTTATGCTGATGATTCTCAGATCCCCTTATCCAGCTCTAACCTCTTTACTTACCTTCAGTCTTAAATCTCCAGCTGAATGTCCTATAGACAGCTTAAACTCAACAAGTCTAAAATAGAACTCATTATATTACCCCTTAAACCTTTCCGCTTTCCAAACTTTTACTATAATTACAAAGGCAGCGACCGAGTTCTCAGGCTCATCATTTAGGTATCATCCTTGACCCCTTATTACCTCTCACCTCTCTTTTCCAATGTGTTAGCAAGATCTATTGATTTTATCTTGCAAAATCCCTTGCCTATATCCTCCTCTCTCTTCTCATAAAGCCTTCATCTTAGTTCAGGCTCTCATTCTCTCACATTCCAGTCTAACCTGCCAAAGTTAATTTATTAAATTTTCAGTTCAACTGAATCATTGCCTTCTCCCACTCAATAAACCCTAGTGGCTCCCAAATACCTCCAAGATCAAATGTCTTTGGCTTATTCACAGCCTCATCTCTTATCTTTCCAGTCTTCTTTGGCTTATTCACAGCCTCATCTCTTATCTTTCCAGTCTTCTTAGATCTTGCTTCTCTCTCCTCATCCTCTCTCCAGAAACACTGACCTTTCTTTTCTCACAAACAAGACACTCATCACTTAACTCTATCATTTTTTCTGGCTATTCCCCTATTCCTGGAATGCTCTCCATACTTACCTCCATCTTTTGACTTGCTTTAAGTGCCAGCTAATATTCTGTATTCTTTTTTTTTTTAGGGTTTTTTTTTTTTGCAAGGCAAACAGGGTTAAGTGGCTTGCCCAAGGCCACACAGCTAGGTGATTATTAAGTGTCTGAGGCTGGATTTGAACCCAGGTACTCCTGACTCCAGGGCCAGTGCTCTATCCACTGCACCATCTAGCCGCCCCGTATTCTATCTTAATCCCCCTTTCTTCTAGTGCCTTCCCTCTGTTGTTTCCTTTTTCTCCTTTATGTAACTTGTTTGTAATGTTGGTTTGTTTGTGGTTACTCCCATTAGATTAGGTGCTCCTCAAGGGCAGGGACTCTCTTGCTTTTTTTTGTATCTTTAGCATGTAGTACAGTGCCTGCTTTATCATAGATGCTAATAATAAATGCTTACTGACTGACCTAACATCAGTAGATTATGGAGGGGAATAAGGCATAAAAAGACTGGAACAGTAGGAAAGGGTCAGGTTGCAAAGGTCTTTAAAAGCCGAACAGAAACATTAATATTTGACTATGTAGGTAATGGAAAGTCACAGGAGTTTATTAAGTAGAGGATTAATGTGATCAGACCTGTAAATTAGGAAGCTCATTTTGGTCAGCCGAGTCATACGTGGACTAGAGTAGGGAGACCAGTTAGCAGGGAATTGCAATAGTCTAGGTGTGAAGGTATGAAGGCCTGAACCAAACTGGCCTCAGTGTCAGAGGAGAGAATGGGGTGATATATGGCAATGATTGAGTATGAAGAAGGAAGAATGAATGAAAGAGATGGAGAAGTCAGAGATGTTATAAAGCCTAGTGAGTCTGGGTGACCAGGAAGATGGTGGTATCCTCAGCAGTAATGGGGGATGTTCAGAAGAGGGGAGAGTTTGGGGGTGAAGGATGATGAGTTCAGTTTTCTACTTATTGACTGAAAGATATCTATGAGACATTCTTTTTGAGATGACCAGTAGGCATTTGGAGATTTGAAATTGGAAGGCTATATAAATGGATTGAGAATCATCTGCATAGAGATAATAATTGAACCCATGGGAGTTGGTGAGATCACCCAGAGAGAATAATATAGAAGGGAAAGAGAGATCAGGACAGATCCTTAAGGGATACTTCAAGAGTTAGTGGGGGTTACCTAGATGAAGATTCAGTAAAGGACACTGAGAGGAAGTGATTAGATGTGTAGGAAATCAGGAGAGAGCATTGTTGTAAAAGCCTAAAAAGGAGAGAGAATCAGAGATGAGAGGGTGATTAGCACTGTTAAAGGTTGCAGAGACAACAAAAAGGTTGAGACTGAGAAACAAGATTACTGATAAGTTAAGAAATTATTCATTCACTGCTAACTTTGGAAGAAGTAGTTTTAGTTGATTGTTGATGAGATCTGAAGTCAAACCACAGAGAATTAGGAAAATGAGAAGTGATTATCACTGATGGTAGATATTTTCTCAAGGAATATACCTATGAAATTATCAGTTATATCTAGTGAGGATTAGACAGATGAATTTTTTTTATTGTTGTTGTTTTTAAAAGTTGGGAGAAATATGGACCTCACTGTAAAGGAATTAGCCAGTAGCTAGGGAACATTGTGCTGGAGAAGTCAGAGTAGAATGTGATCCGGGTGCTTGAAGAGGAGTTAACCCTCTCATGAGTTCAGGTTAAATATAAGATAGTGAGGAAGAAATCTGAATGATGTAAGATGAAGAGGAGGGAATAATTGGGAGTTCTGACAAATAGATAAGATTCTCAGTTGAGAGGGTAGGGGGAAGGGGTGCTACCAGAGTTGCGGGGAGAGATAAAAAAATTTGGAATAGTTTCTGTGGTGTGATAGAGTAAAAGAATTGCCTGGTCTTAAGGTCTTTTTTGCGATTATGCAACATAAATTTTTAGTGGCTCAAGTCAGCAAAGTTTCACAGTATTCTCCAGCAGTTTACAAAGCTAAACCTGTAGATGGTAAACCAAGGTTGAGATTTGCCAAAGCATGATTAAATTGGTCATGGGTTAAAGAGAGCAAGGGTCTTGAGTGTTGTAGATGGGTTTGCAAAAGGAGACAAGATAAGGGAGAAGGGAGTACCCAATGCAGGAGTGTTGGCTTAGGAAAAAAACTGACGGATGGAGGGATTGGAGGTCATGGTGAGGATGAAAGAGTATTATTCTTTTGATCCTGTTCATTTCTCTTTGCATCAGTTTATAAAAAGTTTTACCAGGTTTCTATGAATTCTACATAATGAATATTTGTTACTGCATAATAATTTATTACATTTGAGTCCTATAGGTTTTTTCACTCATTCCCTCTATTGATGGATGGATACTGTGTTTCTAGTTCTTTGCTGTTTCAAAAAATGCTGCTATCTTTGACCTCTCTAGGGGTACATGCCTAGTAGTGAGATCATTGGGTCAAAGAGGTTAGTCACTTTTCTTGCATAATTTCAGATTGACATCCAGAACCATTGATTCAGAGCTCTGCTACCAACATATTATTCTGCTTGTCTTAGCAAGCACAGACCCCTCCAACATTGACTTACTTTTGTCATTTTTGTTCATTTATAGGGTCATCAGTGAAACTTCAAAATTATTTTAATTTGTATTTTTTCTTACTATTAAAGACTTTGGATCTCACTTGAAAAAGGTTTACAGTTCTTCCTTTGAGAACTGACTATTCATACCTTTTGAATTGCCACTGATTTTTTTTTCTATAACAGACTACTTTACTTGTTAGGAGCTTCAATTTTTTAATAAGAAGCATAGAGAAATATCTTCCCTTGACAAAGATTATTGTATTCACCTTCTTCTACTAGCTGACTTTTGACCTATCTGTTGGCTCATCTTCCTAAGTATTCATTGCTGAAAATCAGCAAATCCCAACTAAATGTTAATTGACAATGTATTAGCTGAGTTATATGTGCTATCCTTTTCAAGGGTGACTCTTAAGACATGTGGTGAAATGACAGGAGGTAGAGTTGAAGTTGAGGAGGCTTCTGCCTTAAATTGTAGCAAGAGACCTTCAAGTATCCCTAATTGAATTGATAGCTTGGTAAGTGAGGCATTTTGATCACATCTGAAAGGTGTTGAATCCTTTTTTTTAACTTAATTTTTTGGGGGCAGAAATTTCTTTTATCTTTCATTATTTTAGAGAAATAAGCAATGGGAAAAAAAGTCATTTCACAAAGTATTTGTATGCTAGAAATTCATTTAATATTGACTTTCCAAGATAAGGGTGATTTTATAGTTGACAACATTGTTTAAAAAATGCTTTATTTTAAATAATTTTGTTGTTTTTCCTTTTCCTTAACATAATTAGATGTGATGCAGACCCTTCAGCCTTAGCAAACTATGTTGTAGCACTGGTCAAGAAGGACAAACCAGAGAAAGAACTGAAAGCCTTCTGTGCAGATCAACTAGATGTTTTTTTACAAAAAGGTAATTATTTGGCTAAGTGTTAGAAACATTTAAACTTAAGTCCTATCAGTGAGTTATTAAAAAGATAAGTTTAATAAAAGTAAACTATTTGAGGGTTTATAGTATATGTTATACAGATATGTGCAAGAGTGATAATTACTATATTGTGTAAAGAAAACTGCTTTTGTCTTTTGTTCCTTCTTCCCTTCCTACATCAAAACAGTATTGCTTTTTAACAGCCAGGGAATCTCAGCAGATTGTAGCTAACTCCTTAGGGGTCACTTTTTGCCTAGCTGGGCTGCAGCTATGTTTGAGAGAGCTAAGCAAGGTACTTCTCCCAGATGCCTAGCTGAAGCTGAGAATAGTTGTATCCTCTTCAGATTGGGGCTCTGGGACATCTAGGGATTAACTGAGATGTTTCCCTCTTTCCCCAAGGCAAGAGCCACACCTATCATAAAATCAGTGTTGTCCTTTTGTGTCTAAATGGCTTCTCAAGAATCTCTTAGTCCTCTCTCCAAATGGGTTAGGAATCAGTATAGTATATACATATTTATTATCAGATTACTCCAAAATGTAGAAATGAATGTACTTTCATGAATTTTCATCATAATTTTTTGTGGTAAAATATAAAAAGATGAACTCTATAAATTATTGACTCATGAAAAATGTTAAAAAAAACACATGAGAACATGTTTAAGAAAGTTTATTAAATAATTTTACTTAGCAAATTGGCATCATTCATAAAGATTTTTGACAGATATCGGTTGACTTACTTCTCTTTTTAAAATTCTTTTTTTTCTTTTGTTTGTATTTGATGTTTATTAGCAAGGTCTTAAGATGACTTTAAGTGGCCATATCCTGCCTGGATTTTTTTTTATCCTGTTAAATACTTGGAGTGAGTTATAATTATGTTATAATGATGACTGATTCAAGATGATGACAGAATATTCCCTTCTGTATTAATTTCAAATACTTTTTTGTAGAAAAACAAATTTATTTAAACAATTTTGTTGGAACTAGAACTAAAATAACATGAAAAAGTTCAGTATATAGTGAAATTTTGTAATTTCAGACCAATGGGTAGAGTTATTTATTATTATATAACATGATATGATATTTTATCATATAATACTAATAGAATATTTTGAAAAGTATTTATTTTACTTTTAAACATACTTTAACTCCCAACTAATTGCTATTTATTGTTGCTTAATAGATATTTTTTGCCTTGCTGGGTTCACTACTTAAATAAGACTCCTTTGCAATTGATATTTTTTTGGTTTTGTTTTTTGTTGTTTTTATTTTACCAAAACAAAGGAGTTAAGTGACTTGCTCAAGGTCACAGACCTAGGTAAATTATTAAGTATCTGAGGCTGGATTTGAACTCAGGTCCTTCTGACTCCCAAGACCAGTGCTCTATCCACTGTGTCTCCTAGCTGTCCCTTGCAGTTGATATATATTTTTTATGAAAATGGTGATACTAAAATGCTTGAAATGATTCTTGAGGTTTTATTACAAATGCTTTAATTATTCTATAATACTGACAAAAATGTATAATAGATTATATTAGTGTTAATTAGTATTAAAGACTTAGTTATTGAGGTTTATTGTATAACCCTTGTGGGCAGACTCTTGTTGGAGAAATAACACTGTGTGAATATACAGAAGAGTCTCATCATAGCTATAATGAAGTAAGAGTTCATCTTTAACTATCTGAAAGCAACTGATTATAGTTGTAATCATTTTATGAATGAGTTTCCAAAATACTATTATGATGTACATCTGTAACAAGAAAAACAGAGTCACATTTAAGTCAGATTTAACTAATTTAGAATTTGTTGAAATGGAATTGACATGCAGTTGATCTTTGTACTATTATAGAAAATGTTTATTAAATTAATTAATATTATAGAAGATTTCAAGAGAGATTGTTTTATCCACTCGAAAAAGTGAATATGTATCACTTTGGGAGCATCTTTTACTTTTGTAAAACAATGTATAATAATTGCAATTTAATCATACTAGCTCTTCTAGGCTTTGGTTTGCCAATGAGGCAAACCAAAAATTTGCCAATTTTTATCTGTTCATTTGAGCAAGACTTCCACTAGGCAGTTACTTTTGTGAAAAATAATATAGTTGGGGTGGCTCGGTGGCGCAATGGATAGAGCACCAGCCCTGGAATCAGGAGTACCTGGGTTCAAATCCAGCCTCAGACACTTAATAATTACCTAGCTGTGTGGCCTTGGACAAGCCACTTAACCCCATTTGCCTTGCAAAAAAAAGAAAAAGAAAAATGAAATAGTTGTCAATAGTTAATAAGTATATATTAAATGCCTACTTCCCAAGAAGATTCAATACCGAACAGTGAACTTTCTCAGTCATAATCTTTCCGAGGAAAGAAGGCATGATGGAGACTTCCAAATAAGCCATCTGATTAAATTTTCAATAGTTAAGACTTTCCTACAAATTCTGACTAGTATTTCCCATAGGTAAAAGTAATTTTATAACAAAACTTTCCAAAAATAGACTGGATGACTCTTTGTAGAGGAGACTTTGCAAAGTTCATCTATTTAGAAGGAGAATAGGACCGTGGAAGTAATCTCATCCAAGAGTTCTTAGTGTGATATATGTGTTTATAATATAGCATATGAATTATGTTATGCATGTATTATTTAAATATATGCATTCATGCATAATTTATAGGGAGACAGCTACATTCCAATATAATTGGGATGTTTTTATAATCCTGTGCATTTTATGAATTTGCAAACATTAATCTGAGAGTAGATCCACAGCCTTCACACTAGATTGCTAGAGGACCATGACATGAAAAAGATTAAGAGCAGCTAAATCTAGTCCAATCCCTTTTGTTTTACAAATGAGGAAACTCAGACCCAGTGAACTTGAGTGACCTGCTAATGGTTGAGTAAGTAATAAAAGACAGAAACTACTCAAGTATTCTGACTCCTACTTTAATACTTTTTCCACTGCACCATTCTGCCTCTTAGAATTTTTTAATCAGAGCCCTTGATGACCACTTAACAAGAATATTGTGGAGAAAATTCCTCAATGGCATAAAGGCTGAACTAGATGACTTCTAATATCCATTAAGTCTTAAAGATTCATTTAATCTCTTCTGATTAAAAGGCTGTTCAGACTTTCAAGAACTAGTTACCCTTCTTTGTGCCCCTGATATTTGATGTTGGAGGTTTTATATAAATTTTATCATTTGTTTTTCCTAGAAACTTCAGGTTTTGTGGATAAACTTTTTGAAAGTCTCTATACCAAGAACTATCTTCCTCCATTGGAACCAGCCAAACCAGAGCCAAAACCCATAGTCCAGGAAAAAGAGGAAGTCAAAGAAGAGGTAATATAAAATTGCTGTTTTATTTGCAATTGTTGGAATTAGGGGGGGATAAATCCTTTTGATGTGTGACATGAATTCTTTCTACTTGTAAGATATGAGCCTTTTAGGGTTGTTTAATCATGCCAGAAACTTCAGTCAATCTCCTACTACCTTGACTTCAAAGAAGTAGAAATATTTTAGATATGGCATTCAGAATTCAAAGAAATAACTAGAGTGAATTGAGTTCAAGGGGTGTTGGTGGGAGAAGAGGACTTTATTTCTGTTAGTTTGTAATTAGAAAGTTCATTTCTGTATAGTATCTTGAAAGTAAGATGTTAATGAGTCCTCAAAGTATACTTCTTAGAACATAAATAGTTACATACCTAAATATCCTAAATACCAAGAAAGAAAATTTTTTCTTTTCAACTATGAATCTCTTTAAAGTACAAATATCGAATCATCTTAATAGTTTTTTTGACAGCAAGGAGTTATAGAAATAAGGTCATAGATGTTGCCCTATTGACCTCTCAGAGGAGGAATAGAATATATTTCTACAGATAAAATTTCCTTTCCCTTCCTTCTTTTATATTTTATATCTTCTGAATACCTGGTTTAATTTAGCCTGATTCAGTTGATTTACCATTTAAAAAAAACTTGCAACTATACTTAGTTAAGGTCAAATGATAATATGATTCTGCTGTCTTCTCAGTTACACCTAACCTTGTGTATGATATCTTCAGACAGAATTCTTCTTAAATATCCCTTCAAATAAAAAAAATATGAACTTTCTACCTCGAATATTTCAGAGTACCTAATTTTAGTATGCCAGAGTACAATACCTGGGTTCTTAATAGTAAAAGCAAGTGGTTTAATCATTAAACAGTAGATTCAAATATAGGAAAAATGTGTTCACCTTGAATTTTAAAAGCTTAATTGTTAAGAACAGTGTCTACTCTGCTTTTATTTTTTAGAATTGGAATTTTGTGAGAAGATACTAGCAGTATCTCATGTAGTAATGCCACTACACTACACTTTCTATTTCTCTTGATCTCAAAGATTTTATAAGTGATTTAATCTTCTATTAATTTTATGCCTAAATGATAATTTTCATATAATAGTCTTAATTCAACTGATGAACAGGAAAAAGCCTTTAATTGATACTTTCTAACTAGTGTTCTGAGCTCATTTTTAGCAAGACACTAATAAAAAAAACAGTACTAGCGGGTTCAGTCTACTGTGACTTAATTTAGTTATAGTTTTTGTTTCCTGGTCACTGACTGCACTAGGAATATTATTTGTCCCCTTATTAGTAATAAGGGGAACTCGAGAGTTTGAATTGGCTGAGTATAGTTCATTCTTTGACTAGAAAACCAATTCCATACATGTCTTTATTATGATGATTAGAGATGGCACCATAGTTTGTCTGTGTTCTGGAAATTGAATGTGAAGTTGCTCTGATTGGAATTTGCTTCTAATAGGCCATATATTCACTATGATCAGGTTGTGTTTATAAAGACAGGCAAGATCCAGGTAAATCTATGAAATATACAATTTTTAATAGTGCTATAGTATGCCTTCAGACAACTTGGGAGAATCAACTCTTTCAGGAAGGAGGACAAGGAATTCCCTGGGTCCTTCTGAGTGGAACTATATTAGAAGGGATGATGCATATGTTTATGTTATAGTATGATATAATATTAAATTATGTTATATACTATATGTATATAGTTATATGTTACATGCTAGATTATACTTTTGTATGCCATATGTACTAGAGCATAACATGTTATGCTATAATATTAAGATGGCAGCTTCTTGAAAGCCTTGGATAGTAGCAATATTGCACCACTGTTCTACTATTTTAAGACATATTTTTTGTTTTCCTGAAGTTTTAGTAGCAATTTTGTATAATTTCCATCAAATAATATTTAGTTCCATTCATGAATTGATAAAATTATTTAGCTATTTGTTCTATAAGACTTCTTTTCGGGGAGGGGGGGGGGCTTTGAAAGATACTTAATTTCCCCCTCTACCACCTCCTTTATTTGTCCTAAAATGGAGAGTAATAAAATTTTCTGTTTACATGGTGTGTTTTTATGTGGAAAGATATTTTGCATGACTGTGTGTGTGTGTGTGTGTGTGTGTGTGTGTGTGTGTGTATAAAAGCTATATGAAATTGTTTGCTTTCTCAAGGAGGGCAAAGGGAAAGGAAGAAATAGTTTGGAACTTAAAAAAAAATTTTTAAGACTTTATTTTGAATTTTGCAATTTTTCCCCTAACCTTACTTCCCTCACCCCCCCCCCCCAGAAGGCAATCTGTCAGTTTTTACATTGTTTCCATGTTACACATTGTTTTCCAAATTGAGTGTGATGAGAGAGAGAAACCATATCCTTAAGGAAGAAACATAAAATATAGAGATAGCAGGATCAGACAATAAGATATCAGACTTTTTTTTTCTAAATTTAAGGTAATAGTCCTTGGTCTTTGTTCAAACTCCACAGTTGTTTTTCTGGATACAGCTGGTATTCTCCATTGCAGAGAGCCCCAAGTTGTCCCTGATTGTTGCACTGATGGGATGAGTGAGTCCATCAAGGTTGATCATCGCTGTTAGGGTGTACAGTGTTTTTCTGGTTCTGCTCATCTCACTCAGCATCAGTTCATGCAAATTCCCCCAGACTTCCCTGAATTTCCATCCCTCCTGGTTTCTGATAGAACAATAGTGTTTCATGACATACATACACCACAGTTTGCTAAGCCATTCCCCAATTGAAGGACATTTACTTAATTTCCAATTCTTTGCCACCACAATATTTTGTACAAGTGATGTTTTTACCCTTTTTCATCATTTATTCAGGGTATACACCCAGTAGTGGTATTGCTGGATCAAAGAGTATGCACATTTTTGTTGCCTTTTGGGTGTGGAATTTAAAATTTTTGAAAGCATGTTACTGTTGAAAACTATCTTGGCATGTAATTGGGAAAAAAAATAAAATTATCTTTTAAAAAAGGAGAACCTGAGTTAAAAATAATTTTAAAAATTGTTTTTACATGCAACTGAAAAAAAATAAAATAAAAAAAGACGATTGTTATTAATCCTAAATTGGATTTTATATTATACCAATTATCCATTTAGTTTTTGGTTAGGGGCAAAAGTACTCAGTTGTAGTAGAAATTCAAATATAGAAATGTAGGCTTGGTATTTATGGAATTTCAATTCATAGAATTCATTATCTGTTCTCATTCTATATTACTGTTTGAATTTCTATTTTTTAAAAAAATTAACAATGTTATGAATATTTCTCTGAGAATCTTTTTGCTTTCCTCTGGTGACACTTTTTGTGTCAATTTGTCTTTAGAAATTTGTTAAAGTAATGTTTGTTTCTAATGTGCGTATTTCAATATAGATATTTCACGAGTCAGCAGAGGAAGAGCGAGAAGTCAGAAAAAAGAAATATCCCAGTCCCCAAAAGACACGTTCAGAATCTAGTGAACGAAGGTTTGTATTTTCTCTTAAGGAAACATTGATAATTCTCGCTTTATTGTCTTCTGAACATCTTAATTTGTGAACATAAAGTTTGACTTCATTTCTTAACACTCCTCAGAAAGAAAAAGCTAATGTTCTCCTTTCCTATTTTTGCCTCCTATACCATTTTTGCTTTCTGTTCCTTTTACCAATAATCACTATTGTATGTTTATCCCAAATCCCAGAGGGTGGAGCACTTGTTTTCCTTTGAGATAAAGTGAAATGTTCCATTTGATTCAGGAAGCCCCAAATTAAAATTAACTATAGCTTTCTTTATTTTTAGTCATTGTTAGTTTTCTTTGTTAAATAATCTTTAACTGAAAAGCATAGGTTCTGTTAGGAAAAGGTTTGATTTTAAACTCCTAGTCTCTCCTCATTTTTGCCCTCTCCATCACTTTTTACCACCCCTCCACATATTTTGGATTCTTCTCACCTTATTCTTTCTCCCCACCCAGGAAGGTTAAAGAAGTGATGTTTTTCCTTGTTTTCTCACCTTTGTATAATGGATTGGTAGAATCAGGGGGTGATTTAAAAACTTCTTCCAAAAGAGTTGAGAAGTTATGAATTTTGATATAAGGAGAGTAGTTCATAATTTAGATTTGTTCGTAGATTTGGTTTCTGTGGCCAATATATGGCTTATATATCTTTGTATTATAGGACACGTGAGAAAAAAAGAGAAGATGGCAAGTGGAGGGAATATGACAGGTACTATGAGAGAAATGAATTATACCGTGATAAGTATGACTGGAGAAGAGGCAGGAGTAAAAGCCGTAGTAAAAGCAGAGGTTTGAGTCGTAGTCGGAGCCGAAGTAGGGGAAGAAGCAAAGACCGAGATCCAAATAGAAATGTTGGTGAGTAAATTATATTTTTTTACCTAAGAATAATTTTCCAGTTATTCATCTTTCTGTCATAAAGAAGGGAAAAACTAGATGCATGTTTAATATGACTTTCACAATATGAAACTAAAATTGTTTCAGAAATATTGACATGACAAAGGGCAGTTATAGGATATAAAATAATGTAGGCTAGATAACCATTGAAGTATGTTTTATGACGATAATTTTATTTTGATTAAATTCTCTCTTAACTATGGTTTGTATATCTAGACTACGTTAATTTTCAACCAAGACATTAGTATAAATGTCCTATGGTTTTATATGCTTTCCTCTCTTGGGGAAGAGTGAGTACCAACCTTTTGTGTATTAAATTGATTTCTATAAGATTATATAATTAAACTTTTTTAAAAAGATAACTTTATAATATATGAGTGAATCATTAGATTTCTAGAATTTCACTTCTGCAGGTAATATATGTATTTTTTAATTGTAGTTTGAATTAAGACAATATAAACTTGACTTTAAAATTATGTATATTGGTGTTGATTTCATATTTGACTTCTCTAAAGGGAAAATTTTTATTTGTTAAAATGTAATCAGTTATATAGAATAAGTTATTACTAATTTCATTTAGTTGATTTTTAGGGAAAAATTTAATAATGAAGACAATAAAATTGAAGAATCAATAAGTTAATGCAACATCATTTTTTTCTTGCTGTTAAACAGAGTTAAATGATAGTGACTGTCAAATCATAATTGATGCATTTGTTTTTGTTTTTGGTTTTTATCCCAAAGCAGAACACCGGGAAAGATCAAAGTTCAAGAGTGAAAGAAATGATTTGGATAGTTCCTATGTGCCAGCGTCTGCACCATCCACTAACTCTTCTGACCAGTATTCCTGTGGGGCTCAGTCTATTCCCAGCACTGTTACTGTGATTGCACCTGCTCACCACCCAGAGAACACAACTGAAAGCTGGTCTAATTACTATAATAATCATAGCTCTTCCAATTCTTTTGGTAGAAACCCACCACCAAAGAGGCGATGCAGAGATTATGATGGTAAAGTAACCTCTTTCTTGTATAAACAAATGTTGCTCCCAATATATAACTTCAAATTTTATTCTAGTCTTAGTTTTGCTTGAAAAATGACAAACGAAACCTTTTTACCAGATTCTTGTTTTCTTATTATAATTAAGTGTTTGGTTTGTGTTTGTATATACACACACATACATAGCTACACAGCTAGGTACTTATTAAGTATCTGAAGCCAGATTTGAACTTAGGTACTCCTGACTCCAGGACCAGTGCTCTATCCATGGCACCACCTGGCCGCCCCTTGTTTTGACTTTTTTTTAACCTAAAATCCTTCCCTACTCTTATTTGTTATACATTATAAAATATACTTTATCCCATAGCCAGGAATTTTCAGTGTTCTATTTTAGAATTAGGAATTTAAAGTATACTTTTTTATTTTTCTTTGACTTTCTTCTGTTAATGGAACTTACCCTAGATTTCAAGTTTTAGAGTTTAGTGAGAATGGTTATTTTAGCACAATATTGTAATAATAGATTATTGAAAATAAGGTAGCCCGTTCAAGTTTCTCCCCTTTTTCTGCACTGGTTCATCTATATCTGAATGGTTAATTATTTGCTTGAAATGTCTCCTTACTTTTATTAGGATAATTATTGAACTTATAGTCTAGTAGTAGCTAATTGGTAGTTGATAACCTATTCTAGAATCTACTACCTTTCAATTTTGACAATTTACAAATGGATACATCCCAGTATATGGAATAATACCACCTTGCCCTTTAACTTAAAGATGCCATAGTAATTAACAATCTAAGTTTAGTCTAGTTCATTTTGTACTCTTTGTTGCAGGGAACTATATATATATATATTAAATGTTAATTTTCCTACATGAAGATATAAATTTAAGAAAACTTATAATCTTTTTTTTTTTTTTTAGAAAGAGGATTTTGTGTACTTGGTGATCTTTGTCAGTTTGATCATGGGAATGATCCTTTAGTGGTTGATGAAGTTGCTCTACCAAGTATGATCCCTTTTCCACCTCCACCTCCTGGGCTTCCTCCTCCACCACCGCCTGGCATATTAATGCCTCCAATGCCAGGACCAGGACCAGGACCAGGACCTGGTCCCGGACCAGGACCAGGACCAGGGCCAGGACCAGGGCCAGGACCTGGCCACAGTATGAGACTTCCAGTTCCACAGGGACATGGTCAGCCTCCACCTTCTGTTGTGCTTCCTGTACCAAGTGAGTTTCTTTATTTCTGTTTTTTGTTTTTAGCATCACTTTAATAAAAATTCCTCCTACTTATATTTACTTAATTTCACTAGACTTAAGCTATTTTTTGAAAGTATGAAAAAGAAATTTTTTGTAGAATTAGAAATTGCCTACATCCCCATAAGTAGTGTTTTCCTTTTCTCCAGTGCTTCCTCATAGCATATCACTGTTTGTAGTTTTCAATGTAATTTTAGTTATGATTTTTAAAATAAATTGTCTTGACATCAGATATAAATTATAACTAAATTGTGTTCAAATTGAAAATATTTTCAAAATCTTAAAGCATTTAAAATCATTTAAAAGTTCAAAGATATTTAATTTGGTACAATTCAATTAATTTAAAATAAGACAATTACTTTTTTAGCACATTTAATTAAAGTAAGTGTTAAAGAATTTCTAATTTTGGAATGTATGCATTCTTAATTTTGAACAGAAGTTTCAATTTGTTTGTTGGATATGGCAATTTTTGCTACTGTTTTAATTAGTGCAATTCTAAGTTTCTAGCTATCAGCAGTCATGATTGTGATAGAGATGCTTTTGTTGAAATAGGAAATTTTAACAATAAAAAATTATCTTAATGAATTGGGATGGAGGAGAGAGATACGTTGGATTTATAATTTAAATTTTATGAAGAATGTCATTTCTAATTGAGTGGAAAGAACAAAGCTCTTAGTGTATATGCATATGTAATGTGCATTGAGTCCATTCAAAATGTGATAAAGATTGAATTTGAAATGTGAAGTACAAATTGGTGTTGGCATGTGGAATGATTTTTTGATATTCTGAAATTATTATGCATTTGTATTTTGTGGTGTCTTTATATATATAGGACCACCTATAACACAGTCAAACTTGATAAATAACCGTGATCAGCCTGGAACAAGTGCAGTGCCCAATCTTGCACCAGTGGGAGCAAGACTACCTCCTCCTTTACCCCAGAACCTCCTTTACACAGTATCAGAACGTAAGCAAATATCTTTTAACTATGGCATGTATGAGTATACAAGCCAAATATTTCCCCAAAAACATTGGTTTTGTAATTACTATGCTTAATTTTAACTTTAATAAATAGGTTTGTCTTTCCAAAATATTTTTTAAAAATTGTACCCTGTGCTTACTTTGTGTAACCACATTATATTTTGATTTTACATGGCTTTATGTATTTCTTGGAGTTAGAGAGGAAATATTTTCTGTAGTGAAGCAATCCTTCTGCTTTAATTAAATAGCATTCTCTGAAGGAACTCCATCCAGGTAGCCTCAATCCTAAGGAACTTTTCTCTGACTGGTAAATTACCCTGGTATGGCCTTAAACCTTAAGAAGCATGAAAAAGCAGGTCTGGAGGTGACATTAATAAATTTGAATTTGTCTAAATTGTATATTAAACTAAAAATATATAGCATTACATAAACTTTATGTCAAATCCTTTACTTGCATTTGGTCTTTAATTTATTTTTACATTTATGTTTAGCCATAAAATTAATATATTTTCTTTGCTAATTTTCATATTTGGTATGTAGTTCTTATTTTTTCTAAGGCATTTTTCAATATTGCTGTTTTAAGAAATATAAAAATATCAAAGTGTATGGCAAAGTATGTGAAAATTATTGTAAGTAGGACACAAGTGAGAAAGAAGAAAATGGTAATTTGAGAAGAATAACTGATTAGTTTGTGGATATATCATTGCTTATATAATTTTCCTGTTATGTTAAATTGACATAACATAACATGTATCCCAAGCCAATTTGTTACTCCCTCTTTTTGTGGATAGTACCATGATTCTCCCAATTACAGTTACTGAGGGAGCTATCTTTGATTCCTCCGTCTCTTATTTCCTTTACTGATCTAGTTCTGACCTACATCACTTTATACTTTGATTATTGTAGCATCTCCTAGCTAAATTTAATGACTATAGGCTTCCTTCCTCTAATCCATATTATATGTGTACTACCAGATTAATTTTCCCAAAAGTCACTTTCAGCATGTTGTTTCCTTGGACAGAAACTTTTAGGGTTCCTGTTATTGCCATTTCAAATATTAACTCCTTTGTCCAAGTCAATTTTTCTAGCTTCCCACTTCCTCCATAATGAGATCAAACCTTTGGTCAAAAACTTGATTGAAATTTACCTTTATATTAGTTGATCTAGTCTCTTCAGTGTTTTTCATATTTATTCTTCTATTTTCTTCATTCACATTGTCCTATATTTGGTGTGTCTTCATTCATCCTCTCTACCCATTTAAGTTTTATCCTTCCTTTAAGATGAAGCCCCCAGTCACATCTTCTGAGACTCTTACAGATCTCATTGTTTTCCCCCCTTCTTCATGCATATAGAATTTACAACTTATATCAAACAATTATATACTGAAAAATATAATAATTATAATTAGATGTTCTATAACTATAATATAATATATTAATGTAATATGACATAAATATTATATATAATATAATTATATATTAAACTGTTCTCTGTTTAACAGGAACAAATCTTATTTCCCCAAACAGATTGTTAAATCCTTTTCATATATGTGTGATATATACTTTCATATATATGTGATATGTATTTTGTGCTTCCCAGTTACTAGCCCAGTGCTGAGTGCCCAGTATGGATGAATTTTTGGTTGTTCATAAATCAAAAATAATGTAGCTAAAATTTACGTTTTAAGCAAAAGTTTAGCTAAGCTCATGCTCACTACTATATCCACAGTTGTGCTGGTTCTTTCAAAGTTTCATTATATAGTTCTTTGATATCTATTGAATTAGCTATTATGATCATTTCATTTTATCTTTGAACTTGTGACATTGAAAAATGCTAAATATTTTGGGGTTTTTTTTTTGCAAGGCAGTGGGGTTAAGTGACTTTCCCAAGGTCACACAGCTAGGTAATTATTACATATCTGAGGCTGGATTTGTACTCATGGTCTCCTGACTCCAGTGTTGGTGCTGTATTCACTCTGCCACCTAGTTGCTCCCCAGATACTAAGTATTTCAAAAGGAATGCATTTGTACTTTAACTTGAAATTGTAAATCATTTTTTGGACCTAGAAGTATTCACTGCACATTAAAAAGTTCAGCTATTATCTACTCTGGTTTTTTTAGACCTGCACAATTATATTCATGCCATTGATTTATGGCATTTCTAAAACACTATATTTTGAGATTTTGTTTTGGAAAGTGAATATTTCAGCTGAGATGTGTCATTTATTCCAGTCTTATTTTTGAGGGACAGTAATAGTAGGTTAACAGCTAAACATTTTGAAGTCATGGAATATTTTGTATTGGAAAGATATGAATGGACAGCATGGGAGTATTATGTATTCTCATTGTAAAAATTTCTTTCATTTCCAATGCATTTCCTTCTCCAATTTTTTTTTCAAACCTATGGAGAAGTGTAAACCTTAGAGTTTTTGTAGAATTTGTTATAAAATTGTGTACCATGGGGCAGCTTAGGTGACGCAGTGGACAGAGAACCAGCCCTGGAGTCAGGAGGACCTGAGTTCAAATATGACCTCAGACACTTAATAATTACCTAGCTATGTGGCCTTGGGCAAGCCACTTATAACCCCATTTGCCTTGCAAAAACCTAAAAACAAACAAAAAAATTGAGTAACGAAAGATTTTTTCTTTTCCATGAAGGGAAATTCTTAATAATCCTATTCCAAAAACATTTTTTTTCATCCTACTCATCTGAGTTTAATTTTACACTTGTGTTTCTGGATTTAATGTTTTTCAGGTCATCAAATGAGGTATTATTTTCAGAATGATTAGCACAGTGCCTGACAAATAGTAGGCATTATGTAAATGTTTACTACTACTTACTACTACTATTATTGTTGTTGTTGTTAATCTGAATCCATATAATTTTCTACTTGATCCAGCTTTGGATTTTTAATAAAGGTTCAATAATTTAGAAAACTAAAACAGCAAAACAAAACTTAATTTCTTTCCTAGAAGAATAGACCTTTAAGATTTTCATTCAGACTTTTAGGAGTATATCACCTTTCTTCAGAAGGAAAATAATCAATCATTTAAAAATAAATCATACTTCTTCCAAACTGCATGCATTCATTGATAATATTTAGCAGTCAGGTAGAAATGTTTTGGAAAGGGTTATTGCTTAAATATACATGGCCACTGTGAATATTTTAGTATGTTCTTCAAAAGCTGGTGTCATAAATATTAGACATTTCAATGATATTCATAGTGTGTTTCTACATAACACTAGTGACACTAACACCACATCTCTGAAAATGATGATGTACCACTTTCATTCTTAATAATTCAATCTTCTGTAATATTTCTTTTAGTTTTTAAGTCATACATAGAGATGAGACCACTAATACAGCATATGACTCTTCTAGGTATTAGCTTGGTCACTTTCTATTATTATTTACATTCTTGGTTTTTGGTTCTTTGAGAAAAGTTTAGTAGAAATAATCATATAGGTAGTCTTAAAAAATTATTTTCTACAGTAATATACTTTAAGCCTCTTGGAAAATAATTCATATGGTGAATGAAGGTGCCAGTGACTGAAGTCACATAACTAAATTATCATCTTTCATAAAGTCATCATTAGAACATTTTCTGAGAAAATTACCAACTGTTTTTAAACTTTTGAGAAGCTACCTTTATTAGTTTTTCAGGAATTTCTTCCTTTAATCCTGTAGGATATAGGTTAGTTTTCTTGTTTGTAAATCTTTTTCTTTTTTTTTTCTTTTCTTTTCTTTTTTTTTTTCTTTTTTTCGATTTTTCAAGGCAATGGCGTTAAGTGTCTTGCCCAAGGCCACAAGGCTAGGTAATTAAGTATCTGAGGTAGGATTTGAACCCAGGTACCCCTAACTCCAAGGCTGGTGCTCTATCCATTGCGCCACCTAGCTGCCCCTGATCGTTAAATCTTAATGTCTCTGAAGAATGATGTAAGATCTCAGTGAAACCTATATTCATCAACAGATTGTTTTCTCCCTTTCAAATTTTGTCTTGCATTATATTAGCTGGAATGTGGCATTCTTCGACACAGAGATACTCATTCAGTTAAAGAATTAATAATGGTCAACCTGAATGCTTTTAATAATGGAGCTCAACCAGTTCTCTGAAGACAATGGGATTTTGTCTAAATTATGTCTAGGAAAAAACATAGGAAAATAACCCAAGGTGGATGAAATCTGTACTTACCATGCTGTCTATAGTTCAGATTATATTAAAAGAAGATTAGATACCTATATTACCAATTTAAGGAAAGTTTCTCATTAATTTGGAACTATCAAGTTTGAGATTGTCTTCTTTGAAAGCTACAAGTTAATCTCATTTTCAAATATATGACTAATCCCTTTTCAGTATTCTTACATTAATCTGCCAGGCTTTGTTTTGTTTAAAGAGATAATTGGTCTGGAAGGTAAATAATGAAATGTGGTCTTTCTTATGAGTTATTTTAAACTATATGTTTCTGATAGTTTATTATTAAAATGTGCATAGTAAAAAACTGACCTTTTGAGCCATCATTGTATTGACATTGTTTTAAAAGATCTTTGCTCGGTTTATTTTTCTGTTCTCACCTTAAAATCAATTCTAGTGTTTACAGATGATAGTGCTTTCATCCCCAGATTGCTTTGTGCCCTACCATCTCTATTTTATGGTAGATGCCTCTAGTGGCAAGAAATTTTCAAGTGAAAATAGTAAGCTATGCTTACAAGCATCAACAGTTCTTACCAAATTATGGAGAATCTTTTTCATTATTAAGTGCATTTTTTTAGTGATAATCTTATCCTACAAATTTTGGAAATGGTAGGTTTGAAGTCAATTAAGGAGGTTTAATTGCATAATATTTCCTATTACAGTATAATTATTTTACCCTACTTTTCTGAAGTTTCATAGCATCATAAATTTAGAGCTAGGAGGGTCAAGTTTATACATAAAGAAAAGTATGGTACATTAAAACAGATTTGTGTTCTCTCTACTTAAACTTGAAGAAGCTATTTCCATCTGGAGGATATGTTTGGAATTTTAAAATATCTCTGGAAATTTACCCAGAGTTAAGAAAAATAAATTTAGGTAGTAAATGGATAGGGATGTCTATACATCCCTTTTCACCTTGTTCTTTCCTGTCTTACATAATAAGTGACTGACATTCAAAGCAAGTCATATGAGGGTTTGAAAATTACTTTGTAACTTTCATACATCTTATATTAGAATAGTCAGTGGAAAAATGATGTTCTAGGTATCTGTTCAGGTCTTTTCTCTCAAAATATACGTCTTTTTCCAAATGTTATATCATAAGATTTGACTTCATTTCATTCTGCATCATTGCTTCTAAAATATCCAAATCCTAAATACCACCCCTCTGAAATACCAATTTCTAATAGTCAAATTAATTAATTTTAAGTGTACAATTCAGTACTTGTACACTTGGCCTTCTTTGTATGGGCTTTATTTTTCTACTAACTTTCTTTGTGATAAGTCATGGCAACCCTATACTTCGCATGTGTTTCCTACTTAGTGTGCTATTTTTTTTTATCAGAAAATTGAACAGAAGTTTAGTTAACTAATAGATTAATTTTCTTTTGGAAATTGCATGATTCCATTTGAGGAGGTATTATTTTATTACTCAATTATTTTTTTCTACTCTAAAACTTCAGAGTGTCTTTTTATGTGGACTTCATTTTTATTTTGTGACATTCTCCATGTCTGACTTCATTGGATCTAAATTTTATGCCTCAAATCTCAGATCTTCCCCCCAAGAAGCAACCCTTTTGAGATTTTTAGCTTTGAATGCAGCACCAAGCGACTACTTCTAAGCCCTCATTTTTTCATGAAGGATCCCCCAAAAATGGAGACTGAGGAAGAGGGTCTGGTTATGGTCATACCACCCAGGTTTCACTTTGTCCCCATATACAGTGATGGATCTTTACTAATTTGCATGCTTTTTCTTAAGATAGATCATCTCAACTACATCATTTTCATCTGCCAGTCCCCAATTCTCTTGGCTCAAAGTCTCAAAGAGACCACCTCTGCCAAAAAGAAACCTTTTACAACTTTCAATCCCAGTTGCCCTCCTATTCTTTCCTCTGTAGGACAGCCCATGTATTCTCGTGACCATGGTGCTGCTGCATCTGAGCGACTTCAGTTGGGGACACCGCCTCCTCTTTTGGCAGCTCGTTTGGTGCCACCTCGAAACCTCATGGGATCCTCCATTGGGTACCAAACCTCAGTTTCCAGTCCTACCCCTCTGGTCCCAGGTAAGCTTTGCTATAGATGGCGAGCTGAGTGGTTGAGCCTTTATACCTTAAACTGGCCAGCCATAGTGGATACATACCACACTCAACTACTACTTCAAGTTCCTACTGTCATTGGACCGTTTAGAGAACAACTACTACTTCAAGTTCCTACTGTCATTGGACTGTTTAGAAAACTTTATTTTTTCCTCTTCTGCCTTTGGAGTTTATCCCAAATGAAAGGTAGATGATTAGGCCTCCTGGACCTGTGCATCTTTCATCTCCAGTGCTTATCTTTATTTACCTTCAGTGCCTTAGTAACAGATCCAGTAGTAGTTCTTTGACTTAGATTTGCTTAGACTGTTAGAGAATAACACTCTACTTTGTAACCAGTAATGCATTATAAGGGAAAAATGTATCAATCTTTCTGTCTTTAAAAGGAGGGAAAAACTTTCTGGCTTCTCCATCATACATAAGGAAGGTGTCCCCTTTTCCCTGTACTGCTAATTTTGAGTGACTATAGTATTGGGAAACTTTGTCCTCCTATTGAAGACCAGTATTCACAATTGCATTAACTACATTGTGAGTAGTTCATAGGATTTAAAAACTTTCTCCCTTTATTATTAGATCTTAGTTCCTTATAACTCTCTGAAGGACTAGTTTTTTCTAACTGCAATTTGAATTTATCTAGGGTTTTTAGGATTCTAGATATTCTGAGGCCTAATGGAACAAGAACATTTGCTTATGCAATTTCTTAAAAGAATTCGTGAACTCTAGTGGATTGTTGAGTTTATTGAGTGTCAACTGAGAATTTGTTATCTATGGTTTATAATACCAAATTATAGACAAGATTGCAAATATTGCAGCATTTAGTGCTTTAAAAAAAATTTGGTAGAAAAACAAAAATGTTTTAGTTCAAACATACAGTTCAAATTACCTGTGATGCATAAAACTCTGTATGAGGATACAAGAACAAAAAAAGGAACCAATTCTTGACTTATTATTTCTAAAGTGAAATTGTTCAAATGCTACCTTGACCAGCTAATGGTCTCATGATGGGACATATCCAATAAATAAAATGTAATAATATATAGTTTAATTTTCACCATTAAATTAAATATTAAATCAATTGTGCCTCCTGTGTCAATAGCCAAACACAATAAGCAGAATCAGTTTTACCCATAAACTTCAAGTTCTGGTTGAACACTGTAGTACAGTTTGAAGTTCTTATCCCCCAAATTTCCCTCTAAAATATTTATGGACTTATTAAAGTGAGGAAAATATCTTATTGAAAAACTATAAATAATTATAGTCTATGAGCTTCTTGAACAGTTCATGGTGGGGGAAAGAAAGGAAAAATGTTTATGTTTTTAAAATTTAAATTTGTTTGACTTTTTTCCAGTTAAACTCAAGTTCATGGACTAAGCTAACATTGATTTTTACTACTAAAAAACTGGCAGTTGTGACAAAATGAATGGTTCACTTTTCATCTTAATGAAATGATTAATGCCTTGTATCTATATATGAAGGCAGATTTTTGATGCTTTAATAGTTTGCCATTAAGTAAAAAATTATTTGCTCTGAAGAATGGTTGCATCAAAACTCTTAATTTACAAATGATTAGTTTAGGAATAACTTGGTGAAAGAAATATATATTGTTTAAAATTTGACCATGTTTAGAAAAATCAAAGAAGTAACCTAAGCTGTTTCTTAGGAAGTGTGTACTCAATGTGATTTAAATTTAATATTTCCATGACCTGTATTTTTTCCAATGCTTCTTACAAGTGGAAAGACTCTTAAAGGAAGAAAGAAAAAGATGAGTTCATGTTAAAATATGTTAAAGAACGTTTTTTAAAATACTTGTTTATTTTATAGAGATGAAGAATTTCTTAATGTTTTCTCAATTTTTCTTTCCAATAGATACTTATGAGCCAGATGGCTATAACCCAGAAGCTCCTAGTATTACCAGTACTGGTAGATCTCAATATCGACAGTTCTTCTCAAGAACACAGACACAGCGTCCAAATCTAATTGGCCTGACATCTGGTGATATGGATGCAAATCCAAGAGGTAGAAAATTTTGCAGGAATACTTTAAAGTTATTCTTTTTTTGTTTTTGTTTGTGCTTTTTTGCAAGGCAACGGGGGTTAAGTGACCTGCCCAAGGCCACAAAGCTAGGTAATTAAGTGTCTGAGGCCAAATTTGAACTCAGGTACTCCTGACTCCAGGGCCGGTGCTCTATCCACTGTGCCACCTAGCTGCCCTTGTAAAGTTATTCTTGAGATCATTCTTACTAGAATTTTTTATCAAATTTTGGAAATTAAATTCTGACTATTTAAATTTTCTATGTGACTACAGAGTACAAATGATTTTGAATAATTACTATTCTTATTCCAAACATGAATTTTGTTGAAAGTTAACTATATTAAAGTAGTACAGTAGCATGGTAGATAGAACTGACATTGAAGCCAGGAGGCCCCAGATTTAGTTCCTGCCTAATACACGTCCTTTGTGATTCTAGGCAAGATACTTAACCTTTCAGTTGTCTCAGCAGCTTTCTAAGACTGAAAGTTGAAGAAAAAGTATCAACTTGCATTGGTAGTGGGAGTTTCCTTACTTAGGAGATTCCTTCAGTAATGAAATCACAGGTCTGTTCCTTGTTATATCCTTAATTATTGACTAAATTGAATTTAATCAATTATCTTGTTTTCATTTTTTATCAAAAAAAAATTAAGAAAAGGAGTTGTTAGACTATCTGTAGGTCAATCCTGCCTTCTACCTATTTTTGTACAATAGTGAGCTAGCTAAAATGGATTTTACATTTTGTTGCTTAAAAATGTAAAAACCATTCTTTCCTCCAAGTGCTAGTTTTAACCTCTGGACTAAAAATATTTGCTGACCTCTGACTTAGGGCATAGTGTTTTCATTTTAAAACTCATTTTTAATTAAATTAAAATTTAATCCAAAAATATTTAAATGCTACTTGCTTCTTAACTTTTTATATACAAGTTATCTTTTGGTATTCATAAGCAGCAGAGGATTTCCCAGGAAAAATGCCTAATTTCTATCATTATATTTACTCTTATGTATTTAAATTGACTTTTTGTGTTGGATGATTGGAATTTGTATGCATTTGGTGCAGAGTTCACGTTTCTCTTTTTTTAAACTCTTATTTTGCAATGTAATATTGTACAATGGTACTTATGTTCAAGATCACAAACCTTCAGTGGAAGAAGAATCAATCATTACAATTTATTGTAAGGGTCACCTTCACTTTTGGAGTGCACCTCTGCTTTCAGTTGCCCTCTCTTTTATACTTTTGACCTCCAATTTTTTCTGTCCTCTTTAAGTTGCCCACAGCTCTTACCCTGCCCCCCCCACCATGCTTGGTAGAAAAAAAATGTAGGGGAAGTTTATGTAGAGGATAATAAACATACTTTTTTTCTTTTAAAGGCAATGGGGTTAAGTGACTTGCCCAAGGTCACACAGCAAGGCAATTCATTAAGTGTCTGAGGTTGTATTTGAACTCAGGTACTCCTGACTTCAGGGTGGGTGCTCTATCCACTGTGCCACCTAGCTGCTGCCCCTAAGTAGAGGATAAATACAGATGGGGGGGGGTTTGTCTAATTTTGTTTCTAAATAACTCATTTCAAGGTCAGCTTTTCTCAGAAATATAACTTAACTATAATATAAATTTCAGCTATTTAGGGAAATATTTTCTACAAAATAACTTTGATCTTTTTAACTCAGATTTTCTGAAAGAACAGAATATTAATATGATTTATATGCATATGTATATAAATGTTCCTTTTATTCTAGATAGAAAAAAGTATTGGTTGCATGCTATTTAAATATTTTGTAATTTTGATTCTGAATATTGTGATGTTTTCCTATCAACATATTTTACATATTTGATATACTAAACTTGGATATAATATAATATCAATAATTTGAATTTTTTTTTCCTATAGCTGCTAATATTGTCATCCAAACTGAACCACCAGTTCCTGTGTCAATTAATAGCAACATAACCAGAGTAGTGCTTGAACCAGATAGCAGAAAAAGAGCTATGAGTGGTTTGGAAGGACCACTCACAAAGAAGCCTTGGATGGGAAAGTAAGACAATCATTTATTGATCAATAAATTCTAATAGATGTTTTCCAGGACCTTTGAATTCTGTGCATTCAAAGGAATAATCATCTCTTAAGGCAGTATGTACTTTTCAAGTTGCTGCACAGTATTTTCCTGTCTTGGTATCTATTTCTTGAAATTCCATAACCAAGAATCATTATGGAAGATATATAATTTGCCTCTATTCTTCTCACCTTTCAAACCCTAGCCAGTGTAAGAAATTACTAGGATGTGAATAGAAATAGAGAAAGATCTCACAACCTCACACAGCATTTTAAAGCACTATTTTTAAAATTGTATCTATGTGCTTGAGTGTTAAAAGTATAGGTGCTAAATTTCTTCTTGCTTATCCATAGAGCTTTTTAATATCTAGACTCTAGTGCCAGTTTTGCCTCTATATGTTAGTGGTCCTTATACTTCATAATTCTCTTCATTTCCATACCTAAAAATCACTATCCCTATTTTTTTTATTAAAGATTTTATTTTGAGTTTTACAGTTTCCCCCCCAATTTTCCTTCCTTTCCCCCACCCCCCACAGAAAGGAATTTGTCAGTCTTTATATTGTTTCCATGTTGTACATTGATCCAAATTGAGGTGAGAGAGAAATCACATCCTTAAGGAAGAAACAAAGTATAAGAGATAGCAAGATCAGACAATAAGATATCAGTTTTTTTTTCTCTAAATTAAAGGGAATAGTCCTTGAACTTTGTTCAAACTCCACGGCTCTTTATCTGGATACAGATGGTATTCTCCATTACAGACAGCCCCAAATTGTCCCTGATTGTTGCACTGATGAAATCAGTATGTCAATCAAGGTTGATCATCACCCCAATGTTGCTGTTAGGGTGTCCAGTGTTTTTCTGGTTCTGCTCATCTCACACAACATCAGTTCATGCAAATCCCTCCAGGCTTCCCTGTAATCCTGTCCCTCCTGATTTCTAATAGAACAATACTGTTTCATGACATACATATACCATAGTTTGCTAAGCCATTCCCCAATTGAAGGATATTTACTTGACTTTCAATGCTTTGCCACCACAAACAGGGTTGCTATGAATATTTTTGTACAAGTGATGTTTTTACCCCTTTTCATCATCTTTTCAAGGTATAGACCCAAGGGTGATTGATATTGCTAGATCAAAGGGTATGCATATTTTTGTTGTCCTTTGGGTGTAGTTCCAAATTTCTCTTCAGAAAAGAAGGATGAGTTCACAGCTCCACTAACAATGTAATAGTGTCCCAGATTTCCCACAACCCTTTCAACAATTATCGTTATCCTTTCTGATCATATTGGGCAGTCTGAGAGGTGTGAGATGGTACCTCAGAGAATCTTTAATTAGCATTTCTCTAATAAGTAATGATTTAGAACAATTTTTCATATGACTATGGATTGCTTTGATCTCCTCATCTGTAAATTGCTTTTGCATATCCTTTGACCATTTTGTCAATTGGGGAATGGCTTT
The DNA here is from genome assembly GCF_037893015.1 of Macrotis lagotis. Taxonomy (NCBI): domain Eukaryota; kingdom Metazoa; phylum Chordata; class Mammalia; order Peramelemorphia; family Peramelidae; genus Macrotis; species Macrotis lagotis. The sequence continues at coordinate 403,862,752 of NC_133658.1, read as the reverse complement.
TTTTCCCCAAGGCAATGGGGTTAAGTGGCTTGCCCAAGGCCACATGGCTAGGTAATTATTAAGTGTCTGAGGCCAGATTTGAACTCAGGTACTCCTGACTCCAAGGCTGGTGCTCTATCCACTGCACCGCCTAGCCGTCCCAGCTTTTTTTTTTTAATATGACTGAGTTCTCTGTATATTTTATAAATGAGTCCTTTGTCAGAAACATTAGTTGTAAAGATTATTTCCAGTTTACTAACTTTCTTTTGATCTTGGTTACAGTGGTTTTATCTGTGCAAAAGCTTTTTAACTTAATGTAATTGAAATCATCTAGTTTGTTTTTAGTGATGCTCTCCATCTCTTCCTTAGTCATAAACTACTTCCCTCTATCCCTATTAATAGGAGTTATTATGGGCATTTGGACTGAAGGATAAGCTCATCTAGTTCAAACCCTTCATCCTGCAGCTAAGGAAACTGAATCACAAAGAGATGCATCTTGTTCAAGGTCACATAAACAGAGCTAGGATTTGAACCCAGGACTTTTATCTTCAAATCATATATTCTTTCCATTATATCATGCTTCTGTTGGCAAGTTTTTTGACTTTATTTTTTTTTTAGGGTTTTTTTTTTGGGGGGGTTGCAAGGCAAGTGGGGCTAAGTGGCTTGCCCAAGGCCACACAGCTAGGTAATTATTAAGTGTGTGAGACCAGATTTGAACTCAGGTACTCCTGACTCCAGGGCCGGTGCTCTGTCCAGCTAGCCACCCCATAGTTTGTTGACTTTCTTAAAAAAAAGTTTGCATAATTATCAAATAACAATCTTAGCTTATTTGCACAAGATACTTATGCAGCTTGTCTATTAGCTAGTTATGATATTAGTGGTTAAGAGAATAACCCTTTGCATTATGTTCTTAAAATTTTCTTCTTTTCAGGCAAGGGAATAACAATCAGAGTAAACAAGGATTTCTAAGAAAGAATCAATATACCAACACCAAATTAGAAGTCAGAAAAATTCCCCAGGAACTCAACAATATTACGAAGCTCAATGAGCACTTCAGCAAATTTGGAACTATTGTTAATATTCAGGTAAAACCAAACTCGGGGCGGGGGGATGGGAATGTGGCTCTTTATCATATTATTAGGATACTTTTTTTTTAAATTAGGATACTTTTATAGTGAGGCTAAGTATTATTTTTGTCTTTTCATTTTGGCAAACAGAGTGGTTGTGTTCTTAGCCTTAGTTTTGCTATCTCTCAAGAGCACATAGGGAGAGTCTTGGCTATGTGTTTGCAAAGTGCATGCCTAATACTGATAAGAGAAGTCTGCATAGACCTGACAATAATTACAGGTTTACAGTTCTGTTTGGTTCTGGAGAGTGTTATTTTTTCCCCCTTTACAGTTTCTCCCAGGAGGATATAAATTTAATGATGATATTTTGAACTCACCTGTCCAAAATTATTATTTTTCTCTGGGCAAGTGGCTTTTTGTCAAGCTGCTTTAGCTTTTAGTTTAAATTGTAGAAATTTCAGGCATTTTTTTTTTAATATTTCTCATCCCTCTCTGCTAACCAGGATATCCTGATACACTGAGTAACTTGGTTAAGATCCACGATCTTTGGCTTTGCTTTTTGATGAACTAATTCCTTTCGTCAAACAGAACACAATACTATGAATGTGGTCTTAATATTAGTCAAGGTCAGATTGTGAATTGAATGTTTTTCTTGTTAGGCATTGAATGTTTTACCTCTTTTTAAGTATTGGTAATAGAATAAAGATATGATTTTCTTTTTTTTTAGGAATACTATAAGAGAATTTACATACTCATTATTTGGGAATTTGAATAAAAATAATTTTTAAAAATTATTGGAATCAGTAATACTTTTATTGGCATCATAATTATGTAACTAACATATAAATGACAAACAAAAGACTTTAGAATGAATATTTTTGCTTTCTAAAATGAAAGATAGTGTGTCTGTTTACAGACAGATGCTTCTTACAATATACTTTTCATAAAACCACTCTTAAATGCTATATGGGTTTGTTTATCTACCCTTTTTTCCCTCTGACAAGGCTTCATTTAATTTTCTCCCCTTATAGGTTGCTTTTAAGGGTGATCCCGAAGCAGCTCTTATCCAATATCTTACTAATGATGAGGCCAGAAAAGCCATTTCTAGCACAGAAGCTGTTCTAAATAACCGGTTTATAAGAGTTCTGTGGCACAGGGAAAATAATGAGCAACCATCAATACCACCACCAACACAGCAGCTTCTCCTCCAGCAGCAGCAGACCTCTCTCTCTCACCTGTCCCAACAACACCATCATCTCCAGCAACACCTCCATCAGCAGCAAACACTGGTAGCTCAGTCTCCACCTTCCACAGTACATGGGAGTATTCAGAAGGTAGGAATATGTACTTATAATATGAGAACCTGTATGATGGTAAAAATGCAAGATACATTCTTTTCATAGAAATTAATATCTGTTTAAGTATATTTTTTATATGTTCTGTGTGCATATACAGATGATGAACAAACCACAGGCACCAGGTGTATATGTTCTTAACAAAGTCCCTGTTAAGCATCGCCTTGGGCAAGCCAGTGGAAACCAGGGTGATACAGGACACTTATTGAACCAGTCTGGTGGTACCACTGGAGATGATTGCCAGGTGTGTATTCCTCTGAATCCTGACCTTATTTAGGGCTCCTAAATAATATATAATTCAGCAGACATAATAAGCATCTGCAATGCAGGATACTGTTTTTAGGTCTTAAGATTATGAAGATAAAGGTAAGACTGTCCCTGCCTTCCAGGAATTTGTGTTCTACTTGGTGGAATAATAAGAAATTAGGTAATGAATCAAAAGATTCTTCCCAAAATGCCAAGAAGCTTATTTCTTCTTAAATTAATAATTGATCATTAATAAATAATAATTATTTATTATTAAATGAAATATAATGAATAATTATTATATATTTATATATAATTAATAAATTATTTTCTCTAGGGCCCCCCCCCATCAACAAACACCAAAAAGCAAAACCTCTGTAAAAATATTCATAAACAAGCAAAATAAATTGCCTCTTTGGTCCTATCCAACACTATTTCATTCTGCATCTTGAGTCCATTATCTCTCTCAGGAAGTGGTAGCATAGCTCATTATCAGTGTTCTGGAATCATGTTTCATCATTAAGTTGATCATAATTCTTTTTTTTTTAATTCAGTGTGATTTTATTTTTAGGTCCAAATTCTCTTCCTACTGGTCTTTTTGACTCCCCTCAATTCAGAAAGCAAGAAAAACAAAACTGATTGCAAACATGTATAGTCAAGCAAAATAAATTCCATGCCTTGATCATGTCTACAAAAGGCCTCCCCCCAAAAAACAAAACAAAGCAAAACCAAAACTCTCTATACTGAGTCCATGACCACTTTTATCTGGAGACACATTTCTTGTTTCATCATGAGACCTTTGGAATTATAGTTGAACATTATGTTGATCATAGTTTCTAATTCAGTTATTTGTCTTTATAATATTGTGTTATGTAAATTTGTCTCTTAATTTTATTCTCTTCACTTTGTATTATTTCATACAAGTCATCCAATTTTTCTCAGAAAATGTACTCTTTACCATTTCTTTCAACACAATAGTAGTCCCATCATATTTATATACTATAATTTGGTCAACCAATCCCCAGTTGATGCATATCTCCTATTCTTTATCTTCACAAAAAGAACTATAAATATTTTTGTTCATGAGTACTTTTCCCCATTCTTTGATCTATTTGGAGTATAGACCTCATTTGTTGGTATCACTGAGTCAGAGTATGCAGTTTAATGACTTTTTGGGCATGATTCCAACTTGGTTTCCAAATTGACTTAAACTCATTCACAGCTTCACTAACAAAGCATTAATGTATCTGTTTTCCCTCAGCCTCTACTACATTTATGATTTTCCTTTCTTATTAACTTTGCCAACCTGATCCATATGAGATGAAAGAATTGCTTTTCTCTAATTATTTGTGATAAAGTTTTTCGTATGGTTATTGATTTCTTTTTTAACTTAGTATTTTTCTAAAGTTACATGTAAAAACAATTTTTAACATTCATTTTTAAAACTAAATTCCAAATGCTTTCCCTCTCCCAACCCCCTTATTGAGAAGGCAAGCAATTTTATATTAATAGAAAGACATCATTTAATAATATTCTGTAAAGCAAAATAAAATAAAATCTATAGTTCAAATTGCCCAGAATCATTAGAATCCTAGGGGAAAAATGAAATTAGAATTTGCCTGCCAACCCTTAAAAGAAACCCAAATTGAAAACATCCAACAATATCCTAGCCAAAATCCTTGCTTCCAGGTCAAAGAAAAATTTGGAAGAGTTCAAAAAGCTCAAGTACCAATTAGAGAAGAGTGTGCTGTAAACTACCTGATAGAAAGGAAATTTTGAAATGCAATATTTTAAAAGACTTACAAACAAGAATGACATCCTTCAAAACTTTAGTTATATGATGATGGGGAGGAAGGAAAGGGGAAAAATGGATCTTTACTACCATAGAAGACTTTCAAGTTTTCTTGATTAAAGGATGAGAAATGGGTAAATCTTTTAAACAAACATCACAGACTAGAGAAACCTAGAAAGGTAACTACATGTGAGTAACTTGAAAAAGCTAAGGTATGATCATAGAACTACTTTTTACTGGGGGGCGAACTCTAGGATACTTAAGAAACTGGCTCTTTTCTTTTTTTTAATTTTTTTTTTTTGCAAGGCCAATGGGTTAAGTGGCTTACCCAAGGCCATAAGCTAGGTAATTATTAAGTGTCTGAGGCTGGATTCAAACTCAGGTACTCCTGACTCCAGGGCCTGTGCTCTATCCACTGCACCATCCAGCTGCCCCAAATCTGACTATTTTCAAGACTCATTGAGAGTAAAAAGAAAAGTGTTTTGCTTCTGACTACTGCTTCCCCCAATCTATCCTCCCCTCTTTGAGCACTGCCTTTTTTTTTCTTGCCATCTTTCCTTCATAATTTCTTGTAGAGTAAGATAGATTGAATGTATCTGTTAAACTCTTCCTTCTTTAAGCCAATTTTGATGAGAGTAAGGGTTACATGTTCCCTGCTACCTTCTCCATCTTTTCCTCCATTGTAAAAGCTCTTTCATGCCTCTCATATCAGGTGTGTGTGTGTGTGTGTGTGTGTGTGTGTTTGTGTGTGTGTATGTGTGTGTGTATGTGTTCCTTCTAACTGCTCTAATAATTAAAAAGTTCTAAGAGGTTATAAATATCATTTTCCTGTGTAGAAATGTAAATAGTTTAAGCTTATTAAATCCTGTATTATTTTCCTTTCCTTTTCACCATTTTATGCTTCTCTTGAGTCTTGCATCTGAAGTCAAATTTTCTATTCAGCTGTGCTGTTTTCATCAGGAAGGCTTCAAAATCCTCAATTTCATTGAATGTCCATCCCCCCCCCCCCCCCCCCCCCCCCCCCCCCCCCCCCAGGTTATACTCAATTTTGCCAGGTTTGTGATGTCTTGGTTGTAATCCTAGAGAAATATACTCTAAGCCCTCCAATCCTTTAATGTAGAAGCAGGTAAAGATTGTGTTATCTTCACTGTGGTTCCCTGATATTTGAATTGTTTTTTTTGACTGCCTGCATTATTTTCTCCTTGACCTAGGAGTTCTGAAATTTGGTTATAATATTCCTGGAAGTTTTTCATTTTGGGATCTCTCTCAGGAGGTTATTGAAGGATTCTTTTGGTTTCTATTTTATCTTTTGGTTCCAGAAAATCAAGGCAGTTTTCTTGGATAATTTCCATAAAGATGATATCTAGGTTCTTTTTTGATCATAGCATTCAGGAAGTCCAGTAATTTAAAATTTATCTCGCCTGGATCTTATTTTCAAGGTCATTTGTTTTCTTCTGAGATATTTCACGCTGTCCTATATTTTTTCATATTTTTGGTTTTGATTCTTTTTTTGATATCTCATAGTCATTAGCTTCCATTTGCTCAGTTCTAATTTTTAAGGAATTATTTTCTTCAGTGAGCTTTTATTCTTCCTTTTCTGTTTGACCAATTTTACTTTTTTTAAGGACTTCTCTTCAGTGGATTTTTGTATATCTTTTTGGCCAGTTCTGCTTTTCAAAACATTCTTCTCATTGACTTTTTTTTTTTTTAGTTTTTGCAAGGCAATGGGGTTAAGTGACTTGTCCAAGGCCACACAGCTAGATAATTATTTAAATGTCTGAGGCTGGATTTGAACTCAGGTACTCCTGACTCCAAGGCCAGTGTTCAATCCACTGTGCCACCTAGCCACCCCTCACTGACTTCTTTGTATCTCTTTTACCATTTGGTTTAGACTGTTTTTTAAGGTGTTCTTTTCTTCATTATTTTTTGTGTCTTCTTTACCAAACTATTGATTTATTTTTCAAGATTTTCTTGCATCATTTTCAGTTCTCTACCATTTTTTCTTCTTACTTGATTTTTTAAAATTCTTGCTGAGCTCTTGTATGACCTAAGACCGATTCGTATTTTTCTTGTAGGCTTTGGATGTATGAGCTTTGACTTTGTTATCTTCCTCTGGGTGTGTATTTTGTTCTTCTTTGTCTCCATAATAACTTTCTGTAGTCAGAATTTTATCTGCTATTTGCTCATTTTGCCATCTTGTTACTTGAGTTTTAACTCTTTGCTAAAGTGGGGTCTGCTTTCAGGGTGGAGGACATACTATCCCAACCTTCAGGGCTTTTATGCAACTGTTTTTAGAGATACTTCTAAAGACCAGCTCTTTCAAAATGGTATGATACAAGCAAAGGTGTGTTTACTACTCTCCTGGCTTGTGCTCTGTCTCCTGGTCTTTGACAAACAAAGCACTCTTTTCTGCCCTGGAACTGTGACTGGAGTCCCTGCTGCCCAGTGGCATCAAGCTCTAGTATGCTACTACTCTTTTTCTTGCGACTGCCATCCAAGACTGTGACCCATCTCTGAGGATGGACACAACTACCTTAGTGCCAGCAATCTTCTTCTGTCCAGTTCTACTTCTTTATGTTCTATAGGTTGAAAGCTCTGATTTATTTATTTGAAAACTGGCCAGGTCACTTTTGAGCCTGGGGCAGGGTCAGCATTGTATTCTAATTGGAAGTCTGGAAGAGGTCTTGCTTAAGAAGGCAAGAAAGCCTTCCTAACCTACATAATACTGTTTTAACAGTGACCTCATAACCTATCTTCATTTTGGGTAATCTTATTTTTCTCTTAATTTGAACATGTGGTTGACATTTTTTACATGTGCTTTTACTCTCCCCTTGAATTCAGAAATTGCTAGTTTTCATATCTTGGATGTGGAAAGTATTTTATATTTCATGGTGAAAACCATAAATAAATGTTTCTATACATGTACATTTTTCACTACTGGCCTTTTAAAAAAATATTTTAGTTACTTGAAAGTAATTACTTTTCACAGAATTCAGTGGGAGAGGAAGTATTGGAAAGAGCATTAGATTAGAAATCATAAAACCAGCATTTGATTTTCATCTTTGCTATTTACATTGTGACCTTGCACAAGTCACAACCTGTGAATGTTAGTTGCCTTATCTACAAAATAATACTGCTGTAGGGAACTGAAGAAAAATATGCTATCTGTATGATATTTCATAATTTTTCTCAAGAATTCCTAATCTTTATTTTTTTGTGACTGGATCTTAAAAAGGAAGTATACATGCATGAGTAACATTGTGAAGATTATGATAGAGAAGACAAATTGTGACTATCCTGAGGAGAGGAAGACTAAAGATAAAATGAGGGAAAATCTAGAGACTTGAACTATCCATTGAAATGACTAACTTGCTGTTCTTGAATTCAGATCAGAGAGCCAATCGCATCTCATGATTAGTCAAAACATATTTAGATGTTAAAAGAGAAAGATGGATACAAAAAATAAATTAATTGCTGTGACTGAAGTTATTATTATTAGCACTTTTAACATTTACTCTTAACATTCATTCAGATCATTTCTGATAACTTTAGGTACAAATTGTATTATAGCAAATGACCATAGTAATATAGTATATGATAAATCCAAACTTTTGAAACAAAATCATTATTTCACAAAATATTCTTGTCAAATTGGAAAACAATGTCACAGAAACTAGGTAGACCTTATAAGATCAAAATGGGTACATGTTTTATCCATAAAAGATGACAACAAACATATTAAGAGCATGAAATAATTTATCTATGAGATTTATGGATAAGGGAAGAATTTAGGACCCAAGAAGCTATAGAGAGCATTACAAAATGTAAAAGAGAGAATTTTGATTATATAAAATTTTTTTAAAAATTTCATAAACCAAAATTACAAGAAAAGTTAAAAATTGGGAAAATATCTTTGCAACAGGTATGTCTGATATAGGCCTCATTTCATAAAAATAGAGAACTGATTCATGTTTTTAAAAATTCAAGTCATTCCCCAGAATTGGATAGTTTCAATTGTTACCTATTGAAGAAATTGAAACTATCTGTGGTTGCATGAAAAAAATGCTCTCAATCATTATTGATTAGAGAAATGCAAATTTAAAAACTCTGATGTACCACCTATCAGATTGGCTAATTTGACAAAGGAAAATGTTGGATGTCAGAGGAGATATGGAAAACTGGGTCACTAATACATGATATAGGTAGAAATGTAAATCCATACTACCATTTTGGAAAGCAATTTGGAACCATGTCTAGAGAACTATAAAACTGTATTTTTAATCCAGTAATAAAATTGCTAGGTCGGTTTTCCAAAGACTTCCAAACAAAAAGGGAAAAGGACCTGTTTATAAAAATATTTATAATAGTTCTTTTTGTGGTGGCTAAGAATTGGAAATGAATTCGTGAGTAGCTAAACAAATTGGTATATGATTGTAGTGGAATATTATTGTGCTATAAGAAATGACAAGTGAGATTATTTCAGAAAAACCTGCAAAGATTCACATGAACTGAAGCATAGTGGAATGAATAGAACCAGGAGAATATTGTACAAAGTAACAGCGATATTGTTCAATTAAGAACAGAATTGTAAATGACTTAACTATTCTCAACAATACAATGATCCAAGACAATTCCAAAGAATTAATGATGAAGCATATTATCTGCCTCCAGAGAAAAAACTGTTACTATTTGAAGCATGCTATTTTCCCCTTTCTTTCACTATTTTTCTTTTATTTAAGACATCTTGTACTGAATGACTAATGTGGAAATATTTTACATAACTTCATCTCAAAACTTTAAATAAAAATGTTTTAAAAAGAGAGATAAAATTTTAATATTGATTCATTAAGATTATTTTGTATAATTGCTTTCATGCTAATTTACAGATAGTTACAAACTGGCTTTTAAACCAACTCTAGCCAGAAAACTATTTTTCCATGCAATTCAGAGTGGAGAATGTGTTTTGAGGTACTTTGACTTAGAAGTGTTATGAATTTTTATAAAAACGTTCCAGGATTTCATGCGACCATGTTTTTATATTTTTAGACATTTTCACCATCAGGCCATGCAAAAATGGTGTACAGCTCCACAAACCTAAAGACAACTCCAAAACTTGGCTCAGTATCTAAATCCCATGATGTCCAGGAAGTTCTTAAAAAGAAACAGGTAACAATTTTAGTTGACATTTTGGAAATTCAAAAGAAAAGTCCTCCTTTTATTTGATGGAGAGGGGTTTCCTTTATTTTGCTGATGCAGTATCATTACTAATTTTGATTATTTAATGCTAAAATTAGAAAATCTTGATGCAGAGGTTCAAGGTTTCAAGTTACATACATTTTTTTATTCTTATAATTAAAAGAAGAAAAAATTCACATCCCTATTATGCATTTCATAATATGTACTAGGACAAAGAAAAGAGAAAAAGGACATAAAAGAGAAACAGGACATAAAAGAGAAACATTCTGATTTCTTGAGGACACTACCATCTTTCTAGTCACTCAGGCTCACAGTCTAAATGTCATCCTCAACTCTTTACTAACTCTAACTGAAACTATCTGTGGTTGCAGATTTTGTTGACAATTTTTGTTCTTTACATTGCAAGTCATTTCCCCAGTCTGGTCTATTCCCAGAACTAGCCTGTCTCCTTCATTGAACTCTCCCTTATAACAAAGGAAAACAGTTAAGTAAGTCTTACTGACATAGTGTAGGTCTGGATTGTTGTGTACACACAATCCCCAAAAGAGCTCTCTACCTAGAGCAAGAAACCTGTAGTAATCATCATCTGTTCATTAGGATCAAGATCAGTTATTAGCATTTAATCCAAATTCATTTGCCTTCTGGTATTGCTTTCACTTATATTATCCTATATATTGGGTTTATTGTTTTACATTATCCTGTACATTGGGTTTATTGTTGGAGAAATCTTACATTTCAAGAGTTAACACATTTGTTAAAGTTATAAATCCCCCAGTCTATAAGATCTTTGATGCTGAATATTAATGGAAGAGGAGAGACAGAATTAAGTTCAGATTTTGCTTATCTCTATTTCTTCCTTGTCTAGTTTAATAAGTTTAGAGAAGGAAAACGGAGCAGTGATGTTTTATGTAAGAGTTGAGGGTTTTACTGTTTAGATAATGCCTTTGGTTGTTAAATTATTTATTTCATACTCTTAGTTGTTTTTAGTTTACATAGTATCTTTCTAATTTAAATAAGCCTCTTTTTAACCAAATCTAATATTAAAGTGTTTTGAGATTTAATGAAGAATAAATACACATTCTGGCAAGCATGTTTGGGATTGATATTATTTCTGAATTACAGGAGTATCACACCTTTTGGATCCATTTCTTGTTAAAAATGATCATTTGACTTATTCATGAGTAGCTGTGATCCTTATGTATCTATAAAACAGATTATGTGTAGTGAATAAGTTACATTCACATAAGACAAAGCTTATCAGGCACTTTCAGAAAATAAATACATTTTATTTAATGGCTACAACTATATATGTTCAATAAATTTGGTTTAAAATTATTTCAAGTAAAATACAACTGAACACTTATTTTCTAATAAGCTCTGTATTAATTATAATAGAAATTCTTTCTGATGGGAAAGTCTTTCTCAGGTAGTGATTCTTTAGAAATAGGGTGAAATTATATTTCAGTAGCAGATGCTATCACTTAGGTTCTCTTTATGCAGGAGGCAATGAAGCTACAGCAAGATATGAGGAAAAAAAGACAAGAAGTACTAGAGAAGCAAATAGAATGTCAAAAGGTAAGAAGTTCATATTTTATGTCTATTATATTACACAACACACACTTGCACAGGTTTTTTTAAAAAAATTACTGATATATATTGTTTTGCTATCACCTTTATTTCCAAATGTATCTCTTTCCATTCTTCCCAGTGAGCCATTCTTTTTAACAGAATAAAAAGAAAGGGGAGAAAAAAACAGTTCAGTAAAGCTAACCAGCACACTCTCAACATAGGCAGTTTTTCATATCCATCACCTCTTACCTCTGTAAGGAAGAGACAGAGCTTGCATATAGTGTTATTTGCAAAGGTGTCCATTCTAGAAAACCTGTTTAATTTTTCAATACTTAACTGTATTTATTTTGTTAAGCTACAAATTTTGAAGATGTATTCAATTATATAGATGCTGATATCGAAGTTGGAGAAAAATAAGAACATGAAGCCAGAAGAAAGAGCAAACATAATGAAGACCTTGAAAGAGCTTGGAGAAAAAATCTCACAATTGAAGGATGAATTAAAAACATCTTCTGCAGCTTCTACACCATCTAAACTGAAGTCAAAGACAGAGGTAACCATGAATGTTGATTTTGTATGTGATTAGTAATTCCCAGTTTCTCAGATTTGCATGTGAGGAATAGTAAAAGAGGCTAGTGTCACTGGATTGCAGGGTACTTTCAGGGAAGTAAAAAAGACTAGAAAGGTAGGAAGGACTTTTAAAGCCAACAGGGTTTTGTATTTATCCTGAAGGTATTAGGTAGTTATTGGAGTTATTGAATGGGAATGGGAAAAGAGAGGAGACGGGGTTAGACATTAGAAAGATTGGTTTGATCTCTAATTGGAGAATGGATGGTAGTGGAGAGGAATTTGGGCAAAGAGACCAACCAGTAGGCTAGTATTGCAGTAGGCCGGGTATTTCATTAGAAAGTGTTTGGTGATAGTGTCAGATGAGAGAAGGGGCCCTATGAGAGATGTTAAAAAGTAGAATTGACAACCTTGGCAGTTGATTGGATATAATGGTTAGAGATGTTGTTTATCCTTCATTCTCGGAGAAGATCATGACATCAGGGAGGTGATGCCATAATAAGCAAGTGAATTGGATTTGACTGGAGATAGTTCCTGGGTGCCAGGCAATTGGAGTTAAGTGATTTGCCCAAGATCAAACAGCAAATAAGTGTCAAGTGTCTGAGTCCTGCTAACTCCAGGAATGGTGTTCTATCTACTGTGTCACTTAGCTGCCCCAAAGAGTTAGAGTTAGTAAAGAGTTGAGGATGACATTTAGACTGTGAGCCTGAGTGACTAGAAAGATGGTAGTGTCCTCAATAGTAATGGGGGGACAGCTAGGTGGTGCAATGGATAAAGCACCGGCCCTGGAGTCAGGTGTACCTGGGTTCAAATCTGGTCTCAGAGACTTAATAATTTCCCAGCTGTGTGACCTTGGGCAAGCCACTTAACCCCATTGCCTTGCAAAAAAAAAACAAAACCTTAAAAAATAGTAATAGAGGGACTTTCAAAAGAGGTTAAATTTGAGGAAAAGATGAAACATAAAATTTGAAATATCCAGTAGGCAGTGGGAAATCAGAAACTGGATGTGATGCAAGAGATTAGGACTTCAAAAATAGACCTGAGGGGTGGCTAGGTGGCACAGTGGATAGAGTACTAGCCCTGGAGTCAGGAGTACCTGAGTTCAAATCTGGCCTCAAACACTTAATAATTACCTAGCTGTGTGGCCTTGGCAACCAACTTAACCCCATTGCCATGCAAAAAAACTTAAAAAAGAAAAAAAGATCTGAGAGGCATCTATTTAGAGATAATCACTAAATTCATTAAAGAAGCTGAAGAGACTGCATATAGAATATGTAATATATATAGAAATATGCATATAGAAGAGGAGAAGAGAAGAAGGCACAGGATGCCCTGTGGAGCATCCATGATTAGTGAGCTTGACTTAGTTGATGATTTTCAAAGGAGTTTGAGAAGTAGTCAGAAAGGTAGGAAGAGAACTAGGAGAAAGACTTGTCATAAAAATCTAAAGACAAACAGGAATCAAGGGGAAGATTGTGATCAAGAATGCTGAAGGCTACAAAGAAATCAAGGGTATGAGAATTAAAAACTTATAAGGTTCAGCAATTAAAAGATCCCTTAGACTTCAGAGAGAGAGAGCAATTTCTGATGAGGTCAGAAACTAGTCCTTTGTCTTGGTCACATGATTTTGATCTCTCCTTTTAATTTTAAAAAATTGTTATGACATAATATTTATTTATTTTCCAATTATATACAATAGTAGTTTCTACCTATCATTTTTTGTTGTTTTGAACTTTACAGTTTTCCCCCACCCCCCCCTACAGAAGGCAATCGGATAATGTTTAAATTGTTTTCATGCTTTACATTGACCAAAATTGAATGTGATCAGAGGAAAATCTTATCCTCAAGGAAAAAAAAATATTAGAGATAACAAAATTATGTAGTACATTAGACAACTTTTTTTAAAAATTGAAGGTAATAGCCTTTGGTCTTTGTTTAAACTCCACAGTTCTTTCTCTGGATACAGATGATATTCTCCATTGCAGATATCCTAAAATTGTCCCTGGTTATTGCATTGATGAAATGAACAAGTCCATAAGGTTGAACATCACCCCCATGTTGCTGTAAGGGTGTACAGTGTTCTCCTGGTTCTGCTCATTTCAATCAACATCAGTTCATGCAAGTCTTTCCAGGCTTTTCTGAAATCCCATCCCTCCTGGTTTCTAATAGAACAGTAGTTTCAATTACATACATATACCACTATTTGTTCAGCCATTCCTCAATTGATGGACATTCACTCAATTTCCAATTCCTGGCTACCACAAACAGAATTGCAATGACTTTTTTTGTACAAGTGATGTTTTTACCCTTTTTTTCATCATCTCTTCAGGGTATAAATCCAGTAGTGGTATTGCTGTATCAAAGGGTATGCACATTTTTATTGCCCTTTGGGCATAATTCCAAATGGCTCTCCAGAAAGGTTCAATTAGTTCACAGCTTCACCAGCAATGTATTAGTGTCTCAGATTTCCTGCATCCCTTCCAACATTAATCATTGTTCTTTCTAGTCATAATTGGCCAATCTGAGAGATGTGAGATGGTACCTCAGAGGTGCTTTAATTTGCATTTCTCTAATCAGAAGATAATTTAGAACAATTTTTCATATGGCTATGGATAACTTTGATTTCCTCATCTGTAAATTGCCTTTGCATATCCTTTGATCATTTGTATGACATAATATTTAAAGGAAAATCAGGGATTTGAATGACATAATATTTAAAGAAAAGTCAAGAACTCATTCATATCTGTTTTCTTATATTAAAATACTAAATATACCACAACTTTGCAGATGCACTGGAGGTTATGTTTATAGATAAAAGATGTCAGGCATGAAAATTGAGAATTTTAAATGTGTGTGTGTACTTATATATAATTGATTATATTCATGATTATTCATCTGAAAGGCAAATAAACTTATAATTTTATTAGAATTTTTTTTTTAAAAATAAAAACAGTAACAGAATTGAGATCTATAAAGAAAGCAAGCATGCTATCTAGAACAAAATATAATTTTGCTCTTACCAAATCATATCTGAAGGATTCTGGTAGGTTCCAGGTAACATTTTTTTAAAATTTTATTTATTTAAAGCATTGGGGGTTGAGTGACTTGCCCAAGGTCACATAGCTACACAATTTTTAAGTGTCTGAGTTGGATTTGAACTCAGGTCCTCCTGACTCCAGGGCTGGTGCTCTATCCAGTGCACCATCTAGCTGCCCCCAGGGTACCATATGTTAAGAAAGATGTAGGTAAGCTAGACTGTGCCCAAAGGAAGTGGTGGTGAGAGCAATGGAAAATATACAATCAGAGCTTTGATGAAGGGAACTAGGGATATTTAGCCAAATGAGGAGAATAATTAGAGAGAAATGTGAAAGGTATTATGTCAACTATCTGATGGGTTGCCATGTAACCAAGATTAGACTTGTTTGGGTTTGCCCCTCTGAACTTCTTGGAACCAAAAGTGTTGGGTGGAAATAGCAGAGATAGATTTAGAGGGGGGGAAATTTACTTTCAGTGTCGTCTATACAGGATTGAACCAAATGTCTTCGATCTCTGCCAGCTTTTGTATTCTATGATTTTGTAATTATTTTCACATTTGAATTACTACTTTTCCTTTCCTCCAGAACTGTTGGCTACTATATAATTGGCAGTACTGGTTGATTTTTGTTCTGTATAGCAAATATTCCAATATGCTGTAAGAAAATTATCAAATTTTTTTTAGACATTTATTAAACGTTTATTTTAGAAGCTTTTAGATTATAAAAATTTCTCTCAGAGGAAAGAATTTATTATTATTATCATTATTATTAATCATATATGATTACATATTATTTACATGAATATTGTAATTTATGAGAATCTTTGAAGTCCGTGCTGTCACACCTTTTAAGAAATTTTGCTAACATAGGCTTAATAAAGTAGACATATTCAAAATTCTTTGGAGCAAAATATTATGTATTATATTTTAAAAGATTATGCTTTCCTGTTAATTTTTTTAAAGGCACAAAAAGAGCTACTAGATGCAGAATTAGACTTCCACAAAAGACTATCTTCTGGTGAAGATACAACAGAATTACGGAAAAAATTAAATCAGTTACAGGTTGAGGTAAGATTGAGGAAGAATTAACTTTTTTACCAAGATAATGTCTCACTATACTTTTTTGTTATGTCATTCATCTTTGATGATTGACCCAAGGTTAGAGACTGTACCGTAACTTCAGCTTTTTGTTCTTGTTTAGGCTGCACGTTTGGGTATTTTGCCTGTGGGTCGTGGAAAAACCATGTCTTCTCAAGGCCGAGGAAGAGGCCGAGGTCGTGGAGCAAGAGGAAGGGGTTCATTAAATCACATGGTGGTGGATCACCGTCCCAGAGCAATAACAGTTGTGGGCTTCTTTGATGATGAGAAAGATGAATTACTACAGCATTTCTCAGTGAGTTTTTCATGTATGATGAAAATATAAAGACAATTGTTCAAGATTGGAAATAAATTCCTCCTTTCTGTGTTTCTTCATAGCATTCTGTATATAAATGTGGGTTGCTAGTTACATTTGAAAAATTAGTTTTAAAATCCTCAATATGCAGTTTCTGAGTTGAAGATCATAAAGAGAACATTTGCTTTTTTATAATTCCATAATGGAACACATAAGTGCATTTGTTTTAACTTTTTTCCCCTAGAATATATTGTATTCATCACTTGGGCTACCCACTTAAATCAGTTAATTTACAAAAGGGAAATCATCTGCAAGAAAAACCAAACTCATGGATAGAGCACTGGTCCTGGAGTCAGGAGTACCTGAGTTCAAATGCGGCTTCTGACACTTAATTACCTAGCTGTGTGGCCTTGGGCAAGCCACTTAACCCCCTTGCCTAGCAAAAACTGAAAAAAACAAAAAAACAAACTCATGGGATAAATTGGTTAAGGGCTTCACTAGGTTTTGTTATGATACATGTGCTCCAGTGTTTGCTTTTCAACAACTGTATTCAGAAGATAGATAGAGAGATAGATATGTAATGCTATTAACCCAGATAGTTTTGATTTATGAGCAGACAGTATGCTGTCTTCCTATTATCCATTAGATGTCTTTTTTCATTTTTCATCTTTTTTTGAAAGAAATACCTTTAACCTTTTCCAAGCTGTTACATCTTTGTAGGGAAATCATGAGTTCAAGGTTCCTGCTCTCTCTTCAGTGCATGAATTCCTGCCTGTCCTTTCTTTTGTGCCTGTTACTTTTCATCTGTTCCACTTACTATTCATTCTTGGAGATAATAAATTTTCAAAATATAAAGGTTGTTTTTATACACTATTGAAATTTATCATATGGGTCACTTAAAATCAAAAGTAAATGTTTAATTTTCATTTGTTTTAATGGTTTTTTTAAGGGTTTTTGTTTTTGTTTTGCAAGGCAAATGGGGTTAAGTGGCTTGCCCAAGGCCACCCAGCTAAGTAATTATTAAGTGTCTGGGGCTGGATTTGAACTCAGGAACTCCTGACTTCAGGGCCAGTGCTCTATCCACTGTGCCAACTAGCCGCTCCTCATTTGTTTTAATGTTAAGAAAATCTCTTTGCCACACACATTAGACAACTAGACATAATGCTGATCAGTAGCTTTGCTAAAGTGATACTGATTTGTGTAATGCAAATTTGCCATAAATTTGAGTCTTTGAAGAACTTTTTAGTTGCAGAAGCCAGGAAATCCCATGGGTAATAAATTGCATGTTGTAAACAGTGTTACTGACAGAACCAGCTCTTGTTGACGTGCATGAGCCATTGTTATCATGAATTTTTCAAACCTATTGTTAAACTCAGCCAGTGCTCAATTTAATCAGTTTCTGCATCAGCAATATTAATCATCCTTTAAAATTACTGATGTCTGTATTTTCCTTACATTTTCATCTACTTTAAAAGATTGTGGCTTTAATAATGAATATTTGAAAACAAACTTAATTATATTTTATTCTGATGGTGCTATTATGATACTGGGCAGAAAGACTAGAGTAATTACACATTTGTCAGAAAATATCCTAAAATTTTCATTTGGGACTGTTTAAGCAGCTAAGTGGCATAGTTGAATAGAACAACTGGGCTTAGAATCATTTTCCAAAGTTCAAAGACTTAATCATGTTCTTGAATTCGGCTCCAGCCTGAGACACTTACTAGCTGTGGGCAGGTCACTTAATCCTATTTGTCTTAGTTCCTCATTTCTAAAATGAATTAGAGAAGGAAATGGCAAGCTAGTCCAATATCTTTACCAAGAAACTCCCAAGTAGAGTCACAAAGAGTCAGACATCACTGTAACAACTCAACAACAACAGCAACAATTCTGATTACCACTTAATGATTCAGTATCTGAAATCAGACAAGTCAGTTATTTAAAACATTTCTAGATAAAATTTATTTATCATTAATATAATAAAAATCAAACTGAACTAAAGGTGTAAAGATCTTGGCATTAAGATTTTAAAATTGGTTGAATACTAGAACCAAGATGAATAGCCATATAGCTTATGAGCTGCTCTTGCTGTATGATATGCATAACCCTACTTTGTATATGCATTTTTCTCATTATTCTGATTAAACAAGATCAATTGGCATTCAGAAAGCACAAAAATTAGTTAAGCACAATGTAAGAACTTTGAAAAATGTAAAGTTTGTTACTGAAAGCATGAAGAGTTGATTATATTAGATAAGTTTGAAGACATTCCATTTAATAATGGTAACAAATTTAATTCTTTCCCTTGAACTTTATTAAATATATTACTAGAAAACCTAATTCAACATTTTTATCAGACAGAAACAACAATGAAAGCATGTTAAATTATTTTGACTTATGAGAGCCATCTATTTAATCTTATAAGTAACTTCATCATGGTTAGCTTGTGGGAAAAAATGATCAGTTAAATGAAATTTCCAAGATGAAATTGATTTGAATGATTTTCAGAATTTTGTAGATAATAATAATAATATAAAATCAAGCTATGTTCCAATCCCTGCAATTATATTAAAACCTAAAAAGATAACACTATTGCTGTCAGAGGTATTAGACTAGCTAAAGAAAGTTTCAACTCCATTTGTCAAATCACGCTTGAATTACAGCCATAGGTTGATAACAGATACAAATACGTGGCACAAATCAGTGAAAGTATTCTGTGAGATTTAATTGACTACATGAAATTTACAGTAAAGAATATAGTTTTATTTTTAATTGTGTGCTATCTGATCTTTGTATTAGTAAAATTTATTATAAAATTATTTATATATACACAAAGAAATATTTCTTTTCAAAAAAACTGGTTGTTCAAGAATCAGCACAAAATTGGTTCCTGAAGAGTATCTTAGACTTCATTTTAATCATATAACAGTCATATGAAGCAGTCATATAGAACACTCTCATTAAAGTATTTATGGACATAGAGTCTAGATATTTACTATAGTCAAAAAGTGGAAGTTCTTTGGGGAGAGAAGATAAGAATAAAGTAGAATGAAGTTTTAGAAATAAGTATTCAACTTTCAAAACATTTTGATATGATGCTGTAAAAATGGAAGGTTCGTAATTGGTGGAGTACCTTCTAATTAACAAAACTTGTTATATCTCTTCTCTTTGGAAAGAAGATGTGTGTATGTATGTAATGATAGAAGAAATTTATCTAGTGTGTTAGGAATTTCAAAGATATAAACACACATATCTCATTTGAATCCTATGATAGTTCTGTGAAGTAGGTATCAGAAATTATTACTATCATTTTATAGATGAGGAAATTGAAACTCAGAGGTGCTATATGGTTGGCCTGTAGACCCAGCTAGTAAGCCTTTGAGACAGAATATGAACAATATAGTCTTTCGTTCACTATATCATGCTACTTCTCACAATAAGTATACATTCTATAGTAAACATGTTGTTTCAGCAAAATTTAATGTTGAAAATATTTTTAGATATTTGAAAAAATGTTTAAAATACCATGCTTGCTTAAGGACACTTGATAAATTTATCATGAAGTTGACAGTTATACTTATTGGAATTCTCAGTATATTTATACTATTTATATGAAACTATTTTTTGAACTTTGACTTTTTCTTCCTGGAAGGGAAATTATTTTCTATTTGTTAAAATTGATGAGTTTGAAATTACTGGAATCATCCACTTTCTAGACTTCTTATTAAATATCTTGTACATTTTTATTTCACAGAAATTTGGAGATATTGAAGATCTGCAAGAAGAAGAATTTCCTTTAAGTATAGTTTTAACATACAAGTCTAGGTCAGAAGCTGAAAATGTAAGTAGAACATGGAATTTTGTCTAAGGGACTGTGATGAAGATTAATCATTTTGTATTGGCTTAGTATGACATAACACTTGGTCATGTCTAAAACATTGCAACAGAAATAGCTAGCTAAGGGGCGGCTAGGTGGCGCAGTGAATAGAGCACTGGCCCTGGAGTCAGGAGTACCTGAGTTCAAATCCGACCTCAGACACAATAATTACCTAGCTGTGTGGCCTTGGGCAAGCCACTTAACCCCATTGCCTTGCAAAAAACCTTAAAAAAAATGCTAGCTTTTTTTAGACTGGTTTTTCTTTTAAAAATCGGGGGGGGGGGGGCAACTAGGTGGCGCAATGGATAGAGCACTTGCCCTGGAGTCAGAAGTACCTGAGTTCAAATCTGGCCTCAGACACTTAATTACCTGTGTGGCTTTGGGCAAGCCACTTAACCCCACTACCTTGCAAAAAAAAAACCCAAAAAAACAACTTTAAAAAAATCCTGGGAATGGGAAAACATTCTAACTTTGATTTTTGAAAATTTGCTCAAAATGGATTAACTGTTGTATCTGTTGTCTGTATTGTGATATTTCAGTTTTGAAGTCAGAAGAAAAGAATTCTCAAGTTTCTAGGAGGAGGAAAATGTTTTTGCATATGTTACATTCATCCCATTAAATGTCTCTAATTCCTCCCCATCCCCCATCTTGGACTTTATAGGGCTTCATACAAGGCAACTGAATACTGCTGCTGTAATTACTGCAGACTTCTCATATAGCAGTCATCCTTTCCTTAGAACTTCTCCAAGCAGAGGTTGACCCATTCTCATCTTCCAGTTTACTTAAAAAAAAAGTCTTTAGAGAATATTCTCCACTAAGGAAATGATACTTCATGTTTTATCTAGAATTCTTGCAATTTAACATTCATTATCTTCTCCATAATTAACTTCTCCATAATCTAATTCAACTCTTTGTGTGTGTGTATGTGTGTGTGTGTGTGTATGTGTGTGTAGTTTTAGGAATGTGTAATACATTTCTTAAATATAATGCTCTAGTGTGACCCTTTCTAGATGAAGATTTTTATTTTAAGCAAGAAAAAATATTGTATATTGTATTCATAAATACTGCCTTCAATCTTAATTAGGTGAGTTTATAGCCAATAGATAGCGTATATTAGACAAGGAATCTGTACAATCAAATAAAGATTGAGTAGAAAATTTCATTTGTAACTCTTAAACTGTCATCTAAGTGTTAACTATCATTATGATAACCATGGCCATGCCATGTGACCTAAGTCAAATCACTTCTTTTTTTGAACCTGAATATTTTTAATGTGAAAAAGGAGAGAATTAGACTAAATTACTTAACTGCTTTCTTACTTTAAAATGCTAAATCTAAGACTTTGTGTGTATGATATAATTAATATCCTATTAACTAGATCTATAGGTAATATTTTTAATCAAATATTTATGCTGCTGATATGTTTACAGGTCTATATTTTTCAATATTGGTTTTAAGAATTTTTTTAAATGGATATTATTTTTTTAAAAAATTGAGTTACTGTCAGGTGTATTAAGCATGTTTACTTATGTCATAAGCTGGTGTTAAGAGCATTCATTATTCAGTGAGAACTTATGTTTGGGTACTTATTTACTAGTGGTCCCAGGACTCATTCCTAAATCACAGGAAATGCTGTGAAGAGATTTCCTGGAACTACAGGGGGAGGGACAGGTAATAGATTTGACATATATCAAATATGAATAGGTTTATTTCATGAACTAGTTTATATTGAAAGAACCTCAACCCAGGGAAGACCATAGTCTTTTCAGGTTCTGACTTAATCCTATAAAAAAAAAAGAACATTTCCCTCTGTTTCATTCTAGCATCAGGCCACAATTCAAAGAATTGTCCATTCAATTTCTGTAGTTTAACAGTTCTAACAGTATATATAGATGTAAATAATCTCTCTTTAGTGAATGAAATATGCTGCTATAGGGTAGATACTCCAGGTAATAGGGCTTGAGTACAGCAAAACATTGAGAATAATTCATTGTCATTCTACAGTTGGGGGGGATAATGAAATGGGCTTCAAAATACCTTTGATTCCTCTCTTTGATTTATTTACTTATGTCTTTTGTAACTTCAAACAAGTCTTTAAATTTCTTCATTCTGTTGTCTTTTTAAAACAGCTGACAATTACTAGAGTATATATAGTACTATTATAATCTAATATAGTATAATAATAGTATAATACTAGAGTATAATAAAATATAATTGGAAAAATATTGCTTATGTAGAATAAATAGCACCAAAGCTCCAGCTCAAAGTCAGTTAGAAGAGGACAGCAGTCACTATGACCAGAAAGGACAATACTCAATATTGGAAGGGATGTGGGAAATCTGGGATACTAATGCATTGTTGGTAGAGCTGTGATCTCATCAAACCTTTCTGGAGAGCAATTTGGAATTATGCCCAAAGGGCAATAAAAATGTTTATACCCTTTGATTTGAGCAATACTACTACTGGGTCTATACCCTGAAGAGATCATGAAAAAGGGTAAAAATATCACTTGTACAAAAATATTCATAGCAGCCCTGTTTGTGGTAGCAAGGAATTGGAAATTGAGTGAATGTCCATCAATTGAGGAATGACTGAACAAATTGTGGTATGTGTACGTTATGGAACACTATTGTTCTATTAGAATCCAGGAGGGATGGGAATTCATAGAAGTCTGGAGGAACTTGCATGAACTGATGTTGAGTGAGATGAGCAGAACCAGGAGAATATTGTATACCATAACAGCAAAATGGGGTTTGATGATCAATCTTAATGGACTTGCTCATTCTATCAGTGCAACAATCAAGGACAATTTTGGGGTATCTGCAGTGGAGAATACTGTCTGTATCCAGAGAAAGAATTGTGGAATTTGAACAAAGACCAAAAAGCTATTCCCTTTAATTTAAAAAAAAATGTAATTTTGCTCTCTTATATTTTATTTTTTTTTCCCTTTAAGGATATGATTTCTCTCTCAACAAATTCAGTTTAGATCAATGTATAGCATGGAAACAATGTAAAGACTAACAGACTGCCTTCTGTGGGCAGTGGGGGGGGGTTGAGTTAGGGGGGGAAAATTATAAAATTCAAAAATAAATAATTTAAAAAGGAGAAAGAATGCTGAATTTCAAGTCAGAGGACAGGGATTCAAAACCTGGCTCTTTTTCTTAATATTTGTGTATACTTGTAACTTTTCACTTTCTTTAAACCTCTTTGGGCCTGTAAAATAAGGGAGTTATGTAAAGATGTAAACATGTAAAGATCCCTTCTGATCCTAAATCTATGATGTTATGATCAGAATTCTTTACACCAGCACTAGATTAGACTTGGCTTTATTACTTTCTTTTTTTTTTTTAAGGGTTTTTTTCTTGCAGGGCAAAAGGGGTTAAATGGCTTGCCCAAGGCCACACAGCTAGGTAATTATTAAGTGTCTAAGACCGGATTTGAACCCAGGTACTCCTGACTCCAGGGCCGGTGCTCTATCCACTGCACCACCTAAGCTGCCTTACTTGGCTTTATTACTTTCAACCAGATTCTTTTAAAATCTTTTTTCTATCAGTGCTGGAATCAACTTAGAGAAATAAAAGTAATTGGAACAGCACAAGATTGTTTTGCTATCAGGTAATAAAATGATAAAATGTCAATGGGACCATGGAAAACGTGAAAGACATTATGGAAGCAATATTTATAACATTTCAAGCTTTTAGAAATTTGCGGATGTCAAATAATTATTCCAAGAGATTAATATGTGTATCTTAAATCTTTATTATAATGCTAATAAACTTTTTTGTTTTGCTAAACATCATAAAGAGTTGGTTATATAGGGCATTTTTTAAAAATAAAAAAGGTATGCAGCATGGTTTTAAGCTTTAATAGCACTTAGGGATTCCCTGTATATCCATTTCTGGCTGTAACTATTTAGCACTTTTATTAACAGAGTATGTTCGAATCATATCTTTGACATCTAAAAAATACACTATTTAAAGGAATTAAGTATTTCCTATATTTGAAAGTTTTTTTCTTTTTTGTAATATATTATAGGCTGCAAACCAAGGATCAAAATTCAAAGACCGCAGACTACAGATATCATGGCACAAACCCAAGGTACCATCTATATCTACAGAAGCTGAGGAGGAAGAAGCCAAGGAAGAGGTAAATAATTTTTAGTTTAATTAGGCTTCATTTTACTTTTTGTCTTCTTGAAGTAGAAATAAATGTCACATTTTGAAGAATGAAATTCAGTTCACTTCAAAGGGCATTTAATAAGTGTCTCTTTAGGTCAGGAACTAAAGTAGGCATTTGAATTACAAAGATAAAAATGGAAGTATCCCTGCCCCCCCCCCCCCTTCTGTAGGGATTGCAGTTTTTATTCACTTTCTCTGACTCTCTGGTTGAGCTGAAATAAATTAATTTCTCCTTGCTCTCCTTTGCCATTTCCAAATTTCTCTCTACTTTCATTCTCAGTACTTTGAGATTCATTCAAACCACATCCAAACAAGAATTTCATAGCTCTTGTCTACTGATCTCTGAATTCACCCCTCAGTGAATAGTGATTAACTGGCAGTCTTTCCTCCCTAATTCCTGACTTTGTAGTAGAAATTTCAAAATATATATTGATAATCCCTTTAATTCTTTACCTCCCAGTTTCTCAACCTGTTCATTTCCCATGATCTATTCCTACTTCAGCTACATACAGATATGATTTTATCCTTGATTTGACCATTACTCATTAAGTATTCCACTTTGTGTTCATAAACTCTGAAATTCCCTTTTCTGATCAGTCTGTTGTCATTTCACCTCTCCCTTTGCCTAGTACCCTCAGACTCTGTTCTTCATTTCCCTATCTTGACCCCTTTTTGAACTACATCTTTACATTGTTCTTATCCTATCATCAATATTGCCCTTTCAAACTTTATCTCTAGATTGTTTCTACTATTAGCTCTCTTTACTCCTACTCACCTGTTGTTGAATAAAACTGGAAAAAAAAAATCACAAAACCATGTTGACTGGATCCACAACAAATTTATATGATTTAATCTCAACTGGACCTTCGATACAGCAAGACAATCCTTTTACACCTCCTTAAATGACTCATTTTCCCACTGATCATACTGACTTCCAAATTTTTCTATCCCACTTCAAGCATTCTATAGCTATCCTTATCTTCTCAGCTGAAAACCTTACCTTATGCTTCACTGAAAAAATAGGCTATTCACCAAGACCTTCCTCTTCCCTTAGATGGCATCTTCTAGGTTCCTTCAACTACTATTTCCTTCTTCACCCCTGTCTCATCTAATGATGTGACCCTTTACCTTGCCAAGGCAAACCCCTCTACATGCACAGCTGATCTAATTTATCCCATCATTTCTGGCATATTGCCCCCTTCTTCATCTACAGTCTCACTTCTTTTCCATCTACAGACCTAACTCATCTTTTGCCCGTTCTCAAAAAAATACTCTTGTGATCCATCCATCCTCACTAGCTATTTTCTAGTCAGTATCTCTGCCTTCTTCTCTAGCTAAGGGGCAAGAAAGAATTAGGAGTCAAGGATAGCACCTGTTAGCTGGGGGAGAAAGTAATACCCTATATAACAATAGATAATTAGTTCTGGATATGTTTAGTTTAAACTGTTGGGATAAAAAAATTTCCTTGAGAAAACTGTCATTCATACAAAAATGTATGACATTTGCTTCTCTTTTCATGACAGTATTTTGCCCTGGTTCTCCTTGAAGCTATCTGACTATTCCTTAGTTTGCTTTGCTGAATCTTTATTCAGGTTAAGATCTATGACTGTGGATATTTCCCACTAACTTATGTCTTTTTTTCTCCTTCTATACTGATCTTATCAGTTCCCATTGATCCAATTATTGTCTCTATGCAGGTGATTATCAGTCAGTTATACTTATCCATATCTTGTTGAACTCCAGTCTTGATCTCCAACTCTGTATTTTATATTTCAAACCTGATATCTTGAAAATATCTTAAACTCAAACATGACTCAAACTGAACTCATTATCTTTCCCCTCAAACCCTTCCTTTTTTCTCACTAACATTACTTTTGAGACTCACTAGACTTCCAGACTCACAATCTCCTCATTCTCCCTAATCCTTTATATCCAATCAGTCACAAAGGCCTGTCAGTTTTTAGCTTCAAAACATCTTTCCTGTATAGTCCCTTCTCTGATGCTACCAAGACACTGGTCTAGGTTTTCATTACCTCAAACCTGGGTTATTGCAATAATAATAATAATAATAATAATAATAATAATAATGATAATGATGATAAGCTGTTTAGTCTGCCTTTTTGAAGTCTCTCACCACTCTAATTGTCCACTCTGCTGTCAAAATGATCATCCCAAAGTACAGGGTCTCACTACATCACCCGCGGCTCTCCACTGCCACTACTCAGGAAACTCCAGTGACTCCCTTGAAATGGTTCTAAGAATCAAGTGTAAATTCCTCTGTCATTGAAAGCCCTTCATAACCTGACTGCCCCCAATCTTTCCAGTCTTCTTCCACAATATACACATTTGACTAGTGACACTGGTCTCCTTGCTGTTCCATAAATGAGATGCTCTACCTCCCAACTCTGTTCATTGTCACTGACTCTTCCTCCCCCATGCCTGAATATTCTCCTGCCTCATCTCTACCTTCTGACTTCCTTCCAAATCCTAACTGAAATACCATTTCCTACTGGAAGTCTTTCGTTGTCCTTTTTTCTAGATTATTTCACTGTGTTTTCCAATTTGTCTTGCACACAACTTGTACGCCTTTGTTTATATGTTATCTTCATATTATGTTGTGAGCACCTTGAGGGTAGGGGCTGTCTCTTATCTTTCTTTGTGTATTCCAGTACTTGGCATAATGATAGGGACCTAGTGGGTACTTAATAAATATTGAATGGCTGACCAAATGGCTTTCAAGGAATTTAAATTCTTTTGAGGAAAGAATATCTATCAACAAATTAAAAATTATTTGTAAGGTAGCTACTATGTGCTAAGCATGAAAAGGCTCAGTGGTGGTCAGACTTAAGTCAAAACAAGGACCACTGAACCATACATAGAGATCCCTGTGGATCACATATTGACTTAGAAAACCACATATTAACATGATAGGTGTTTTTATTTATTTTGTCAAATATTTCCCCTGATTCAGGCCATACGTGAGCATGTTGAACTGCATGTTTAACTTTTTTGTAGTATATGGAAAAATTAAGTGAAACCTGACATATCCTGGCTTGAGCCCTGTCAGGTCACTTAACCTTTCAGGGCTATAGAATCCACTGAAGATAACAGCCTTTACTCATGATAAATGAGAACACTGGTTCTGTGGATAGCATTAACCTCAGACATAATCTTCATTTTAACCAATTATTTGAACTTCTTTCTCTTTGCTTTTAAGTAATAAAATTTATGGCTTTTAATTTTCCCCTTCCCCTCGGCCCGCTGGTGGAAATGGTGGGAAGCAACATAATTGCTACAGATTTGGAGATGGGAGATAAAAGGAAGAAAAACCAGTAACTAGAATAATCCATATACAAAACAAATCAACTTCTAAAATATTGATAATTAACTGTTTCCTACTACTGTGTTCTCATTAACTGTAAAATGCTGGTTTAAGCTGAATTACAAATCATATAAATTACTTTAAATGTTTTTTTTTTTCCAAAAAGGAAACCTTTGTTTGGAGAGGTTCCTAACGTACATATAAGATTTCTTATTAAAATAAGTGTCACAATGTTTTTGTCATATTTGATTCCTCACTCCACATTTCTGGTCTGGTGACAAATCTTGGTTCTACTTTCATAACATCTCTTCCATATGTCCCCCTCTCTGCAGTCACACCATGGCTTCCAGAGATCACACACTTAATCACCTCTTACCTGGACTATTCTAAAAGTTTTCTGATTTGGTCCTTCTACCCCAGGTTTCTTTCTCTTCATTTGCAATCCATCTTTCACTCAGTGATTTTTCTCATATTTTGACCATGTCACCTCCTCACTCAAACTCCTTTTTATGTCTAGACTCTGGCTTTTAAAATCCTAATAACTTGGCCCTTTATTATCTTTCTAGTCTCCTAACATGTTACTTCTTCCATTTTACAATCCAGCGTCACTGTACTTCATTTTCTCACATAGGATTTCATCTTGTTTCTCTGAACTGTCCCCATGTTTGGTATGCTTTCCCTCCTTTCTCTATTTTTTACTTTCCCTGACATAAGATTCAGCTCAAATCTCACCTTCTACAGGAGACTTTCCCTAGTTCCCACAGCTGGTGGCACTTTTCCCTCTCAAATTCCCTTCAGTCTGCTCTGTTTTTATCCTGTATGTACTAGCTATTTACATGTTGTCTTCCTCAGTAGAATGTTAGTTCCATGAGGACAGGGATTGTTTTGCCTTTTTCCCCCCTTTTTCATTGTTTAGCACAATGCCTTGCACATAGTTAAAAGCTCAATATAAATGATTGACTGAAAGAAAACTTGAGCAAAGAGAATGGCTTGGAATTTAGAAACTTCTGATTCCTAACTGGACTTCTTTTAACTAAGGTATCTAATCTATATCCTAACTTGAAATGTATTGGCTTTTAAATAGACCATGAGTTTTGTATGCCCCACTTAATTAGCATTCTTTTGTACCTTTACAGTAAAGTGACTGTACCTTCTCTTTCTCTAGGAAACTGAAGCTTCAGATTTGTTTTTGCATGATGATGATGATGAAGATGAAGATGAATATGAATCTCGTTCTTGGCGAAGATGAAATCTGATGGGAGCTGTATAGTTTTAGGAATTTTGTTTAGAAGAACAACTTTTTAAAATTATTTAAAGACGTCATTGAGCCAAAAATTTTTATTTTTTTTCTTTTCAACATAGGTTTAAAGACAGCAAGTTTGCTATTTAAACACATCTCATAACTGTATGTGATATTAAAGCAGCCAAAGGCCTAGTGACTTTTTACACATTTCTGAAGATCCACAAGAGTCGTATGGGTGTTCTCTAGAGCCTTATTTTCCACACCACCTGTTTTTGATGGTGTGGGATTATGATGTAGATGACAGGGTGTTTAGAAATTTTATTTTGTAATATAATCTGCTGATAAAATTTCATTAAATGTCAAAGTAGCCTGGAATCTCGTAACTCTCAGATATTATGGATGGGGTCGTCACACTATGGGAGATATTTTTGACTAAACCTTGTTTTAAGATTCATCTTGAAAGAAAAATACAATTTGTTTTAATTTTTTAATATGGAGGAGCCTGGCTTGTATTCAGTCTGAATTTTTTTCAGAGTTTTTATATGAACCTAAATTGTACGATACATATAATATAATCTTCCACAATACTATTTCAATGTAAATTACATCAAATCTTGTATGTTCTCTAAAATGTTGTGTGACATTGCTCGCTCCATTGATGTTCCCATTCTGTCATTTTTCCAGTCTCACCTGAACCTTCCCAGGTTCAGACTCAGTTCACTTTGCTTTTATTATTTTGTCAGTATTGGTTCAGTCCCTGCTCTTTGAAAAATTCTACAAATCTGAGACAGTTATGCCCATTGGTTTTCTCCCCTCCCCTCCCCTGCACCTGAATTAATAAGCCAAACGTGCACAGTATTGAGAGAAGCTCATCATCTGGCTCATGAAAAGCTGATCCCTCCTTAATAAAAAAGACTTTGAACTAAACCAGCACTTGGAACAGTTAAGGAATATTTTCATGGGCATAGCAAAGGTTTTCAACATGTGTGTTGGAATGCTGTTGAAAGTTGCAGTTTAGTTCTACATAACCTGAAAGGTTTAATACCTTTTCCTGAATTTAATACATGATGGAGAAGTTGGGGTGGTGGGTGGGGTTGACAATAACACATTCTCTAAATGGAAGGTAGTAACTTGGCTTTGAATAGAAAATGATGCATTTTCATAATTTTGTGGCTTTTCATTGTCCATGAACATATGTGCATCATTTTAATAGGCAGTTTTCTTCACTGTGTGCATTTTTACTGTACACTTATATAGAGTAGATTCTATCTGTT
Organism: Macrotis lagotis; assembly: GCF_037893015.1. NCBI lineage: Eukaryota > Metazoa > Chordata > Mammalia > Peramelemorphia > Peramelidae > Macrotis > Macrotis lagotis. Next base: position 403,832,660 of record NC_133658.1, on the reverse strand, counting down.
AAGTAAAATATATATGTAAATTTAACGTCCTTGTGTTCTGAATGTTAGATGGAACAGTAGAGGAGCGACACTACACTGTAACAACCCCTGGAGAAATTAACCGTGATTAATATAATTGAAGTATGTCACTCAAGAATATGCACACCTGCATTTATCTATGGTTCTCATTCATTTATGTGATATGAACATTTGAAGCTTCTTTGAAGCTTCTTGGGTGTTCACTTTTATCAGGGATTATATTTTCCTTTGGCAAATACTATTCTTCAGAGCAAAAACAGTCAAGGAACTTAAAACCAACAGGATTCTAGATTTACTTAGCCATAAGAAGTTAAATCCCATATTTGTATCATCTGTGTTTCCTTTACATCCCATTTTCCTGCAGTGACATATGAAACCAGGATCCCTTTTAAGTTTTTGTAACTTTCCCTTCCTAAATGAAGACTTCTCTTTCTAGGTTATTAGGGTATTTCTACTAACATTAAGGTTAAAATGACCTTATGAAAGAATGAAAATACTAGAATGGGGTACCTAGAATAAGCAATCTTGCTCCTCTCCCATCACCTCTAATGACATTTTCTTAATGTCTGTGGCTCAGTCAGTATATATTTTGAAAGATCCATTATTGTGAATGTTTTGAGTCCTGACAGTTTAAAAATGATAGAGGGAACAAAGGATTTATATATTTTTTGTATAAAGTTTTTCTTAAACTGTATAATTTTGTAAATAATTTGGTTTTTTTGTGTACTAAAACTACCAGCGTATAGATTTCAATAAGAATTGTTGTATTTTTGTATTTGGAAACTGAAGATTACAGTAAATTAATGGAGCTGTAAGAAAAATTTCGGTAGACTGGCACAGTTCAATAGAATGGGATTCCTTTTCATATGATTTTTTTGACCTCTAAACTGACACTTTGCAATCTCAGTTCAGAGAGTGAGCGGATGAGGGAGGTGTTTGGGTTTTTACTTACTGGGGACAAAGAAAAGAAAATGGAGAGGGTTAAAGTGAAGAATAGACAGAAGTCAGTTGTGAAACCCTTGTATAAACCTTTTCAGTGCACCCTACTATTTCTAGAATACTCAAGCATCCTAAATATTATTTCTGGGGATTTTAGAAAAGATTTGAGCCTCTCAAATGAATTCAAATACAGGCTGTTTATATTATTCAAAAATTGAAGTGATGATTTAGCAATAAAGTAGCTTAAACATTTTCCTATATGAGATATTTTTTCAAAATCTTATGAATTTTTTTTTGTAAAAGCAGGTAACTACTGTGACTAATTTTTCTCTTGTTGGTAGTTTCATTTTATGAAATAACACAGCCTCTGTAGTATATTCTACTGTTCTTCATAATGCGCATGACATCTTAATAAACAGCTGATCATTAAAAGAAAATGATACCAACCTACTTGCTCAGCTTAGTTTACCAGTGGGTTGCTTCCCATGCTCAAGATTCAACCCAGGGATATATATATAGAGTTTCCCTCAATTTCTTCATGTTATAATTTTAAGACAAAAATTTTCAACAGCTAAAATAAATTGGAAAACATTGTCCTGTTAAAATGAAATAGGTAATGACAGTGATGGGTCATTAGTACAAAAAGATGGAAAAAAATCATGTGAAAAGGAATCGTGGTTCCTCTTGATGTATAGGATGCCTGTATTATAGTTTTTTCAAAATTGTGACCTTGTGTAATAGCATAATAGGAGATATTGTTGGATTTCTAACTGTTTATACATTTAAATTCCTATATGTAATGTTTGTTTTACTGATTACAACCTGAATTTCTAAGAAGCATGTTGACTTTTGCAATAAAGATACAATATGGAATGGTTCAAAATTGGAAGAAAAAAAGTCAAAAAAAAAGTTGGCAATTTAAAAGAATTTGGAAAAAAAATCTAAGAACCATTCCAAAAATTACCATGAATCACAAAAAGAGCTGTAACTCTGGCTTCTTCTGGAAAGAGAAAGAGAGAGAATGTGTGTGTTTGTGCGCCTGTGTATGTGCACATGGGGGTACATCTGTGAATGTGTTTATATGAGACTGCTGTGGATGTGTGAGATAGTAACAAATGCTGAACTTAAGAACTTGTGGTCTTCATCTCCTTCAAGTGCACTTATAAGTAACCTTTTAAAAAAAGGTTGGTATGTGTTCACTTTTCTCCACTTTATAGATTTAGCTATATAGAACAATAATATACATCCATCAGTTACATTTATGAAAAGAAAACTAAAAGTACCTTGATTGCTGTCCACTGTGCCTCTCAAAAGTAGGAATTTCACAGACTTAAATAGTAAAACAATAGCTTGCAAGTGTTAACCAAAAGATGTGACTTAATTTATCAACTCTGTTATACTTTGTAATGATGGCAAAAACATTTTACCTCACCACCTGGGAACTAGGGAGCAGTGTATGGTTTTAATGATATTAGTTATTTTCTCAGTGTTAAAAATGAATATTTTTTCAAATTCCATAACTGATGTACATTTAGAAAGAAGGGAATAGAGAAAAGGCCTTAATCTACAAATAAGTAAATCAAGAAAAAGAATTTAAAAATAAGCAATATTTTAAAAGCATCAATACTTTAAATTTTATTTTTATTTTTAATTTAAAATGTCAACTTTATGAAATCTTGGAAATCCTGACTTGATAAGTGGAACTTACTCTGTTCAAGAATGAAATTAATTTCACTGTAAGGATAGCTATTGAAACATGATTCCTGGATTAAATGATACTTTTTATAGTAAACATGATATGTTTAAGTGTTGGATTTTGAGAAGGAAAGAATGATGGTTTCCTTTATTCTTACAACAATATTTCCTTTTGTGTTTACTAATATGATAGAAGCAGACCAAACTGACATTTTATATTGTACTTAGTGAAATGAAATAAGCTGCCTTATGGAATTTTGCAGTAACTCCTAGGTACCTATTAAATGCTGTTGATTGACATTTGACTATTGAAGAAAAAGAGACAAATTTGTTTTATTGCTGGTTGCTTACCTTCCTACAGGATCATCTACCATTTGGCTTCTTACCCAATACAGCAATGAACCTTAGGTTAATTAATCCATTCTAGCCTTCTGAGTAAGGCTACCTGATACAGGTGAGACTACGGGCAAGAAGATTCTTGAGAATTAGTGCTAGCCATTTGGAGTTAGTCTAGTCTTTTTAATCTTTACAAGCAAACTTAGAAGAAATTGTGTTCCTTTCTCTCCTTTATTAATGTTCTGTTCTCTTTATATCCTTAATCTAGAAAGAGGCTTAATTTATTCATGTTCTGTCCCTCTTCATTTCAGTCATTTTGTATTTGTGTAACTTTTTGTGACCCCATTTGGCATTTTCTTGGCAAAGGTACTGTAGAGTTTTGCCATTTCCTTCTCCAGCTCATTTTTACAGAAGAAGAAACAGAGGCAAACATGGTTAAGTGACTTGCCTGGGGACATATAACTAATAAGTGTTTGAAATCAGGAAGCTGAGTCTCTAACTTTACTGTATCTCCTGTACCACCATGCTATCCTCATCATCCTTAAAAGTGGATCAAGAAAGCTTAACTAAAGAAATCAGCACAGACATGTAGTGATTTATTTTTCAGTTATAATTGACTTGTTTGAGATGAAAAGTAAACATTTTTCAATTCACTAGTGTTTTCCAATTTCCAATTCAGAGTATGTGGGCTAAAAGTTAGTATAAAGCTGATCAGAAGTATGCTGTTTTTCACAAATTTTGTATTATAACTTCTAGTGTAGAAAAGTCATTGAGCTCTTCTGCCATATTTTGTTGACCAAAGTAAATTTTAACTCCAACTACTTTATGGAAATTATATAGGTGAATTTATATTTACAAAGTGTTTTGAGATGCTTAGGAGCAAGTGATCTATAAATTAGAGGGGGGAGTGTTTAAGAAATTGGATTAATGTGTTTGGCATTTTTAAATGTTTTAAGTCCATTCTTAAATTACTTCGTCCTTCTGGGTAACTGCTCCAAAGAAGTCATTGCAATTGTCCTAAGTGATTTCATGTGGATTTTTGAGGGATAATAAAAAGATTGGTTGAAGTCCTGAGTTTTGACACTTGCCTGCCCTTTACCTGCTCATTATTATAGATGTCCTCATTTTGGATGAATGATCCTTCTGATCGTTGTTTTTTGTCTATGAAATACAGAAATTTGCCTGCAACAAAAAAAGTCCCAACTAAAATTTAAACACTGAAGAAAAAACAGCTTTTTTTCCAGAGAATTTTTAAAAAAATTTCTTGATATTTAGAAATAAGGAGGCCATGATCTGAATCCTGTAGAGGGCTCTAGAAGGCAGGTTGTTATCCTTAAAAGATCATTGCAGGACATAAAAGTTTAAAACTGGAGGCTATTCTGTTTTTCCATAAATATATGATCTGGAATCAAATAATTAAATTAAAATCTATGTGACAAAAATGGCATAAATTTCAGTATTTTAATTGCTTCCCTGGCTATTTTTAGTGTCTTAGATAGGGAAAGTATATTTCATGGTGAAAACTATAAAATACAAATGATTCTATACTTGTATATTGGATTTTCTCACCCCTGGTCTTTAAAAAATTACTTAAACAATACTTTTCATAGAGTTCAAAGTATAGTGTAGACATTGGTAGATATGGGAGGACATTGTTGGTAAGAGCATTAAATTTGAAGTCACAGGACTAGCATTTGATTTTTCATCTCTACTGCTTACATTGCGACCTTTAACAAGTTACAGCCTGTGACTTTTAGTTGCCTTATCTGTAAAATACTACCTTACAAGATGTTTGTAAAGATAGATGAGATAACTATAAATTGCTTTGTTACCATAAAGCCCTCTATAAATGTGAACTCTTGTAAAAAATAAACAATCTTTGTAGCAACTCTGTGAAGTCAGTAAGATGATACTTATGTTTTGTATGAGGATGTAACCCACATGAATGAGATCACAGTTCCATTGATGTATTGAAGAATAATTTCTTTACATTGATTAATCATTTAAGTTTTTTCTGACATACTAGAGTATTAGACTGTCACATTTCTTAGCCATTTTTCTATTTGAAAATATTTTCTGAAATTAAATACCTTTTGTAAAAAGAAAGACTAATTTGATCTTTGTGAATATTGTACTAGAAGTTGCCAACTGGAATGAAAAATAGTGACTGCTCTAGCAAATTGCCTCATCCTCCTTACAATATCTTCACCTCCTTCTATATTGATTCCTTCCTTGCTGCATATATATATATATATACATACATATATATATATATATCTCACACCATCTTAAACACAACTCTTTATTATCTTGGAAAAAAATCCTAATTTTACCCATCATCCTTGCTAACTATCATCCTATATTTCTCCTCCCATGTATGGACAAACTCCTTAAGAAAACAGTTTATACTCGGTGTCTCTACTTCCTCTCCTCACTTTTCTAAATCTTCTACAATCTCATCATTACACTTCATTAAACCAAAACTGCCCTTTCCAAACTTAGTAATAACATTTTAATTGCTAGATCTTTTCTTGTACTCACTTTTTTTAATATTTCTGCTACATTTGACATTATTATTCCCCTGCACCTCCTTTATATTTGTCCATTTGAGTTTTCATAACGTGACTGTCTCTTGATTCTATTCAATCATTCCTTCTCAGGCTTCTTTGTCACTACTTATATCACACCCACTAACCATGGATGGCCTCCAAGCCTTTGTCCTGGACCCTTTTTTGCTTTGTGCCATATAATTTAGTGAACTCTTGAGCCAGGGATTTGAATGTGTATGTGTGGATGGTGCTAAGGTTTATATATATCCAATCCTAGACTTTGTTTCTTATTTACAGCCCTGCATTACCAACTGCCTCTTGAATATCATAGGCTTTTCAAATTCATGTACCAAATAACTCATCTTCAATCCCACCCCAAACCCTTGAATCTTTCCAGCTTGCCTAAAGTTACCACCAATTTTACAATCTCCCAGGATCTCAATCTTGGTGACTCCTCACCTCCTTCCTGAAGATACCCCATCAGTTACCAAATCTTGCCATTTCTAACTTCACCTCATTCTCTCCTATATATCTACTTCTCTGCATCCACAATTCTACAAATCTAGTTCAGGCCCTTATCTCTCATATATATTATTAAAATAACCTTTTAATTGGTCTTTTTTTTTGGCCTTAACTCTTTCCCCCACTTCACTTCATCCTCCACTTAGCTGCCAAAATTTTTCCTTTTTTTAAATATTATTTTCTTTGTTTTTTTTAAAATACATGCAAATATAGTTTCCAGCATTAATCTTTTTTATAAGCTTTTGAGTTCCACATTTTTCTACCTTCCTTCCCAAACCCCTCCCCATGACAGTAAGTAATCTGGTATAGATTATACATGTACATATACAATCATGTTCAACACATTTCCATATTAATTGTGAAAGAAGAATCAGAACTAAAAGGAAAACCATGAGAAAAGGAGAAAAAAATATTTTAAAAAGTGAAAGTAGTATGCTTTGGTCTGCATTCAGACTCCATAGTTTTTTCTCTCAAAGTGGATGGCTTTTTTGCTCGTCTTTTAGAACTGTTCTTGATCACTGAACAACTGAGGGGAGCTAAGTTCTTCATAGTTGATAATCACACAATGTTATTGTTAATGTGTACAATATTCTCCTGGTTCTGCTCACTTCACTGAAGTCTGCTTACTCATGATTTCTTACAGAACAATACTCCATCACATTCAGATAACAATTTTTCAGCCATTCCTCAATTGGTATGCATCCCCTCAAATTCCAATTCTTTGCCATTAGGAAAAGAACTAAATATTTTTGTATATGTGGATCTTTTTCCTTTTTCTATGATCTCTTTGAAAAATGGATTGATCAGAGGGCATGCACAGTTTTATAGCCCTTTGATATAGTTCTAAATTGTTCTCTAAAATGACTGGGGGCAGCTAGGTGGTGCAGTGGATAGAGTACCTGCCTTGGTGTCATGAGTGCCTGGGTTCAAATCCGGACTCAGACACTTAGTAATTGTCTAGCTGTGTGGCCTTGGGCAAGCCACTCAACCCCATTGCCTTACAAAAACCTAAAAAAAAGGGGGGGGTTAGAGTGAATCAGATTAAAATTTCACCAACAGTGTCTTAGTGTCCTAGTTTTCCTACATCCCCTCCTACTAAAGTGACAAAAAAATTAAAAGGATCAATCTGATAGGTGTGAGGTGGTACCTCAAGAGTTTTAATTTGCATTTCTCTAATAATAATTTAAAGCATTTTTTCATATGACTAGATAGCTTTAATATCTTCATTTGAACTGTCTATACATTCTTATAAATTTAACTCATTTCTCTCCATATTTTAGAAATAAATTATCAGAAACAACAGCTGTGAAAATTGTTTCCCCACTTTCTGCATTCTTTCTAATCTTGACCTCATTGATTTTATTGTGCAAAAACTATTTAAAATGACAAAGAAATTTCCTAAACCACAGATGTGATCATGTCACCGTCCCTACCCTCCAGCCCCACACACAATAAAATCCACTAGCTCTGTATTTCCTTCAAGATGGAATATAAACTTACAGTTGGCATTTAAATCTCTTCATATTCTGCTTCTTTCTTCTCCTTTCAGTCTTCTTACACTTTATTCTCTTCCATAAGTTCTATGATCCAACCAACTTCCATCTCCATTCCTTTTGATTGACTGGCCCCCATGCTTGGAATGTTCTGACTCATCACCTCTGCCTCTCAGTTTCCCTGGCAAAATTAAACTTCACTTCTGGGACACTTTTTCTGTAGAAAAACCTTTCCTGGTCCCCTCCTCCTCAGTCACCAGTGCCATCTCTTTCACATTACTTTGTCTACTCTGTATATTTTTTGGATTACAGCTAATTATTTGTATGTTATTTTCTCCCATTATGGCTTTAGAACATTGCATAGTATTCAGCACAGAATACACAGCATTACATACTTATTGGCATTATTCTTAGTTTGGGGTCTTTTAGGCTGTGTAAATGAGGAAATTATCTGTCTGCTAACCCTTAATTGAATATACCCTCATTCTCTCAAATTTTTATTCACTCTAAAAGTGTAAAAAGTCTCTGACTTCTTGATCTTTACTCCTCCCTGAGATTGCTGCTAACATGTTTTCATTTACTTCTTTCTTCTTGATGCCAATTTCCAGTATTTCTCTCTAGTATCAAAACTGAATTGAGGGGTGGACAGGTGGCACAGTGGATAAAGAACCTGCCCTGGAGTCAGGAGGACCTGAGTTCAAAATTGACCTCAGATCCTTAACAACCTAACTGTGTGGCCTTGAGCAAGCCACTCAACCCCATTGCCTTGCAAAAACCTAAAAAAAAAAAAAAAAACTGCATTGAGAGGAAATGTGTAAGTTAAAATATTGGACTTGGAGTCAATCAATTGAGTATTGAATGTGTACTATGGAACAGTCATGTGCTAAGCAGAAAAGAAAAGAAAATACAAAAACTGCCTGGCCCTTAGAAAGATCTTTGTTTTAATTTACACTAGCTGTGTGAATCTGAGGACTTCTTTTAATCTCTCTAAACCTCAGTTTCACCATCTCTCTAAAAGGGAATAATAGCACCTACTTAAAATCTTAAAAAAAAAATCAGATGAGTTATTACAAAGAAAGTACTTGTGCAAACCTCAAAACTCAAATGTTGGCTACCATTGCTTTTAGTAGGTTGTGTGTGTGTACACATACACAAACACACCGCCCATTGATAAATTTTAACTTATTAAAAGTTATATTCTAAGAATATTTTTACAAATGATTCTTCTCCCTGAAAAGGTCACCAGCTCCTGTACTATTTCCAGGATGTATATAAATTGTGGACTAAGTGTCACTGTATATAATTTAGTTCATTGTATCCTGGAACCAACTACCTCTCAGGAGTGTTTAAAAAATTAAGTTCTCTAAACTACTTAGAACCAGAATAATAGAAATGCAGCTATATCATAAGAACTATAACAAGAAGATATGAATATGTAGCCTGAATCTTAGAATCTGTCATCTCTCTTCTTTCCATCTTTTCCCTATATTATTCTTTAAGTCCCCAAAGTAATTAAATAAACATTTTACCTAAATCTTAAAATATGCTACTGAGCTAGTATTTTCCTTTCAACTTGTTGATTACATTTACATGGTAATTTCCTCTTTTCAAAAATTGGCTAGTAAAAATAATAACTCCCTTAAAAATTTTCTGATCCATTTGGTTATTACAAAGTCTATATAGAATGTCACTAGTTCTTTTTATTTATGTCTGTCAGGCTTTGGCATCTATCCCATCTGAGTTGGTTTTGAACTAAACTCCCTTGGGGAGCAACACATGGAATTTTAAGATAGCATATTGGAAACCATATAGAACAATATTTATTTATGTTAATTCATGGAGAACTGTTCTAAAGTAATATCTTCTTGTGACCTTCACAATATACAGGCAACCAATTTGATATATTTTACAGTAATTTGGCTATATCATAACCTATGTTTATTTTATTTTCAATCTTATCTTAAATCTCTTCACTCTGGTAAACTGAATTATGATAATCTTGCAGTCTTTATACCTTACCTCATTGTGTTTTTCAATATTTGTGATGCCTTCTTTCTTTTAACCTTGGCATTGAAAAAAATCAAATACTGTTCATAAATAGGTTTACATACTTCAGTTTAATGATGTTTTCATATAATATACTGAAATGTCTAGGCAGAAAGTGCTGAGTAAAGCAATGTTAGATTGTGGTTATGTTTGTCCCATAGATTTTTTTTGTTAATGCCATTTTTTTCTCACTGAACAAAAACAATGTTCACATTATTGTTACTTGAATGTTGTGTGTATAGATGTTTCATTTTTGGTAATTGCATTTCAAATACTTGGTAATTTTCCATTTTAATTATTTTGTCATTTGTATTTTAATTTCTTTGGTAATAATTGTGGTAAGTCTAAGTTTCCTTAATATTATACATAAAAAAGCCCTCATTTTCAGTGAGAGATTTTGAAAAGACAGTGAAAGGAATAAAACTTTTAAATGAAAAATCATAGTTTTGGAGTATATCTACAGTGATCAAAGTTTATACCATTCTGGCTTTACTACTTAGGAAAAAATAATTTTTGTTGGTTAAGTTGTGAACTGGTCCAACCATTCTGCAATTTAGACCTATACCGAAAGGGTTATAAAACTGAATCTTTTGACCTAGCAATACTACTACTACTACTACTACTACTACTACTGCTGCTGCTGCTGCTGCTGCTGCTGCTGCTGCTGCTGCTGCTGCTGCTATTACTACATCTGTATCCCAAAGAAATAAAAAAGGGGGGGACTGGGAAGAAATGGTCTATATGCACAAAATATTTATTTAAAAAATCATTTTGAAAAATTGTGATTAAAAATTTGCTTAGCTGCCCAAATAGGCTTGAAATAGAAGAAACCTTAGTATTCTTTTCTTGAGACATAGTTTTAGAAAACTGGAATATACACCTCTCTCAATATTGATTCCTGTTATATTTTCAAATTGAATTAAATAATGTGTATTTTTCTTGAACTGTCTCCAAAGTACATATTAGAATCCCATAAAAACAATGTTACTTATGACTCTACTTAAATTTATTAATTTAACTCCAGCACAAATTAACTAGTGAGAAAAATTGTTTTGCTTTTTGATTCTGAGATTTTTCTTAATAAAAAATGACTTGTAATATGCTTTAAGGTAACATTTTATAATCTATATTTAATGAATGTTAGTAAAGCCACTAAACATAGTCTTGAATTTCGAGAATTCACTTGAACAAGAGTGTTAAAATGATGAGAAGACAGTTTATATAATGTAGTTATTTTATTTTTATTTTTTGCTGTTTACAAGCTTTATAGAAACAGGTAAAAATTGTACAATATATTGAAGTGCTTGAATGTTTTGGGGGGCTAAGTTGGTAAGGTGATCTTAATGTTCCTATGATAATTATAAATTATTTTATTAACCAGTGTTTGATAGGCAGGGTCATATTTGAATATCAGAAATTATGTTTTTAGTAACAAATCTTGTGCCAGTTGGGAATATCTTCTACAGCATAATTATGTCAAGAAGAGAACTGATTCAAAAGAGAGCAGTTCCACGTTTGTGTTCAGTAGTATTTTCAAAAATAAATAAACTGAGTTGTTGCTTTTTAAAAAAATCTGCCACTGTATTGGAATGCAAAAAAGGATTCATGGTCTTTCTAAAAAAAGCATAAGCTTGTTTTGCCTTGAATCAAGTATGAAAGGAAGTAGTGAGTTTGATACCCTTGCATTTAATATTTTAAAATAATTATAATTTATTATTCTGTGCATTTTATACTAATAATCTTTTTTTTCCTGGAAAACTTTTTTATTGTGGGTGAAGAAGCAGGGCAGCTGGACCAATAATCTTAAAGTACTTCACTCTCTGTGATTTATTTAAATCCTAATAAATTATACATTTCTGGTACTTTAGTAATTCATGTGAAAATTATTTGGAGTCATCTCAATAGAATGTATTTTGCCTCTTGTGGACTAAAATATATCAAACAATAGTTTAACTTATCTTTGTACTTTATTTTAAATTAACTTTGAGTTATTGATTGAACAGGAAAAGCTGAAAACAAAAGTTCATCTTTTTTCTTTTTGAATTCTAAATATTAAAGATTTTTCCTTTTACTCAAAGCATTTTCTTTGCTTGTCACTTGCAGAGATTAAAGCAAGTACTATTTTTTTCCTCTCAAAGCTGTTATTATGAATTCCAAATATTTTTGGAAGTCTGTTCTCTGATTGCATTTCTCTATTCCATTCCTAATCAAAACAGAAAAGGTGGTTATGTTTTTGTATCTTGCCAGAAGGAATAAAACTGGAATTGATTGTTATATTTTGGTTAGCTCTAAAACATCTTGAACAGCTTTTTAAAAGAAGCTTATTAATTTACAAGTTTGTATTTTATAAAATCTCAACAAGAATTACTTTTTACTTATTTACCATTTTGGATTATCATTAACCACAATTTTTTATGCTTCATAGAAATAGATGGGATGCCTTATACAGCTTGTTTGGTTTCAGTTTTTCTTGTTTTTTGGTCAATATAAGTATCTTTTGAAAAAGAAAAATTTTGAAACCAAATAGAAAAAAAAATCATATACAAGTTCTTTTTTCATTCTCCATCAAAGTAAATAGGATCATTATTTTCAATTCTTGTGCATAAGTGGGTACACTTTTTTTTAAACAAGATAGTTTTTTTTAAGGCATCAATTGAGGTAGAAGCTAAAAGACTGTTTCCTGTACATCCTCACAGTGTTCATTCAACAAACATTGACAGAATGTGTCAAGGTTAGATGCCAAAGAAGTTATTTTTCTTGTCTTTCCATGCCTCTCAGCATAAATAATTGTAGTCAAGCTGAATTATGTGCACATGGTTTAAGTTTTGGAAGATCCTGGTAAATAATGCTTTGATTTCTTTCAGTTGGTTCCTTTCCCTATAAGTAACATAAAATAAGTGATATTTTAAAACTTATTTTAAATATATTGAGCTATTTCTTAATTTTTGCATCCAAATATGAAGACTATTATAGAAGTCAGTGGATACTGATTTGGCTAATTGCCTAACTTCAGTGTTTTTCAAGTTATGTATTGATGATGGGAACAAATTTCGAATGTATATAAAATGTATATAATGTACATAAAATGTATATAAATGCATATAAAACTGGAGTAGAGCACTTTAAGAATAGCACTTGGAACACTTAGAATGAACAAATGAATTTTAAGGACACCAAAAAGTTTAAAAACTTTCGTTGGGGGGAAAAAACAAAAAAGTAAGAGAACTCTAAATTGAGGTCGATGGGATGATAATGGTAATCACTTATAGTGAAGAGACAAAACTACTAAACTCTTGCTTTAGTCTTTTTATTAAAGAGAGTAATCTTTGCACTTGGAATGGCGAACAAAAGTGGTTGAAGAATGAAAGGAAATCCAAGATGAACTACTTATAGGGTGCTATGAAAGAAATAATGCATATAATTTCTTAGACCCTATTAAAGTTATTTGAAAGATTATGCAGAAAAAAGAGATAAGTACTTCAGGATTGGAGAACAGCAATTATCTTGATTTTGTATAAAGGGAAGAGAACAGAGTCTACAGACTTTAGGCCCATGGATTCAACTCTAGAATATATTCCTAAAGGGCAATTTTTAAGTATTTAGAAAGGAAAGCAATGATTGCTTAAAGCCTGGAAAAATTCTTTAGAAACAGGATATGCGGGCAGCTAGGTGGCGTAGTGGATAAAGCACCGGCCTTGGAGTCCGGAGTACCTGGGTTCAAATCCGGTCTCAGGCACTTAATAATTACCTAGCTGTGTGGCTTTGGGCAAGCCACTTAACTCCATTTGCCTTGCAAAAACCTAAAAAAAAAAAAAAATGAAACAGGTTATGCCAGGTTAATCTCATTTGCTTTTTTGATATGGAAACCAAACTGATGAGAGGCAGCATGATTAGTGATGCTCATTGCCTGACCATGGGCAAGTCACTAAATCTCTTCCAGCTCCAGGCAAACTCTTTTTTAAGACCATAAAATGTAGAGCAGTTGCCAAGCTGCAGAGAATTTGCTCACCAGGAATTCCTTACTCCAATGACATCACAGATTCATTCCCAGTGTACTAAAAGATGGTTGAAAGGCCAGACACAAAGAGCAATAATGAACAAGGCTATCATTCTGGAGGAAGGTCTTTATTGAATTGTCCTTGGTCTTGTGCAGTTCTATTGTTTTATTTGTGGCTTAGATGAGGGCATAAGTGCTGTATCTGTCAAATGTGCTGATAAAATTGCAAGGGATGACATAAAATGACAGGATCAGGTTTCAACCATGCAGTATGAGGAATGATCCAAGAGGCTAAGAATGTGGAGTCTGAAGAAAAAATGATATGGAGTAGGGGAAGACATTGTAGTTCCCACAATATTTTATGACTTCTGTGTGGAAATTATTGAACTTTCTTTACAAAAATGGAAACAGAAGAAGGAATGGTGGGTAAAAATTAGGGGCAGAATTCAACTTGGGGAGTGGTCTAGCACCTTGCTCAAGTAGAACTGCAGATATATATTATGGAAAAGCATAGGAAATAATGGAGTTTCCCTTCACTAGGAATGGAAGTCAGAAGACTATTGGTCATAAATGTTGAAGGTACTTAGTTTGAAATGAGTTGATCCAAATTCATTTAGATTCAAGCTTTTTATTAAGTGCCTACTATGTATAAAGCACTATGCTAGATGCAAAGATTGAAAGGAAAAATGGGGCACAACAACAACAGATTTGCTCATCTCAACCTGGGAAGTAGAGGATTAAATAACTTTTCTCTTTTTACAAATTAAAAAAGGAGAGAGTCAGAGTTATACAACTAGTTAGTTTCCTACTTGATCAATTCTATAAATAAAACCATCAGTATAATGATTTATTTTTAGAATTGAATGCTTATGATTGTCGTTCATCTTTCATTCTCAAAGAGGACCAGTGACATCAGGAAGGTGATATCTTTTTTGACTTGTACATGAATTGGATTTGAGGGAGACAGAGCTGGGCATACATAGCTTGCCTGTTGGAGAATACCTGAGCAAGGTGCTACACTACTCCTCAAGCACCATCCTTTGTCCAATCCACTACAGAAGTGTATTTAAGAAGCACTGCCCCTTCTCGTTTCTTGACTCTACTTTCCCCCTTGCTAGGATGGCTTTCTCTCTTTCTTAGACCCTGCTTTCTAGACCCTGTTGGAGTCCATGCCATGTGGCCAGACTAAGCCAGGCCTCATCTCATCTCTCTCTCTCTCTCTCTCTCTCTCTCTCTCTCTCTCTCTCTCTCTCTCTGTGTGTGTGTGTATGTCTCTCTCTCTTTATCTCATACATACACACACACACACACACATACACACACACACACACACACACACACACACACACACACACACACACATATACCCAAAAACGCATGTGTGCACCTGTCTTCAAAGTGTTTTACTGCTTTTCTAGGAGTTTTAGTCTATGTTTTTGAACTTTCTATAATAAATCCTGAGCAGTTTAAAATCCCAGGACTTGGGGCAGCTAGCTGGTGCAGTGGATAGAGTACTGGCCCTAGAGTCAGGAGGACCTGAGTTCAGATCTGATCTCAGACACCTAGTAATTACCTAGCTGTGTGATCTTGGGGAAGTCTCTTAACCCAATTGCCTTGCAAAAAAAAAAAAAGAGAAACCCTACATAAAATCCCAGGGCTTATGTGAAGTCATTCATTTTTGAAAGAAACTCTCAATCCTCATCTCTATCACTATTGGAGACCTCAATACTCATCCACAACATCAGGAGCGTAAGAAAAAGCTATAAATTTTAATTTATAGGTTACTGTAAAAGGTTACAAATTAATTCACATGAGTCAGCAAAGTAAATAAAGTGAGCTTTCATGCATACCCTTTGATCCGGCAATATCATCACTAGATCTGCATCCCAAAGAAATAGCCAAAAAAGGGTAGAAAAAAATCCATATATAAAAAATGTTTACAGTAGTTCTTTTCATAGTGGTAAAGAATTGGAAATTGAAGGGATGCCCATCATTTAGGGAATGACTAAAGAATTTGTGGTATATGAATGTGATGGAACACTATTGCTCAATAAGAAATCATGAGGGACAGAATTTCAGAATAACTTGAAAAGATTTGCATGAACTGATGCTGAGTGAAATGAGTAGAACCAGAACATTGTACACACCAGCAATAATGTGGGATGATGATCAATTATGATGGACTTGTTCATTTTAGCAGCACAATAATCAAAGATAATTCTCAAAGTCTCATGATAGAAAATGCCATCCATTATCCAGAGATGGAACCATGCCGACCTAAGCTTACATTCTTCAATTTTTTAAATGTTGTCTTTAATGTTGTTTTTTCTCTCTAATGTTTTCCCCCATTTTGATTTGATTTTTTTCTTTCACATGATTAATATGGATTTATGTTTAACATAGTTACACATGTATAACCTATATTCAATTTCTTTTTCTCTGGGGGAATGGGGAAGGGAGGTCAGGAGGAAAATGTGAAACTCAAAATCTTGCAAAAAAATGATTGTTGGAAACTATTTTTGCATGTAGTTAAATAAATAAATAAATTAAAATATATATTAAAGAAATGAATTTTTAAGAAGATAGTAAAATTAAAAAAAAAGAAAGGACAGCAGCACCAGCCACTGTGAACACCAGGTGGGGTGTGGGGTGAGGAGGTTCAGTGAAGGAGGCCTGAAGAAGAGGAATACATCTGCAAGATAGCAGCAAAGATAAACTGAGGAGGAGAGGGTGAGCAGAACTTTAAAGGGAACCTAGACCATCTCCTGGGTGAGGTGGAGTGGGGGGGAGGGGTCAAGGAGTGACCCACTTGAATGTGACTGGAATCAGATATAGATCTTGGCAGGTTCCTTGCCAGATGGGTGAAAGAGGGGTAAGGGGAAGGAACTAAGGTTGCTCCTCTTATCTTTGTGAATTTATATTTCAGAAAAGGTTTAGGTTGAACAATGGGTAGGAAATCAGAGACCCACAGAAAATGCTAGACAAGCACTGATAATATTTCCCTAATATTACAGGAAATGCCAGATAAATATTTCCCTGATATTTCTCAATCAGCAGGGAGAATAACATGAATATGGAAAAGTAATTATGAAATATGTACATGGTAAAGACAATTAATTATTGGTGTGTGGGTGTGGAGGGTACTATTGATTAGAGGTGAGGGTGGGGAAGCAGCATAACCCTTAATTTAGGAGGCAACATCTGGAATAAGACTTGAAGTAAACTATGAATTCTATTCAGTGAGAGTGAAGATGGAAGGTATTTGGGAAATGACATTGAAAAATCATAAAAGTTTTGATACTTATTCATTCATTTACTTGCAGATTTACTTATAATTTTCAAGATCTATGATCACATTGATAATAAATTTTCTTAGAACAGAGCAACTCACAACTCTTCCATAACTTCTCATCCTGTTGTTTAAAGTCTTTTATAAATTTTCAAGCATGATCTATCTTATATGCTGGGACCTTCCTCTAGAACTCTTAACAATACATGGTTACTAATAATGCTCAGAAGAGCTCTTAAGGAATAACTTGACCAACCGATAGTATCATCCTATTGAACACCTCTTTGATGATCACTTTTATTCTGCTTTTGGTGCATAATTCTTTGTTGATAGTATGGCATAGACTATTTTTATTGTATATATCTTCACTATTTTGTGGGGAGTCCAAATTTTTAATCTTTTGGAGAGTGATAATCTGTGATTCACATATATTTGGAAATATAGTTGATTTATAATACTTCTAGGTTGAAATACTTTTTTGATATTTTTGTACATTAAAAGTATTTTGTGTTTAGCATAGAGTGAACACTTATTAAATGCTTTTTGATTAATACAATTAATGCAAATAAAAATCTTAACTAGATATTGAAGTGATTACAAATATACTAAAGAAATTATTTCAAGCATATTAATTTACATAAGAAAAATCTCAAATGTGAATCAATTGAAAAATACTAGACATCTTCAGCACATTTAAAATAAAAAATGAACAAGCATTATATTCAATGGGGAGAGGCTAGAGGCATTCCCAATAAGATCAGGGGTGAAACAAGGGTGCCCATTATCACCACTACTATTCAATATCGTATTAGAAATGTTAGCATCAACAATTAGAGAAGAAAAAGAAATTAAAGGAATTAGAATTGGGAAGGAAGAGACAAAACTCTCACTCTTTGCAGATGACATGATGGTCTACCTAGAGAATCCCAAGAAATCATCTAAAAAACTACTGGAAACAATTAGCAATTTTAGCAGAGTTGCAGGTTATAAAATAAACCCTCATAAATCCTCAACTTTTCTATATATGTCTAGCAAGAAACAGCAGGAAGAGCTAGAAAGAGAAATCCCATTCAAAGTAACCTCAGGGGCAGCTAGGTGGTGTAGTGGATAAAGCACCGGCCTTGGAGTCAGGAGTACCTGGGTTCAAATCCGATCTCAGACACTGAACAATTACCTAGCTGTGTGGCCTTGGGCAAGCTACTTAACCCTGTTTGCCTTGCAAAAACCTAAAAAGAAAAACAAAACAAAGTAACCTCAGACAATATAAAATATTTGGGAGTCTATTTGCCAAGACAGACTCAGAATCTTTTTGAAAACAATTATAAAATACTTCTCACACAAATTAAATCAGATTTAAATAACTGGGCAAATATCAACTGCTCATGGATAGGTAGAGCTAATATAATAAAAATGACAATTCTACCAAAACTAAACTATCTGTTTAGTGCCCTACCAATCAAAATTCCAAAAAATTACTTTATTGAGTTAGAAAAAGTTGTAAGTAAATTCATATGGAGAAATAAAAAGTCAAGAATTGTCAGGAGCTTAATGAAAAAAAGTGCAAAAGAATGTGGCTTAGCCCTACCAGATCTAAAATTATATTATAAAGCATCAGTCATCAAAACTGTTTGGTATTGGCTAAGAAATAGAGTGGTGGACCAGTAGAATAGACTAGGTGTAAAAGCAGGAGATGATTATAGTAATCTGCTGTTTGATAAACCCAAAGAGTCTGGCCATTGGGATAAAAACTCCCTCTTTGATAAAAATTGCTGGGAAAATTGGAAGTTAGTATGGAAGAAACTTAGATTAGACCAACACCTCACACCCTTTACCAAGATAAGATCCAAATGGTTACAGGACGTAGACATAAAAAACAATACTATAAGCAAATTAGAAGATCAAGGACTAGTCTACCTGTCAGATCTATGGAAAGGGGAACAGTTTATGACTAAGGAAGAGTTGGAGAACATCACTAAAAACCAATTAGATGATTTTGATTACATTAAACTAAAAAGCTTTTGCACAGATAAAACTAATGTAACCAAGACCAAAAGAAATGTGGTAAATTGGGAAAAGATCTTTACAACTAATGATTCTGACAAAGTGCTCATTTCTAAAATATACAGAGAACTGAGTCATATTTTTAAAACAAAAAGCCATTCCCCAATTGACAAATGGTCAAAGGATATGCAAAGGCAATTTACAGATGAGAAGATCAAAGTAATCCATAGCCATATGAAAAAATGCTCTAAATCATTAATTATTAGAGAAATGCAAATTAAAGCTTCCCTGAGGTACCACCTCACACCTCTCAGACTGGCCAGTATGACCAGGAAGGATAATGATCATTGTTGGAAGGGATGTGGGAAATCTGGGACACTATTACACTGTTGGTGGAGCTGTGAACTCATCCAACTCTTCTGGAGAGCTATTTGGAACTATGCCCAAAGGGCAACAAAAATGTACATACCCTTTGACCCAGCAATACCACTACTGGGTCTATACCCTGAAGAGATGAGGAAAAGGGGTAAAAACATTACTTGTACAAAAATATTTATAGCAGCCCTGTTTGTGGTGGCAAAGAATTGGAAATCCAGTAAATGTCCTTCAATTGGGGAATGGCTTAGCAAACTGTGGTATATGTATGTCATGGAACACTATTGTTCTATTAGAAACCAGGAGGGATGGGATTTCAGGGAAACCTGGAAGGATTTGCATGAAACTGATGCTGAGTGAGATGAGCAGAACCAGAAAAACACTGTACAACCTAACAGCAACATGGGAGTGATGTTCAACCTTAAAGGACTTGCTCATTCCATCAGTGCAACAATCGGGAACAATTTTGGGCTGTCTGCAGAGGAGAGTGCCATCTGTATCCAGATAAGGAGCTGTGGAGTTTGAACAAAGTACAAGGACTATTCCCTTTAATTTAGAAAAAAAAACCAGATAGCTTATTGTCTGATCTTGTTACTTCTTAGACTTCTCTTTAAGGATATGATTTCTCTTTCATCACACCCAATTTGGATCAAGGTACAACATGGAAGCAAAGTAAAGACTGACAGAGTGCATTCTGCGGGGAGAGGGGGAAGGGAAGCAGGATTGGGGGAAAAATGTAAAACTCAAATAATATCTTTAATAAAAAATAAATTTAAAAAAATAAAATCAAAAATGGAGAGAAGAAAAATAAGTTTTAATATGCTATGATAAAAAGTAAGGCCGAATTACTATATTAGGTGATTAGTTACCCTTTTTCTCCTCCCCAGAATAGAAATATGACTGCTGGTTCACCTCCTGTTTTCTAAATATACTTTCCCAATGATAGCTTATTAAATGTTAACAATTTGACTTACAATTCACTGTAATCAGTTTTGTGAGAAATTGGGTTTTGCCAAGAAGCAAACATCAAGTACAAATCAAAAAGTGTATGTAGAAGGATATAAGAGAAACTTGACCAAAGTGAGCAGAAGAGCTTCTAAAAATAGTTCTGATGACACACAACTGAATGGTCTTGGGAATTCATAAGGTCTGTGTGGAGCAAGGAGTGCCAATTACATAGCCTGACAGATTGTGATATTTAATAAAACATCATGCAATGGCACTGAAGCTTTGTTGGCCCTTGGGATTCCATTTTATCGGTGAAGGTAATGGTATGAGCATTTGGGTCATCCTCTGCTTACTTTCCTCACATTCAGATATACAAGCTAACATGATAAAGAAGAACTTGGTTTCAGATAATGGACTAAGCTTGGGAGGTGCTTGTGACAATCTTTTCCCCTCTGAGTTCAGTTCTCTGAGTGACCTGATTCTGCATTTCTATTGGAAAGAAAAGGTAGATGGGATGTTAGGAATGTTAGCCTCAGTCATCCCACAAATATTTAATTAGGCAAATGATTACAAAGGAGTATAATCAAGAAAAGGAGGATGGAATAATAAAAAGATGAAGGTATAATGTCAACATTCTATAACGACTTTGTAAGAGGGAGAAAATAGGTAGATATGTAGTCACTGATGATGTTTCTATACTAAGGTTCAAGTTTATTATTTTTTCTACATCTTTGGTATCTTCCTTTCTTTGAGATACCTTGTGAATCAATCCCTCAATCTCTTCACAATTATGGCACCTTCAGGTTCTCCTGATTCCATATATACATGTCACTTTCTATATACACTTGGTCCAATTTGCCTGCTTTTTTATCTTTGTTCTTTTCAATGCTATTTCTACCTTACCTATAACCATATCCAGAAGAGTGTAATATAAGAGTACAAATATAGTACTTGATTAGTGATAAGTTTGTTACAATATTTTTTGCAGATATTTATTTCCATTTTCTTCAGTATGCTATCTCTCCATCTTCATTCTTAAATGCCCTCGGGATGGTTTTGCTTAGGTGGTCTTTTGCCAAGCACTATTTAAACTAGTTTTACTCTGCACTGTTAATTTCTGATTCACAAAACAATACTGTTCATATTCATCCATCATCTTTCCTTGTAAGATTTTACAAATGAGCTTATAGTCTAAACTAGCATTATTTTTAGCTAACACCTCTTTCCACTTGCTATGGCAAGTGTTTACTGGTTTAAGAATTTTTAGATTCTTTTTTATCTTCTTGTTATGGCAATATAAGAGTAATTCAGAGAAGCATTGGAAGGCTTGTGCTGGTGCTGAGTAAAGAAGGCAGAACCATAAAATACTATTTATACAGGAATTACAATCTGAAAGGAGCATTGAAAGACAAATCAAACTTAGTTAAATTGTAAAGACCAATCATAAGGACCAACAGAGGATAAAACACACTTCCCTTCTTTCTAAGGCTATGGGCAATTGTTGCATATATTTACTGACAGAGCTTTTTGATTCAGTCAATAAACATTTATTAAGTATCTTCTATGTGCCAGATACTATGCTAAAAGTTAGGTATACAAAAAAAAAAAGACAAAAATTCCTGCCTTCAAGGAGCTTACAATCTATTTGATTGCTTATACTTATCTGTTTATCCTTGTTAGGAGGGAGAGTTCAAATTGTGTGTGGGTGTGGTACAAATAGTGAATCAATAATAATATTTAATGAATAAGAAAATATTTCTTTTTCATTCTCAAATGACCTGTGATTTCATAAGTAAAGGGAACTCCCAGTGTGAAAATTCCCTGGGTGGCTTCTCTGAAATATGTTAGAGAGTAGCTGGGGCAATGAGAGTTTATGACTTAATTCATATAATCACACAACTATTTTGTGTCAGAATGAGGACTTGAATGCAGGTTTTCTGACTTCAGGGTATATCTTCTATTTATCTGAAAGACTGAATTTCACTGCTTAATACAATTATTCAATAACAGAAAACTTTGTGATTTCTTATTACATCTCATTTTTTAAAAATGCTATCTTGGGGGCAATGATGAATATACTCTAGTAAAGCCTTTTATCACAATGTACTTGTCTTCTATATGTGACTCTTTTATATTCATTCTGTTCTTCAAGATTGTCTTTAAAAAGATACATCTGTTTAGCTTTAGTGATTAGCAGAAACATTAGCAGATCTACTGTTTCAGAGCATGAATAATTAATAAATGTTCCTCATTAATTTCTTCTGAAACAGACTCTTGTTAGACTACAGATAGATATATTTCTTGAATTAAAAGCAGATATAATAAGCATCAGTTGTCTGTCTATTTAGAGGATTTAATATTTTATTTTGAGAGAAAATTGTCATTTCCTGCCCATAAGTAAAAAGAAAAACTACTGATGAGACCAAACTGATATTTCTTGTCACTCTTTTAATTTTATTGAATATAAAATAGGGACTAATCTTGAATCCTGGATGTGAAGCAGTTAAATGAGGACTACATTTCTCCATCTATAGAATAGAAAACTTGAATAAGATGGCCACTAAAGTTTCTTCTTTAACATTCCATAATCTCTCCCAGAGATTCTATTCTATGACTTTTGCATGAAACACTAATCCTCTATTTTTTTAAATCTTCAAAAAACAAACCCAAATAGATCATCTCCCCTTCATCACCATACTTGAGCCTCATCCCTTTGCTTATTATTATACCAGCTTCATTTCATTACCATACATTTCTTTCATCATTTCATGCCAGGCAGAAGTCTTTAGTTGATGTGAGATGATCAAGAAGAGCTAGGCTTAGATCTAACTTACTTGTTGTGTAATTGTAGATAAATCTTAGAATCTCTCTGAACCTCAGTTTCTTCATCTCAACCCAGACAGTTCAGGAATTCATTGTTCTTGGAAATACAAAGACAAAAATAAAAAGTCCTTTCCCTCCATAAGTTTATATTTTCCTCAAGAAATATAGCATGCAGTCCATATAATGCAATATATTTGTTCTAAGGATTTTTTTTTAATGGGGGTGGAGTAGGGTAAGACGTGGAAAGGAGAGAGATTTTTGTTCATTGAAAAAAGTTTTAAAAATTTAAAAATAAGTTTTAGTGACTTTTTATTGGCTCTAAGATAACACAAGCTCCTCTGTTTGGCATTTGTGTCCCTTCTCAATCTCTCTAATCTATTTTTCCAAACTGATTTCACATAACTTCCTTTCCCTTCTGTTTGGTCCACTTGCTGTTTCTAACAGAACATTCATCTCCCACCTCCATGCCTTTGCTTAGGTTATCTCTTCCACATGGAATGCTCAACTTTCTCACCTCTACCTTTTGTATTCTTAGATCCATTCAAGTCTCAACTCAGGTTCAATCTCCTATGTGAGATTTTTCTTACCTCTCCTCCTCTACTCCTTTCCAATTGCTTTCAAATTACCTCATGTATTTTGTAATTACTTATTTGTGCACTAGTTTTTTTTATTCCCAGGGCAGCTAGATAGTACAATGGGCAGAGTTCTGTATCAAGAAAACCTGAGTTCAAATTTTGTTCTTGGACAATTTCTAGTTATGTTGACCTTAGACAAGTCACAATCCTAATTGCCTCACATCCAATTCCCGTTGTCCTGATTCATGGACCCTGATGGCTCCAGAGGAGAAAGTGAGGATGGTGACTTAGCCTAGCATCCCCTCACTCACTCCAATTCACATGCATGTCATGATATCACCTCCCTGATGTCCTGGTCTTCTTTGAAATGAATGACAAATGTCTTCAGTTTATTCCCAGTATACCGTAAGATCTTTGAAAGAAGGGATTATTTTGTTTTGTCTTTTTGCCCATATTTCCATATTGTATTCAGTGGAGTTGAGATTTCGTTTAGAATTCCCATTTTCTGACTTTCTTTGTATATAAAAATGTTCATGTTTTTGATAATTTTCTATCTCATAATAAGAAATTTTTAAAAAAGGAAAAAAGTTAATATTTGCTTCTTAATATTTGCTTCTTGAATGATAAAATAGCAACTCTGGAAAGGAAGAAAAGCTAGATTCCTTTAACACCATCACTCTAGTTTTACTGTTGCTTCAAAAAGGTTCCTTGGAGGTCTGGGCACCAATTAGTGTTCACTGACTAAAGTCAACTTTATCAGTACCTGCCAACCCAGTCAGACAGCTCTGCAGCTATGTGGGTTTTTTTTTTTCCAACACCATCAACTCTGTCGTGAGTGGATCATATTCTTTATGATAAGTCCATCACAAAAGTTACTTCCATATTTTTCCAACATTGACATTGCTGATCGCAACTCCCTCCTTTCTTATTTCTCCACTACCGTGTACTATATTTTCTCTCTCCTTTCACTCTGACTCTGCTGTAGGGTTGCTGAGTGGCACAGCAGACAGATCCCTGGTCGTGGGGCCAAGAAGCCATGAGCCCCCATACCACCCCTTAGGCCCAGAATCCACCTGGCCCTATGGTCCTGGGCAGGCCATCCAATCCCAGCCCCTTGCAAGAAGTAAAAAAGAAAATGTGTTATATCTGAACACTGTCCCCCCATGGTCCATCCTCTCCTCCTTTATTCACATCCCCACCCTTTCCCCCTCCTCCCCCCTCCTTCTTACTCCAGATGTCTATATCCCATTGAGTATATTTGCTGTTTCCTCTCCTAGCCATCTCTGATGAGAGCAAAGGTTCCCTCATTCCCCCTTGCCTCCCCCCTTCCACATCATTGCAATAGCTCATTGTAATAAAAAAAAATCTTATTATGTGAAATATCTTGGACTATTCCCCCTCTCCTTTTTCTTTCTCCCTTTCCATTTCCCTTTTTTTCCTATTGACTCCATTTTTACACCATATTTTATCTTCAAATTCAGCTTTCTCCTGGGCTTCAACTATAAAAGCTCCCTCTACCTGCTCTATTAACTGAGATGGTTCATATGAATATTATCAGTATCATTTTTCTATACATGCAGTTCATCCTCATTAAGTCCCTCATATTTCCCCCCTCTCCTCCAATCTCCATGCTTCATCTGAGTCCTGTATCTGAAGATCAAACCTTCTGTTCAGCTCTGGCCATTCCAAAAGGAACCTTTGAAATTCCCCTGGTTCATTGAAACTCCATCTTTTTCCCTGGAAGAGGACATTCAGCCTTTCTGGGTAGTTCATTCTTGGCTACATTCTAAGCTCTTTTGCCTTCCGGTATATTGTATTCCAAGCCCTACGAGCTTCCAATGTAGTTGCTGCTAAGTCCTGTGTGATCCTGACTGCAGCTCCACGATATTTGAACTGTGTCCTTCTGGCTGCTTGTAATATTTTCTATTTGACTTGGGAGTTCTGGAACTTGGCTATAATATTCCTAGGGGTTGGTTTTTTGGGATCTCTTTCTCCGGGGGGGGATCGGTGGATTCTCTCCATTTCTATTTTGCCCTCTGCTTCTAGAATATCAGGGCAATTTTCCTGTAGTAATTCTTTGAAAATGATGTCAAGGCTCTTTTCCTGATCATGACTTTCAGGTATTCCAATAATTTTTAAATTATCTTTCCTAAGTCTGTTTTCCATTATCAGTTGTTTTTTCAATGAGATATTTCACATTTTCTTCTAATTTTTCATTTTTTTGGTTTTGAAGTATTGATTCCTGATTTCTGGTAAATTCATCAATCCCCCTGAATTCTATTCTTTGTCTGAAGTATTTGTTCTCCTCAGAGAGTTTTCTTATCTCTTTTTCCATCTGGCCAATTTTGCTTTTTAAAGCATTCTTCTCCTCAATAACTTTTTGAACTGTTTTATCCATTTGACCTAAGCTGTTTTTTAGCATGTTATTTTCTTCAGCATTTTTTTGGATTTCCTTGACTAAGCTGCTGACTTCATTTTCATGTTTTTCCTGCATCTCTCTCCTTTCTTTTCCCAGTTTTTCTTCCAACTCCCTCATTTGATTTTCAAAGTCTTTTTTGAGCTCTGTCATAGCCTGAGCCCAATTTCTGTTTTTCTTGGAGCCTTTAGATGCAGGAGCTTGTGCTTCCTCATCTTCAGACTGAGTATTTTGATCCTTCTTGAGCTCATTTGCAAAATATTTCTCAATGGTCTTCCTCTTATTTCTTTGCTTGTTCATTTTCCCAGCCTAAGCCTGTTTTTTGGGGGTGCTTCCTGAACTTTTGGGACACTCCCACAAGGGTCTCAGTGTGGGAGGTTCTGTCCTCCCTCCTGCTCTGTGAATGAACATAAGCGCCCCCCTCTGCCACGGGGCCAAGGTGGGGGAGCCCTGTTATTCTATGGGGGGGCCTAGACTGGGATCAGGATCTGAATGTGGTCAGAGCCCCAGAGTCCTGTTCCAGAGGCAGAGGACAGAGCTCTGCAGTCTCTCTTTACTCCCCTCCCTCAGCTCAATGGGCTCATGCCCTGGGGGCTCCTGCTTACTGGCTCCGCCTGCTTCTGTTTCCGGATCTGACCAAGCTGCTGGCTGAGTGCCCTGAGGGCTGGGCTCCACGTGTTCGCTCCGGCAGAGGTCCCCCACTGTTCCCCTACTTTGTGCCCGGTGCTCCTCGGGGTGCAGCTCAGGAGACTCCCCCGCTGCTGTGAGCCAGGGCTCCCAGTGCCCTGGGGCTGCCTCCGGGAGGCTGAAGTTCTTTCGATCTGGCAGGCCACCCCTCCTGCGGGCCGCCCCTCCGACCCCGGGGAGTAGAGCCTTTCTGCTCTTTTCCAGGTTACCTTGAGTAGGAGAACTGCCTCACTGGGTCCCTTTGTGGGTTCTGTCTCTCGAAAGTTTAGTTAGAGTCCTTAGTTTATGAGTTTTTATCAGAGAGCTCCTAAGACTCCATCCCTTCATGCAGCCATCTTGGCTCCACCCCAGCTGTGTGGGTTTTAAAACTGTTGCAAACACAAATTAATCATGTAGCAAGGAATCTACTGTAGTAGAAAGAGTTTTGTTGGTTTTTGTTGTTTTTGTTTTGTTTTTTAGTTCTTGCAAAGGCAATGGGGTTAAGTGGCTTGCCCAAGGCCACACAGCTAGATAATTATTAAGTGTCTGAGGCTGCATTTGAACTCAGGTACTCCTGACTCCAGGGCCAGTGCTGTATCCATTATGCCACCTGGCCACCCCTAGAAAGAGTTTTGAACAAAGAATTCAGAAAATCTGAGTTGTCTTCCTATTGCCATTATGCATCAGTCATGAAATCTTACACATGTCATTTACATGTAACTTTTTCCTTTTTTAACATTTCTTATTATGAATTAGAAAATTATCAAAAACATGAACATTTTCATATATACAAAGAAAGTCAGAAAAATGGGAATTCTAAATGAAATCTCAACTCCACTGAATACAACATCTGTAATACAGATGTGAACTACTCTGCCAACCAATGTTGTTAATAGGCTAGATCTAGAGAGTGTAGGTACTTACTACCTATCACCCCAGAATCTAGGAGTATCCCTGAAGGGTTGGATTTTCTTTTCCTAATATGTAGTTCATAATACTTATTGAGTGTGGTGCTCTCATTGATTATTAGATTAGATACCAATTAATCAGACTTAATTAGCTTTTGATAAAATGTATTTACTAAAATGATTTACTAAGAACACATGATATAAAATATTTTTCCCAAAACTCTGTGACACATTTTCTCCAATACATACAAAGTCTAAGGTAAAATAGAATCCAACTTAGAGATTTTGATGTCTAAGGCAAGAATTGCTGTCTAGGAAGAATAGAAAATTTGAAAGATCCCAGATAAAGAATTTAAAAAAAACCCTTCCCTACAGGAGTAACAATATCTAGTTGCTGGAATAATGCCTGAATTTGAATCTACCTCTGTAATTTATTAGCTCTGTGACCTTAGGCAAGTCACCTGATTTCTCTATGTTCCAGTTTTTCCACATGGACAATGGGTATCATAATAAAACTTGCACTACCATACCTAGCAGAATTATGTGGGATATAGTAGGAAAAATGCACATAATATTGCTCACAACTCAACCTTGATATTGGTTTCTTTAATAAATGGTGCTATACATTCAATTTTGATCAATGTATAGCATGGAAACAATGTAAAAACTTATCAAACTGCCTTCTGTGGGGGTGGGGGAAGTAAGATTGGCGGAAAAATTGTAAAACTCAAAAAGCAATAAAAAATTTGGAAAAAACAAAAAAAATATGGTGCTATAAAGTTGCATTGAAGTGAATATATTTTATTTAAAGGGACTAGGTTCAAATTCTACCTCTGATATTTAATATCTATGCAATCTTGAGGAAATTAATGAAATTTCTCATGCCTATTTCCTTGATTATAAAATAAGGTGTCACCAAGGAAATGTCCCTTCCTGCTCTAAATCTATCTACCATCCTGTGTTCCTTAAAGTACTTTAGAATCATAAATTTAGAGTAACTAGAGAGGTCATGGAGTCCTTCCTAAAGAAGAAATCGGGGTTAAAATGACACTAATCATTTACCCACTGTTATAGAAGTAATAAATGCCCAAGTCAAAATTTGACTCTGTGCTCTTGGAAACAAGATTAAGTGCTCTTACAATATATCATGATACTTATGTAGAAATGTGAATAATTAGTAATAAAATGAGACTAATATTGACCTTGTATATGCTACAGAATCTCATAGCTTAAATGCAAAAAGTGCATGTGAATGAATGAATGAAAAAATGTATTGAAATGCAGACTATATGTCAGACATTAGGTTAGGTGTTGAAGTGGAGGATAAAAAATACAAATGAGAAAACCCCTGTGTGTAGAGTTTTCATGCAAAGAGTTTATATAAGGGAAGACAAAACATGGGGAGAAGTGAGCAGGAAAGGGAATTTGAGTCTGAGTTACAGGGATTATGAGTGGAGCTCTAAGAGAGCCAATTCTCATGCCCTTTCAGGTAGTAGTGGTATTATTGATTTATTATTATTCCCAGACCAAAGAGGTTGAAAGAACAAGGGGGAGGGGTGGTCTGCTTGGGGTATTAGGGCAGATGCCAAAACTATTTCCTGGTATACAGCTAGATGGGATTTGAAAGCACTTTGTAAACTCCAAAGTACTGTATCAAATGTAGGGAGCTGTACTATCTAGCATTCAGAGTTACCATCACTGAAAAATGAAGGAATATTGGCATGAGGGTGGGGGTGGGAAAAGGAACTTGCAATGATTATTTTCATGTCTAACTAAACCCCATACTGCCCTGCAGGGATGAAGCTGAGAGTTTGCATAAAAATTGTATGGGATTGGGTAGAGTAGGAAAAATGCACATAAGACTGCTCACAACTCAACCTTGATATTGGTTTCTTTAATAAATGGTGCCATAAAGTTGCATTGAAGTGAATATACGTTATTAGAATCGCTTAGTATGTTTATGATCTGCTCCTCATCAAAGTGACATAAAAAGCAGAGTTAGTACCAATTAATATCCAATTGCTCATCAAACTTTAATTTGTATTTGCTTCTCTCTGATTGATACATCTTTTATAACTGAAAGGCTCCATCTCTTTATAACATATGCTATAATTCAAAGCTACTTGCTTTAATCACTCTGCAAACCAGCATGAAATAGAGTTATAATTCACCAGTGTTCTGTCAGAAAGGCCCTAAGTTACAACAGTCTTCTCAAAGAAACAGCAACCTATTGAGAATGCCTGGAATTGTTAAAAGGTGGATAAAGTCCCCAAGTAGAAAATAATCTTGGTTCATTGCTTAAGGAAGAAAATGTCAATTCTTCAAAAAAAATAAGTTTGAACTTTAGCAGTTTATTTCTGAATAGAATAAAAGAAAGTTGAGATTTCCAATACAAAAACTGTTTGTCTATTGATGGCAGTGCTTAAACTGTTTTAGTCGAGAACTTTGATGTTATGCAACTATTTTCTTTTTTTATTAAAGATTTTATTTATTTTGAGTTTTATAGTTTTTCCCCCAATCTTCCTTCTCTCCCCATCCCCCCACAGAAAGCAGTTTGTCAGTCTTGACATTGTTTCCATGTTGTACATTGATCCAAATTGAATGTGATGAGAGAGAAATCACATCCTTAAAGAAGAAAACAGGGGCGGCTAGGTGTCCAGTGGATAGAGCACCAGCCCTGGAGTCAGGAGTACCTGAGTTCAAATTCGGTCTCAGACACTTAATAATTACCTAGCTGTGTGGCCTTGGGCAAGCCACTTAACCCCATTTGCCTTGCAAAAACCTAAAAGAAAAAAAAAGAAGAAGAAATATAAAGTATAAGAGATCAAGATCAGACAATAAGATATCAGGTTTTTTTTCTAAATTAAAGGGTTGAACTTTGTTCAAACTCCACGGTTCTTTTTCTGGATACAGATAGTATTCTCCATTGCAGTTAGCCCAAAATTGTCCCTGATTGTTACACTGATGAAATAAGCGTGTCCATCAAGGTTGATCATCACCCCCATGTTGCTGTTAGGGTGTATAGTGTTTTTCTGGTTCTGCTCATCTCAATCAGCATCTGTTCATGCAAATCACTCCAGGCTTCCCTGTATTCCCATCCTTCCTGGTTTCTAATAGAACAATAGTGTTCCATGACATACATATACCAAAGTTTGCTAAGCTATTCCCCAATTGAAGGACATTTACTTGATTTCCAATTCTTTGCCACCACAAACAGGGCTGCTATGAATATTTTTGTACAAGTGATATTTTTACCCTTTTTCATCATCTCCTCAGGGTATAGACCCAGTAGTGGTATTGCTGGATCAAAGGGTATCGTGCAACTATTTTCAATAGCTCTGTGTCCAAGGTAAATAACAATTTATTTGAAACAGGAAATAATGGTTTCTGCTTTCTTTCCTGTAATGGACCAGTTATAGTAGCATTCTTCTTTGCCAATTAAAAAATTTCTTATTAAATTTATTTATTTTGGGCAGCTAAGCAGTGCAGTGGACAGAGTGCTGGTCCTGAAGTCAGGAGGATCTGAGTTCAAATTCAGATCCCGACACTTAATAATTACCTAGCTGTGTGACCCTGGGCAAGTCATTTAACCCCACTGTCTTACAAAAAAAATTTAAAAAAATTTAAAAATTTATTTTGTTTTTCTGAACTTAAAAAAACACTAACAAACACAAATCCTACCATATTCAAGGAAAAATTCAAAAGAAGATTTACAGGGGTGGCTAGGTGGTACAAAGGATAGAGCACCAGCCCTGGAGTCAAGAGTACCTGAGTTCAAATGTGGCCTCAGATACTTAATAATTACCTAGCTGTGTGGCCTCAGGCAAGTCATTTAACCCCATTGCCTTGCAAAAACCTAAAAAAAAAAACAAAAAAAAACACCTTGCTTCTTAATGGGACCCATGAAACTACTGAAAAAAATGTTTGAATCAACAAGGTTGTTGGCTACAGTTATTATGTAGATTTGTTTGATACTCTGTGCTGCTCTTTGGTGGAATAAAAAAGGATTGGCCCTACTGTTTTGCATATTGCAGTTTTTGGCAATGAGTTGGTATAGCTTTATCATATATCCCATATGCAAGGGATGCAGTGAAGAAATGCTGTACCTCTGTGATAAGTTAAAATAAAGAAACTTTTTTGAAGAGGAAATTTTTTTTACTGATGTCCAGTTTTCTTGGTGAAGTATAATTCTTCAAAATTAATTTCCACTCTAAAATTATGTTGCAATAATTTAACATTTTTATACTGAGTAAAAAGCCTTTTTGTTTAATTAAACTGTAAATATTTTTGAGAGAAAACATTTGCAACACAGACAAAGGTCTGATAAAAAAGATATATGAAGAGTTAATTCAAGTATGTAAGAACAAGAACTATCAACAGTTGACTCCTCTGCCCCCCCACACACACACACATTGTCCTGACTTGCTTTCCCTTGTAATGAGTTGGCCTAGCCAGTCAAAACAGTTCTATGCCTCTGTACCATCATCTCTCATTAGGTAATTACTAAGTGTCTGAGGCAAGATTTGATCAGTAATTTTTAATAGACAAATTTAGAGAATCCACCCCTATGTTCACATAGATTATTTGTCCAATCCATGGTAAAGCATTCTGAGATCATATTGGTCTGATAAGCCACAGTTGGACACACATGACTTGACTCTCACATAGTGATGTCATTTTGGTCCTCTTTGAGAATTAAAAACAATCACCAACCAACCAACCAATTGTTAGCCAATCAGTGAATTGCCATCCCGGGGAAGATGCTTCTTCAAAAAGAACATATACACCATGAATCCTCTGCCATGATTGTCTTTAGTTTGAGAGACTGCCAAATGATCATTCTTTTATTAATAAATGTGTTGGTGTTATTAAAATGATTAAATTACCCAGAAATTATGTCTCTTGAACCTTTTTAAATACCACAATTTTGGTTTGTTATGATTTGTTTTTCTTATTTTGAGAACTACATGTTTGCATCCTTTGACCATTTATCTATTGAGGAATGGCTCTTATTCTTATTTATTTGAATCAGGTCTTCACATATGTTGTCTCTCAGAGTTCTCTCATATAGAAATGTGCTGGATAAGTTTTCTCTCAATTAACTGTTTCCTTTTTTTAAAACCTGAATTAATTTTATGTATGCTAAAGTTTTTGATCTTAAGTATTTTAAATTGTCCATTTACTCTCCTGGGATGATCTTCTCTATTTCTGTTTTCCAAAGTTGTAAAAACTAGTTAAGTAGAAAAGCTTGGATTTGAATCTAGGTCCTCTGAATTTAATTTGTTTTCCCTGGGTATTTCCAAGTATGTATAATAAAAGACTAGTCTAACTAGATGTATTAAACTACTAAGTTATTTAATCCAGTTGTAATTTCTTAGCCAAAGATGTAGCCACCATGATCTAGTTCCCCTGTGTCTACAAAATGAGATTGGCAATTCTTGCCCTAGTATTTGGGGGCAATTTAGAATTTCCCCCACTGTGTTAGTTGCTCATTAATAGTCCCATTAAGTAATCAGAATAACTTTATTATTAGTAAGCTTCTAGTGATCTATCCATATTCTAAGTAATTGCTTTTTCCTTCTTGGGGACTGAAAGGGTCTCTTATTGAAAAAAAATTACAATTCTGACCTTCATGTCCCTCCTAAAAAATAAAACATTCAATCTATTATCCATAGTATACTCCAAAGATTATTTTTTCCATTTCAGAAACCTGCAACTATTATTTGGAGATCTCTAACCTACAAATAGCACGAAAGTGTAGGGGGAGGGGCAGTTAGGTGTCTCAGTGAATAGAGCACTAACCCTGGAGTCAGGAGAAATTGAGTTCAAATGTAGCCTCAGACACTTAATAATTGCCTAAATGTGTAACCTTGGTCAAATAACTTATCCCCACTGCCTTGCAAAAAAAAATGTAGTGGGATCTATTTAGGGTCTAAAGTGAAAATCAAGAAGAAAAGCTTCCTGGAAACCATACCATATATTTAAAAAATCAAATTAAAGGAATATTTAGCATAGTGAAAAGATTTGTGGAAATAAGTAGAAATCTTCAAGTGCTTGAATGACTGTCTCATAGAATAAAGATTCTACTTGTTCTGTTTGGTCCTTGAGGGCAGAATTAGAAGTAATGAGGCAGATCATGATTCATTCATTTATTTACTCATTCATCCATTCAATTCAATTGCCACTGTCCAAAAGCGAATGAACTTCTTTGGAAACTCATGAATTTGTCCTGATTGGAAGTTTTGAATTACTATTTGTCTAGGATAATGTAAAGTAAATTAAGTTACTAGTTGGTTTCTCAGTTAAGTATGATGGGAAAAATTGTTGGATTGGGATACAGTAAAACCAAATTCAAATGCTACCCTTGCTACTTATTAGCTGTGGGACCTGGGCAAGAAACCAATTCTCTGTGTATCCGTTTGCTCATTTGTTGGACTAGCTGATGGCTAAGTTCTCTTCCAGATCTAAATTTGTGATTTTATAACTAGGTATGCCTTTGAGGTCTCCTCCAATGATAAGATCCTATTTGATTCTTTTATTTTTACCTTCTATGGCTCTTCTGTAGGAAAAACAGGCTCTTAATATAATACATGGCATTTACAGGGCACTTGAAGGTTTGCCAAGCACTTTATAACTATCTAATTTGACCCAGCAACCTTGTGAAATAGGTGCTATTATTACTCTCATTTTTACAGATAAGGAAACTGAGACATAGAAGTTAAGAGACTTGCCCAGAACCACAAAGCTAATAAATATTTGAGACCAAATTTGAACTCAGGCCTTCCAGAGCTCTATTCAACACACCACCTAGGAAGCATATCATTTTCATTTAAGAGTGAGGTTTTGGGGGCGGCTAGGTGGCATAGTGGATAAAGCACCAGCCCTGGAGTCAGGAGTACCTGGGTTCAAATCCAGCTTCAGACACTTAATAATTACCTAGCTGTGTGGCTTTGGGCAAGCCACTTAACCCCGTTTGCCTTGCAACAAAAACCTAAAAAAAAAGTGAGGTTTTTAAATGGACTTACTCATTCCATCAATACAATAATCAGGGACAAGTTTAGAGTACCTTCGACAGAGAATATCATCTGTATCCAGAGAAAGAACTGTGGAGTTTAAACGAAGATCAAAATTTATTACCTTCAATTTTTTTTAAAGTATCTTGGTACCACCTCATACCTCTCAGATTGGCCAATATGACCAGAAAGGATAATGATCATTGTTGGAAGGGTTGTGGGAAACCTGGGACACTTACATTGTTGGTGGAACTGTGAACTCATCCAATCTTTCTGGAGAGCAATTTGGAACTATGCCCAAAGGGCAACAAAAATGTGCATACCCTTTGATCCAGCAATACCACTACTGGGTCTATACCCTGAAGAGATGATGAAAAAGGGTAAAAACATCACTTGTACAAAAATATTCATAGCAGCCCTGTTTGTGGTGGCAAAAAACTGGAAATTAAGTGAATATCTGTCAATTGGGGAATGGCTTAACAAACTGTGGTATATGTATGTCATGGAACACTATTGTTCTATTAGAAACCAGGAAGGATGGGAATACAGGGAAGCCTGGAGGGATTTGCATGAACTGATGCTGAGTGAGATGAGCAGAACCAGAAGAACACTGTACACCCAAACAGCAACATGGGAGTGATGTTCAACCTTGATGGACTCGCTTATTTCATCAGCGCAACAATCAGGGACAATTTTTGGCTGTCTGCAATGGAGAATACCATCTGTATCCAGACAAAGAACTGTGGAGTTTGAACAAAGATCAAGGACTATTCCCTTTAATTTAGGGGGAAAAAAACTGATATCTTATTGTCTGATGTTGCTATCTCTTATACTTTATGTTTCTTCCTTAAGGATATGATTTCTCTCTCATCACATTCAATTTAGATCAATGTATACCATGGAAACAATGTAAAGACTGGCAAATTGCCTTCTGTGGGGGGTGGGGGGAGGGGAGTAAGATTAGGGGGAAAATTGTAAAACTCAAAATAAGTAAAATCTTTATAATTCAAAAAAAAAGATTATCAGACTGCCTTCTGTGGTTGGGGTTGGGAGGGAAGGGAAGGTGGGGGAAAATGTTAAATTCAAAACCTTACAAAAAATGATAGATAGAAACTATTATTGTATTATATAATTGGAAAACAAATAAAATATTAATAAAAAAGAGTGAGGTTTTAAGTATTTTCTAATATTCTCAGATTTTCCAATTAGATGTCTCGTTTGTACAACAGGATACCCTCTCCACCTCAAAGATTATGCATGACAAAAAATATTTTTCAACCTTGTTATTTATACAGCAAACTCTTTTGCTACCTTCTGGGGGAAAGTCTTCATCGGAAAACCTGCCTGAAATTTCAGGTCTTTTAACACTGCTTTAACTTAAACCCCTAAACTCTTGGGATGGGGTGCCTCCCATGAGGGTGTTTGATCCATAAATCTATAACAAGACTGATCTCAAAGATCTGAGAGGTAACAAAGTCATTCTGGCCTACTTCTAGGGGATGAGGTTTGAAGGCAGTCTGATTTGAAAAGAAAGAGCTTTCCAAAGGTTCTCTAGCCTCAAAACTAGCCTGGACATTTAGCAAA
Organism: Macrotis lagotis; assembly: GCF_037893015.1. NCBI lineage: Eukaryota > Metazoa > Chordata > Mammalia > Peramelemorphia > Peramelidae > Macrotis > Macrotis lagotis. The sequence continues at coordinate 403,796,467 of NC_133658.1, read as the reverse complement.
CCCTCAGTGGCAGCTATGTGTCAACTAAGCCCTTTCCGCTTAATACTAAGACTCACAGAACCAGGGTGGTCTCAGTCTCAGGGTACAATTCCCAGCAAAATATTTCCAGGATAATATAAACTAAATTTTTATAGGTCAGTTTTAAATGCCAAAGAATTCTCTTGCATGTAACTGGGAATATTGATGCTTTAATCCTGAGAGGCCCTTCAGTCTTCAGTAGGTATTAAAAAAAATGCACTTTTTTTTGCTGTCATCAAAAACAACTCTGGTTGCTGCCAGGACTGTAGGAAAAGGCATTAAATAGATAAAGTAAAATTCTTTCTTTGATTGTATTCAGTTCCCATTAAAATCCAGGGGAGTTTTCTCTGTAGGTTATTAGCTTTCCTTTGACTTCATAGTGCTTCCAATACATCATGACATGACATATCCAGTCTGAATTCTGAAGGTTAGATGTAACATAAAAGCATCCAACCAACAGCATAAATGTATATGAAATGAAATCAATATTTTTTTCTATTGAAGATGATCCTGTGAGGGTACATCAGAAGAGCTGGGACAGAACTGAAGATATGCTAACAGGAAGAAGGGAGAAAGAGAGACAGAAACAGAGAGATGGAAAAATAGGGAGAAGAGATGAGAACCATCCAGGAATGTGTTAACATTTGTAGTATACATAGAAGGCATAGTGAAAAGTGCTCCTAATTTTACCACATCCATTTTTACCAATTATCTGAGGTTTGTGTGCTGAAATAAGGACTTCTTCCCATTTTATCTTCCATCTGCTCTTTCTCTTTCATCTTGGGAGGACATCACCATGAAGAAGCATTTACAAGATCAAATGTGTATATAAATATAAATATATATATATATATATATGAGAGAGAGAGAGTATCTTTAAAAAATTGAAGGTTATAAATTGATCCTATGCCAAGCAAGTCTATAGATATTGTTTTTCTGACAGCATGTGCTCATATTGTGTCTCATTTTGGTAATTCTAGCAGTTTTTCAAACTTTTTCATTGGTATCATATCTGCTATGGTGATCTGGGCTCAGTGATCTTTGATGTTAATATTGTAATTGTTCTGGATATTATGTTATATGTTATATGTTATATGGATACAAACTGTATCCATATAAGATGGTGATAAATGTTCCGACTGCTCCACCAATGAACTGTTCCCTCATTTTTCTTTCTTTCCTCAGACCTCTTTATTCCCTGAGACATAACAACATTGAAATTAGGCCAACTAATAATCCTGCATTGGCCTCTAAGTGTTCAAGTGAAAGGAAGAGTCGATCAATGAGGCAAACTTTATTATTGTCTTATTTTAAGAAATTGTTGTAGCCACCCCCAGCTTCAGCAACCAGGAACCTGATCAATCAGCAGCCATCAACATTGAAGCAAGATCTTCCACCAACAAAAAGATTATGATTCACTGAAGACTCAAATGCTGCTTAGTATCTTTTAGCAATAATGCATTTTTTATTAAGTAATGTACATTTTTAGACATTATGATTTCATATGTAATGCACTACAATGTGGAGTAAACATTTATTTTATATGCACTGGGATATAAAAATATGTGTGATTTGTTTTATTATCATATTTGCTTTATTGTGTTGATCTGGAACTGAACCCGTGTTATCAGTAATTCATGCTTGTATAAGTTTCCTGCTTCATGGGAGGATCAAAAAATAAAATCAGGAATGGGAGAAAAAATATTTTCATTCAGAAATTTGTTCTGTAGGAACAACAGAACTTTCTCATTCTCTTTTTTCTTCTCCCACAAAGTATGTTACATAAATTATAATAACCATGAATATTCTTTATTAACTTCTTTCTGTTTCATCTCTGTCAACATGCTTTCTTATGTTCTTAGGAGTGGCAATAGATTAAATGACAATAAAGGGTTGGGCCACATATAAATTTTAGAATAGGGACCTGATAACCAGAACCTTAGTTTGACAGTAAGGAAGCCTGGTTTTTAGCCTCTTTTTTACTACAGGACCTTACTTTGTCATCTGTACAATGGAACAAAGTAGAAGTTAGCCAAGCATTTCAGCCATTCCCACCTACTATAGGTCTAGTTATTCTTAGTTTACAAAGATTTATCAGACTCTAACTCCTCCCACACTTTTTTTAGGGGGGAGGGGGCTTTGAATGAAAAAATGTAAGCCTATAATTTCCTGCAAACATTGTGAAGCAACCACTATGTGGCATTTCCATGAATGTAAATACAAGGATGAAACTTTCCCTGCCCTCAAGGTGATATAGATCTAAAAGATTGATTGGCATTAACATTATAAAAAGATACTTGCATGATGTTAAACTGAGCCCATGTTGCTTTTTTGGCTTCAGAAGGATTACTAAGGCCCCTTCCTATTAACCTACAAAGAACCTGAGGTATTGTTGTACCAAGAGAATCGGATTAGGCACTAAGAAAGAAACATTTTGATTAGACACAATCTCTTTATTACTATATTACGAGTAGGGAGATATATGACAAGTCTTTTTGACTGCAGGTCCAACATTCTATTCACTGAATCTCCTAGCCACCTCTACTAGTAGGGGGATAAATGACAAAATGTAGGCAACCTACATGATTCTACACCGGAAGCTCAGGATGCTTGAACTCACAAAAATGTTATCCTTCTGGTTGGTTTTGCTTCCACTGGGAATGTCCTCTGAGGAACTTGGAATACAGTTCATGTCTAGATCTCCACTAATCTGGGTTAAAGGATTCATAGTATGATGAACACAGTTCTTCTCAGCAGTTCAGTGATCAAAGACAATCTTGAGAGACCTGTTATTGAAAATGGCATTTACATTAAGAAAAAAAATCAAAAACAAGAAAACAGTATGGAATCTGAAAGTAGAGCAAAGTATACTATGTTCAGTTTTTAAATTTCATTTATGTTTTTTCTTTCTTTCTCAAGGTTTTTGTTCCCTAAATTCTAATGACATGACTAATATGGAAATATGTTAAGCATGATAGCACATGCACAGTTTTTATGATTGTTCACTGCTATGAGGAGGGAGAAGGGAAGAGAGGGGGTGGAACACACAAACTTGCAAATGAATGAATGTTGAAATTTAGTTTTGCATGTAACTGGGAAAAAATAAATAAAATAAAATGCAATAAATAAATAAAGGATCCCTTGTTGCCAAATAAGCATTCAAAGTAACAGTGTAATCATCTCAAATCTTTAAGATTTTAAGTATCACCTTTTACATGAGACCTTTACTGCTGCTGCTTTGATGCTCCCTGTTTCTCCCTCAATTACTTTTTATTTGTTTTGTGCATAATTATGTATCTACAAATGGATTCCCCCAAAAGAATATAAGCTTCATATGGGTGAGGACTATCATTTTTATTTTTGTATCCCCAATACTTCGCACAATATCTGGTACCTTGATGGAAATTAATAAATGCTTTTTGATTGGTCAAGACAGTTAGAGTATATATACCTGAGTTTGAAAGATCTGAGTTTGAATCTTGTCACAGACACTAGCTCTATGTGATCCTGGAAAAAAATCACTTAAACACTTTTCAGACTGTTTCCTCATCAGCAAAAAAGAGATCATAAGAGCATCTAAAAGATTGTTGTAAGATTCAAATTGGAAAGAATTTAAAATCCTCTACATAAATAAAAATAGAAATCATTGTTTTCCTACATGCTAAATTCTATACTAAGTACAAGAGATATGAAAAGAAAAGCCAGAGAGTCTGATTTCAAGGAACACATACCCTAATTGGGGAGACATCATATAAAAGAAAGCTCAGCTACAGGGTGAATGAAAAAGTCCAGAAATCTTAAGGATTCAATGGTGGAAGACTAGCAAGTCCCTGGAGTCCTTAGTTGGTAGGTCAGATATCAGTGATGGGGATCTAAAAGGTAGATGGTATGATTTAGAGGACAAAAATGACAGAGAAGATGATAAGGCCCAGTGGTTTTCCATCTCATGAAAAGCAACAAAATTGGTGACTCTCATCTCCTTTCAGTTGTGTGAACAATTAAGCAGCCCAGATGGGTTCTGGGCAATCCTGGATGAGATAAAGAGTAAAAATGGGGGAGATAAGGAGCAGAGTTGAAGATGGGAGGGAAAGGGAGCTTAAAGATCAAGCTCATTTGAGGGTGAAGAACTCACCAAATCTCTGACTCAGGATGGTAAGAAAGACTTAACTCTAATTCACAGGTTGCTCCAAGTTCACAGATTATTATAGAAATTTCATAGATTACTACATAAAGTTCACAAATTTAATTCTTTAGAGAAGCAGCAAGATAGTGGCTTAGCAGAAGTTTATATTTCAAATGAAAATAGGGAAAAAAAAACTTAGATCAACATAGATCCAGTTGAATGGAGATGGGATCATATTGGTAGTTACCATACTGGGAAAGGAGTAATGATGTTAGAAGGGTAAAGAGAAAAGAAGCTTAGAGAAGAGAAAAGACAAACAGTTGGCAGTGTGTCCAGGACAGAAGTGAAGAAGAGGAGAGTGTAGTATAAGGTAGGAAGAGAGTAGGGAAGGGGAGGGGAGGGGAGGGGAGGGGAGAGGAGGGGAGGGGAGGGGAGAAAGAGAGAAGTCTAGATCAACATAGATTCAGCCACATGGAGCTGAACTTTATTGTTCCAGCAACTTGGGGTGGACCACATGAGTACAGTTTAGAGAAAGACTTCCAGCTGGGAATCCAGAAGAGAAGAAGAGTTCTGCCCCTTAGAATTTTTTGCTTAAATACATTTCCATGATGGAAGGGACAAGGAAAGTGCTTGAGGAGTGGTTTAGCACCTGGCTCCAGGTATTCTCCAATACACATGTCACAGGAGTGGTCCCCAAGGGGTGGCTAAGATAGCACTCATTGGGCATGACTGACATTCTACGTACTATGTCTTTTCCATGACCAAAAGTCCAGTGTAGCTTAGGAAGTGGAGATGAAAGAGTCAACACAGAATGGAGAGCACCCTCCACAGTTTAGAAAAGTTTCAAAAAGATTATATTTTCTCTGTGCCCAGAATTCTCCTACTTTGGGGAGAAGTGTTCCTTTTGTCTGGCCAAATGGTTTCTAGAAATTATTATTATTATTATTATTATTATTATTATTAATTACTACTAGTAGAATACACAAAGGTCAGCCTCTATATTACTCCACAGAAAATGCAAACACAAAGGATCCACAGTAGCTCCAAAACATTTGAAAAACTTTTTTTCCAAGTGAGTCACATTTTCTATCCCAAATACATAAACAGGCTTCCATTATTACAGCATTACCTTAAGGACTTTGAACTCTTTTCAGAAAGAGAATATATTTGGGGGTGGCTACCAAGGCTCCCATCAGACCTATAATGAAAATCCATGTCTTGCTTTTCCATGGGTGGTTGTTGTTCATTCGTTTTTTTTTCAGTTGTGTTCAGTGCTTCATGACCCCATTTGAGTTTTTCTTGGCAGTCCAGATACTAGAGAGGTTTGCCATTTCCTTCTGCAGCTCATTTTCCTGATGAGGAAAGTGACTTGTCCAGGGTCACATAACTAGTAAGTGTCTGAGACTGAATTTGAATTCATAACCCTGAGTCATCCTGATTCCATGTCCCACCCTTGTTCTTCCATATTGAAGAAGGAAGGAAACAAGCATTTAATAGACACATACTATATAGTGAACACTGCATTATATACTTGAGAAATATCTCATTTGATCCTCACAACAACTCCAGGAGAAAGTTCTATTGTTATCCTCATTTTACAGTTGAGGTATGAGGTAAAGAGAGGAGAAGTGGTTTATTTAGATTACCACAATTAGAGTCTAAGGCAGGATTTGAACTAAGTCTAACCATGGAAACAATGTAAAGGCTAACAGACTGCCTTCTCTGTGGGGTGGGAAGGAGGGAGGTGCGATTAGGGGGGAAAATTGTAAAATTCAAAATAAATAAATAAATTTGAACTAAGTCTTCCCAACACCTAACCACTTAGTTATTTGCTGATCATCCATCTCTGGGACCATATGCTCCTTTTACTCTTTAGGAAGCAGGAGCTACAAAGCCACTTCCTTTTGTTCTTTCAATGCTTGAGACCCCCCCCAAAGAGCAACTAGGTGGTGCAATGGATAGAGTGCTGGATCTGGAGTCAGAAAGACTCATCTTCGTGAGTTCAAATCTGGCCTCAGACACTTAGCTATGTGACCCAGGCTAGTCACTTAATCCTGCTTAGCTCAGTTTCCCCATTTGTAAAATGAGTTGGAGAACAAAATGACAAACTGTTTCCAGTTTCTTGCCAAGAAACACCTAAATGGGGTCACAAAGAGTCAGGTACAGCTAAAACTGAGCTAGAAATTTGGCATTATGAGTAAACTCCCTCTCCTCTATTTTGGAGACTGGGTCATATCCTTCTATCTTCTCTGAGTGCCATATGGTTGACCTCCTATTATTTTCTTCTGTAAAATGAACCAGAGATAATTTTTTTCTGCTCTGGAAATTCTTTTACCTCCTTCTCCTCACCCCCAAACCATGTATTTTAACTCCAACTGTCTATAATCACAGGAGGGAGGGAGGAGCAGAGGGAAGAGGAGGGACTCAATCCTCCCATTTCTCCTCTCCCCCTTACCTCAGTCCACCCCTCCACCCTCCACCCAATCTTGAAGTCGTTGTTCCAAGGTCCTAACCAACATTTCAGCACTTCTAGGAATGACTTGGAGCAGATTCTCAGGCAGGATGGTACCTCCTGACCTGAAGGTGGGGCTCTGGGCCCCCAAGTCCTCTATCTTCTCAGGCCTAGGAGTCAGGGGACTGCAACAGAAGCCAAGTGAGAAGGTCTTTGACTCACATCCAAGAAAGGGAATGTGTGAGGTGAAACCCCATCTTTCAGGGGAAGTGAGTGGAATGTGGAGGCTGACACAAATCCTTGCTCCCTCTGCTGCCAATCTCTCTCCCCAAAGGCCCCAGGAAGAAGACAAAAGTGTCTTAGTAGCAGCTCTGGTCCTTGTCTGCCTGGGGATAAACTGGAAACCTCAGATGACAGCAGAGAAGGCAAGAGGTAGACAGGAGGCATCATTAGGGTTGGAAGGGACAAGGGGTTCCTCTGGATCATATTCTACACTCATCTGACAGAAGTCCCCCCAAGTAGCACACTTTATCCAGCCTATTGCTTCAGTCATACATCATTTAAACTGGTAGACACTTCAGATTGGTAGACTATTTTATCAGCAGCTAACTTGCAGATGAACATTTGCCCTTCTGATGCTCACCCTTCTTTTCAATTCTTGAACTTTACATAATCAAATCAACAATTCTACTGCTTGAGAAATGTCAGTCTACTCTCCTAGAGCTCTGTGAACCATTCCATGTAACTTTCTAAACCAAAATACCTATCTCGTCCCACCTGGCCACCACTCTGCTCCCTCTTTGTGCTAAAGGCTGGTACACACACACACACACACACACACACACACACACACACACACACACACACACACACACACATTTTATTTCCCCCCACTTATGTCAAGATAATTTTAATTTTGAGTTCCAAATTTTTTTCCCTCCTCCCCTTCCCATCTCTTCCCTCTTCCTAAAATCATAGGTAATTTGATTCAGGTTACATATATGCAATTATATAAACCATATTTCCTTTTTAATCAGTTATGAAAGAAGAAACAGATCAAAAGGAAAAGAAATCCCCCAAAATATATAAGTGAAAAAAAATTATGCTTTGATCTGCATTCAGATTTCATCAGCTCTTTATAAGGATATGGATAGCATTTTCCATCATGCATCCTTTGTATTTGTCTTGGATCATTGTGTTGCTGAGAAGAATTAAATCATTCATAGTTGAACATCACACAGTGTTGCTGACATTGTTTTCAATATTTTCCCGGTTCTGTTCATTCCACTTTGTCTTACTCACCTATCTTATATCACACTCTCTCAATTCATCCTTAGAACTTGCCTATGAGATAGATAGGTAAGACAGTAATAGTCCCCATTTTATGGATGAGGAATTTGACTTGGAGAGATAGATTTGGTCACAGTCTTGATACTACAGGCAACTAATTTACTATGAGTTAACTACTTGTCTTTTTGATCTGTTACCACTCATACCTTGGAAAGTTATTCATAACCTGATCACTTCCTACCTTTCCAATCATCTAATATCTTTTATCTTGTCATATTCTCTGTGATCCAGGGACACTGATCTCTTTGATTGACTATTGATGTTCTATCTCCTGACTCCCACAATTTTTCGCTGGCTCACTTCTACCTCCTGACTTCTCTGGTTTCCTTCATGTACCAACAAAAATCTCAACTTCTATTGTAAATTTTCTCTTCTCCCTCTTAATTCTAGTCTTTCTTTGTTGATTATTCCCAATTTAGCCTGGATATAACTTTTTGGTACATAGTCATTTGAATGTTGTCCCCCCCCCCCCAATTAGATTGTGAGCTTTTTGAGAGCAAGCATTGTCTTTTTACCTTTCTTTGATTCCCAAGTACTTAACACAGTGCCTAACAATAAATATTTCTTGACTGACTAACCCTCTAATCCCCATACTTTCTCTGCTCAGCTAGGTAATTATTATGTGTCTGAGACCGGATTTGAACTCAGGTCCTCCTGACTCTAGGTCAGGCACTCTATCCACTGTGCCACCTAGCTGCCCCTACTACCTCTACCCTTTAACTGGGTCTCACAATTTCATGACAATTCTTTTATTCTTCCCTGACTGATTGTATCACATTCTCCACTACAACCATTATAAATTTTCACTTTCCTCAAATTTCCTACATCTGTATCTATCTCCCTATCAGAAGAGTATCATGCTTCCCTACTCTGCACTGAAAATAGAAATTATCCATCAAAAACTCCTTCTTGAGGGGCAGCTAGGTAGCGTAGTGTATAAAGCACTGGCCCTGGAGTCAGGAGGACCTGGGTTCAAATCCGGTCTCAGACACTTAATAATTACCTGGTTGTGTGGCCTTGGGCAAGTCACTTAACCCCACTGCCTTGCAAAAACCTAAAAAAACCCTACTTCTTTTCTCTCACTCCATACTTTAATTTATATTTTTGTCTTTCCCATTCTTTCCTTGTTGGTTCTAGACTCTGAAGTAGAGGGGAATTTCTTGTCAAGACCAATCTCTCCACTTATATGCCTGATCCCATCTCTTCCTATGCCCTATAGGAGTTTGCCTCCTTGATCATTCCCTCTTTTCTTTTATATTCAACCTTTCCTTATCAAATAATGCCTTCTTTGCCACTTAGAATCTTACTGAGCAAGTTGTGATATATTGTCACAATGACTGAATTATAAGAAATGATAAGTTTGATGAGCTTAGAAAAACAAGAATAGATTTGTGCAAAATAAGGAAGAATGAAATGAACAAAACCAAGAGAACATTTTATATAGTAAGAGCAATATTGTTTTAAGACTTTGAGCAAATAATTCATTTTAACTGTTATAAATACCTAAATTAACTACAAAGAACCTATGAAGGTGCTATCTGTGCCAGAGAAAAGTACTGAGAAATAAAAAACATGTATAGAATAATGTATATACACAAACACACACACACACACACACACACACAACACACACACATTTGTGTCTAATAGTAGCCATTTCTAAGGTGGGAGAAAAAGGAAAGAAAAGAAAAATGAAAGAAATAATAAAAATTACATGATAATTATTATATATTTAAAGGAGTAATGAATTGTACATATTGGGTTTGCATGCAATCTTTTTTTCTATTCTACTGTGTTATGGAAATGCTTTTTTATTTCTTGAGTTCACAGTACTATAAATAAAATCTTTTTTTTTTTTGCAAGGCAAATGGGGTTAAGTGGCTTGCCCAAGGTCACACAGCCAGGTAATTATTAAGTGTCTGAGACCGGATTTGAACCCAGGTACTCCTGACTCCAGGGCCGGTGCTTTATCCACCGCCACCTAGCAGCCCCTATAAATAAAATCTTAAAAAAAATCAATCAAAACTTGGTCCTCCCTATTTTAAAAAAAACCCTTTACTTTGTCCTACCATTCCCTCAGGCTATCATTTCCTTTTCACATAAGTTCCAGAAAAGTTTTTTAACAATCATTTTCTCATTCTTTCATTTCCCACTTAGAGATTTTTTGCAATATAGTTTCCTGAGTCCTGACTCTACTATTCAACTGAAACTGCTTTCTCAGAGGTTATCAACAACCTCTTAATAGCTGAATTGAATATCCTTTTTGAAGTCCTCATTCTACTTGAACTCTGCAGTTTTTGATTCTGTTGACAATTCCCCCATTCTGATATCATCTCTTCCCTTGGCTTTTGTAAACCAACTCTTTCTTGGTTCTTCTCTTAATCTGTTTGATCACTCTTCAATATCCATTGCTATATCATCACATTTAATTTATCCACACATTACTTTCAAATCTATCCTGCCTGTTTGTGTTTTCATCTGAACTTAATTTTGTTTTCAGTGAGTTAAAAAAATATGTCAATGACCTTCATCATTATTATTAATTCCTTCCTTTTTTCCCAGTTCCCTTCTCAATTAAACAAACTAAGGCAAAGAAAATCTTTTTTAATAAATAAGTGCAGTCAAGTAAAATAAATGCACATTATAACCATGTCAAAATTTTCTACAGTTTGAGTCCATCATCTCTCTTACAGGAAGTGTATAAAATGCTTCATAATGGGTTGTCTGAAGATAAAATTGGTCATTGTATTTAACCAAGTTTTTAATCCTTTGAAAAGTTGTTTTTCTTTACAATGTTGCTGTCCTTCTATAAATTATTCTGGTTCTGCTTACTTCTTTCAGCATCAATTCATACTACCTAGAATTCTCTGAAGTAGTTTCTTTCATAATTTCTTACAGTCCAATAATAATCCATTACCTTTATATACTACAGTTTGTTTAGCCACATTCCACAGTTTATGAAAAACCCTTCAGATTCTAGTTCTTTGCATTCTTCCCCTTTCAATCCTTCCCTAAAGAATTAGGAAGTTTCTTTTACTTGTGAATATTTCCTCTTCAATGTAAACTCTCCATTAGTAGTCTACTTCATCTCCTCTTACTTTTATGTTGAGTTTGAGTTAAAATGTATTCCAAAAGTCTTAGTGCAGTTTTAAGCTACTAATTCTGCATTAAGGCTTTTGGAACACTGCATATTTCTTTTTTTTTAATTTAGCATTTTAGTTTATTTATTTTTCCAACAACATGCATTTGCATGTAGTTTTCAGCAAACATTTTTTACAAGGTTTTAAGTTTACATTTTTCTTCCTCCTTTCCTTCCCTCTCCCTTCTCCCTGACAGAAAGCAATCTAATACAAGCTATAAATGAATAATTATGCTAAACATAGAGCCATATAATTCATCAATTAATTGTGAAAGAAGAATCAAATCCAAATCAAAGGGAAAAAAACACTAGAGAGAAAAATAACAACATAATATAAGACAACTTTTTTTTTTTTAGGTTTTGCAAGGCAAATGGGGTTAAGTGGCTTGCCCAAGGCCACACAGCTAGGTAATTATTAAGTGTCTGAGACCAGATTTGAACCCAGGTACTCCTGACTCCAGGGCCGGAGCTTTATCTACTGTGCCACCTAGCCTCCCCAAGAGACAACTTTTAAAGATTGTTAGTAAGCTTTGGTCTGCATTTAAACTCCATAATTCCATCTCTGTATATGGATGGTATTTTCCATCACAAGTCTTTTAGAACTATCTTTGATTATTGTACTGCTGAAATGAACAAATTAATCATAGTTGATCATCACCCAGTGTGGTTGTTAGCATGTATAATGTTCTTTTCCTTCTGCTCACCTCACTCAGCATTAGTTCATGTAAGCTTTTCCAGGCTTTTCTGAAGTCCTATCCCTCATGATTTGTTATAGAGCAATAGTGTTCCATCAAATACATATACCACAATTTGTTCAGCCATTCCCCTGTTGATGGGCATCCCCTTAATTTCCAATTCTTTGATGCTATGCAGCAAAAGAGATGCTTTGAATAATTTTGTACATGTGGATTTTTTTTCTACCCATGTTCATGATCTCTTTGAGATTCAGACCAAGTCACAGTATTACTGGCTCAAAGGGTATGAACATTTTTATTGCCCTTTGAGCATAATTCCAGATTACTCTCCAGAAAGGCTGGATGAGTTCACAGCTCCACCAACAATGCATTAGTGTCCCAAATTTCCCACATCCCTTCCAACATTAGTCATTGTCCTTTCTGGTCACATTGTTGCTGATTTTTAAAAATTTAGGGATTGAAGACAGAAGATTTAAGGCCACTGAAAAGGCAAAGGAATTTACAGCTCTCTGAGATGTTAAAACTGCTCAGGATTTTATAATGGCAAAACATTGTTATAAAGTACATTGGCCAAAATTAGGCAGAAAAAAGCAGTAAATACCCTGAGGACAGGTCAGGTAAAGTCTGAGAAAGAGAAAGAGAGAGAGAAAGAGAGAGAGAGAGAGACAGACAGACAGACAGACAGAGACAGAGAGAGACAGACAGAGAGAGACAGAGACAGGACAGAGACAGAGAGAGAACCAGGCCATATGATGAGGCCTACGGTGCTCCATGGTGGATTAAGGAAGAGCATGAAAAAGCCCTATCCTTTTGGATAGGAGCAGGAGAAGCAAAAGGGGGCAGTGATTCCTAGGGTGGCACTTGGAGAGTGGTCTTACACCTTGGTGCAGGTATCTTCCAATGGCAAGCTATGTACTAGTCCTTCCTGTCCCAAGGTGCTCATCCCCCAAATTCAACATGTCATTTCCTGTCACTCCAATGTCTAGGCCAAGGTTAAAGTGAAGGGGGAAATGGGAGACAAAATACAAAACAACAGGGTCAAGGGGTTACAGGATATATCAACAATCAAGGTTAGTTTACAACTCAGGGCAAACAGCCTTCCACAATTAACAAAATTTTAACATCCTTAAAGCTACATTCATAATTCTCTGCATCATTTCCCTGCATCAATATTGGCCAATCTGATAGGTGTGAGGTGGTATCTCAGAGTTGTTTTAATTTGTATTTCCCTAATCTATAATGATTTAGAACAATTTTTCAGATGACCTTAGATTGCTTTAATTTTTTCATCTGAGAACTGCCTTTCTATATTCTTTGACCATTTATCAATTGGGGAATGACTTGTTTTCTTCTAAATTTGTCTCAGCTATCTATATAGTTTAGAAATGAGTACTTTGTCAAAAATACTAGCTGTAAAAATTGTGTCCCAACATTACATTCCTTTTAATCTTGGTTGCATTAGTTTTGTTTATGCAAAAACTTCAATTTAATGAAATCAGAATTATCCACTTTGTTTTTTACAATGTTCTCAATCTTTTCTTTAGTCTTAAACTGTTCCCTTTTCCATAGATATGACAGATAGACTATTCCTTGTTCTCCTAATCTCCTAAATAATCTCCTAATTATTATATCCCTTTTATGGCTAAATAATTCTCCCTTATCTTGGTATAGGGTTTGAAATGTTGGTCCATCTGTCACACTATCTTCCAGTTTTCTCAGCGGTTTTTAATCAAAGGAATTTTCAGCTCTCTGAGATGTTAAAACTGTTCAGGATTTTATAATGGCAAAACAGAAGCTGGAATCTTTGGATCTATCAAACAGCAGATTACTATGTTTAATTACTACTGGGGTTTTTTTTGCACATAGTCTTTTTCACTGATCCACCACTCTATTCTTATCCAAACAGTTTTATTGATTCTTTATAATATAATTTTAGATCTGATATGGCTAGGCCTCATTCCTTTGCATTTTTTTCATTAATTGCTTTGATATTCTTGACCTTTTATTCCTTATATGAATTTAGTTACTTTTTTTCCTAGTTCAATATAGTAATTTTTTGGAAGTTTGATTGATATGGAACTGAATATGTAATTTAATTTAGGCAGAACTGTCATTTTATTATATTTGCTCATCCTACCTAAGAGCAATTGACATTTGCCCAGTTATTTAGATCTGATTTTATTTGTGTAAATAGTGTTTTATAGTACTTTTCATTTTTTTTCTGAGTCTGATGACTGTGTATTTCTATACCAAAGTGTGTTGTTGTTTTGACTTTTCCTTTCATTTCAGATGAATAAGGTCATCTGATATCATTCCTCTTATCCTTTCCTCCCTAATTCTATACCCTTCTCATCTAATTTTGAGAAACAGCAAATTCCACTCTCTTCTTTTTAAACATGTATTCCTTTTACCCTACCTTACCTTTCTCCTCTTAAAACATTCAGAACACAATAATACACATACCTTCTAAGACCTCTGTTTTTCTTATTTGATTTCCTCAATACCTGGTGAAGACATTGAAGGGTCACTTTTTTCTTCTTTCCCTAATAGCCTTCCATCTTCATATAGCCCCTTACAATTGTCCAAATAAACTTATCTTATTGGTTTTCCTTGAACTCTTGTATTTGTATTTCAAAGTTTCTACTCATCTCTGTTTTTTTTTCTATCAGAAATACTTAAAAGTTCTCTATTCCATTAAAAATCAGTTTTTCCCCATTAGATTTATCTTTTCAAGTAAATTATTCTTAGCACTTTACCTTTGAGAATATTATATTCGAAGATCTCTCATTTATAGTAGAAGCTACTAGCCTATTGTAATCCTAAATGTGATTCCTTGGTAATTGACTTCCTTTCTGTATAGTATACATGGAAGCTTTAATCTGGCTATATCCTACCTGGGACTTTGGTCTTTTAGGGTTACTTTCAGGGTGTGATTAGTGAATTCTTTCTATCTTTACCTTGTCTTCCAATTTTAATAAATATAGAGGGTTTTCATTTATGATTTCTTAGAATAAAGTACCCTAACTTTGAAAATCATGATTTTCAGGGAGTCCAATGATTCTTATATTTTTTGGTTTATTTATTTTATATTATTACAATAATCTTGTTATAAGAGTAAATATAAACCCTGCCTCCCCTCCCAAGAAGATGAGAAGCCTCAAGAATAGTGAGAGGAAAAAATGTACTTCAGTCTGTGTTCAGATTCCAATGGCTCTGTCTCTGGGGTGAGTTGCTTTCTTTATCATAAGTCCACCAGAGAAGTTGCTTCAATATTTTTCCCACAGTTGCTGTTATTAGCTGTATTTTCCTCTACTCTATTCTACCCCACTCTCATTTATTCTGTTCTCTCTCTCCTTTCATCCTGTCCCTGTCCAAAAGTGTGTTGTATCTGAGTACCCTCTCCCACAATCTTCCCTCTCTTCTGTCACCTATTTCCCCCCTTCCTTCCCCCATTCTCCCTTATCCCATCCCTTTCTTCTCATTTTTCTCTAGGGTACCTATTGTGTATGTTATTTACTCTCTGAGCCATTTTTTTTTAAAGAAAGCTTATTTATTTTGAGTTTTACAATTTTCCCCCCATGCTTGCTGCCCTCCCTCCACTCCCCACAGAAGGCATTCTGTTAGTGTTTACATTGGTTCCATATTATACATTCATCTCAGTTGAATATGATGACAGAGAAACAATATCCTTAAGGATGAAAAATAAAGTACGAGATTGTAAAATTACATAATAATATAATGCTTTTTTTTTCTAATTTCACAGTAGCAGTCTTTGGTCTTTGTTCAAAGTCCATAATTTGTTCTCTGGATACAGATGGTATTCTCCATTGCAGATAGCTCAAAATTGTTCCTGGTTGCTGCACTGAAGGGATGAGCAAGTCTATCAGGGTTGATCATCATCCCCATGTTGCTGTTAGGGTATACAATGTTTTTCTGGTTCTGCTCATCTCTCTCAGCATCAGTTCATGTAAATCTTTCCAGGCTTCCCTGAATTCCCACCCCTCCTGGTTTGTTGGTTTTTTGTTTTGTTTTGTTTTGTTTTTAGTTTTTAGTTTTTGCAAGGCATTGGGGTTAAGTGGTTTGCCCAAGACTGTACAACTAGGTAATTTTTAAGTGTCTGAGGCCAGATTTGAACTCAGGTACTCCTGACCAGGGCTGGTACTCTATCCACTGTGCCACCTAGCCACCCCTCCCTCCTGGTTTCTAATAGCACAATAGTGTTCCAAGACATACATATACCACAGTTTGTTAAGCCATTCCCCAATTGACAGATATTCACTTAATTTCCAGTTTTTTTTTGCCACCACAAATAGATCTGCTATAAATATTTTTGTACAAGTAATGTTTTTACCCTTTTTTATCATCTCTTCAGGGTATAGACCCAGTAGTGGTATTTCTGGGTCAAAGGGTATGGCACATTTTTGTTGCCCTTTGGGCATAATCCCAAATTGCTCTCCAGAAAGGTTGGATGAGTTCACAGTTCTATCAACAATGTATTAGAGTCCCAGATTTCCTGCATCCCTTCCAACATTGATCATTGTCCTTTCTGGTTATATTGGCCAGTCTGAGAGGTGTGAGGTGGTATTCTGAGCCATTTCTGATGAGAATGAAGGCTCACTCATTTCCCCTCCCCCTCCCCCATTCCACTCCATTGTAAAAGTTTTCTCTTGACTCTTATGTGAAATATGTTGACCCCTTCTTCCTCTCCTTTCTCTTCCTCCCAGTACTTTCCTTTATCACCCATTGACTCCATCTTTTTACTTTATTATATCATTATATTCCTCTCCTTCCTGTGCCCTGTCTATATATGCTCCTTCTAATTGCTCTTATAAATGAGAAGATTCACATGAGCTATCAATATCTTCTTCACATGCAGGAATACAAACAGTTCAACATCATTAAGTTCCTCATAGTTATCCCTTCTCATTCATCCTCTTTATGGTTTACCAGAGTCCTGTACTTGAAGATCAAACTTTCTGTTCAGCTCTGGTTGTTTCAATAGGAAAGTTTGAAAGTCCCCTGTTTCAATGAAAGTCCATCTTTTCCCCTGAAAGAGGATGTTCAGTTTTGCTGGGTAGTTGATTCTTGGTTGTAAACCAAGGTCTTTCGCCTTTTGGAATATCATTTTCCAATTCCTATGAGCCCTTAGTGTAAATGCTGCCAGATCCTGTGTAATCCTAACTATAGAGCTACAGTAGTTGAATTGTTTGTTCCTGGCAACTTTTAGTATTTTCTCTTTGACCTGGGAGTTTTGGAGTTTGTCTATAATACTCCTACAAGTTTTTCTTTTGGGATCTCTTTCAGGAGGTGACTGGTAAATTCCCTCAATTTCTATTTTACCCCCTGCTTCTAGGATCTCAGGGCAATTTTGCTGTATTATTTCTTGGAAATGAAGTCTAGGCTCTTTTCCTGATCATGACTTTCAGGTAGCCCAATAATTTTTAAATTATTTCTCTTGGATCTGTTTTTGAGGCCGGTTGTTTTTCCAATGAGATAGTTCACATTTTCTTCTAATTTGGGGTTTTTTCTGGTATAGTTTTATTTCTTCCTGAGTTCTCACATAGTCACTGACTTCCTTTAATTCCATTCTGCATTTGAAGGAGTTATTGTCTTCAGAGAGCTTTTTAAATCTCCTTTTCCAGCTGGCTAATTCTGGTTTTTACAGCATTCTTCTCCTCATTTACCTTTTGTATTGCTTTTTCCATTTTGCCTAAACTGGTTTTTAATATCTTATTTTCTTCATTTTTTTGTATTTCTTTCACCAAGTTGCTGACTTGATATTCATGATTTATCTGCATTGCTCTCATTTCTCCTCCCAATTTTTCCTCTACCTCCCTTAATTGCTTTTCAAAGTCTTTTTTGAACTCATTCATAGCCTGAGCCCATTTTTTATTTCTCTTAGAGGCTTTGGATACAGAAGCTTCAAATTTGTCATCTTCTGAATCTTCCATAGGACCAAAGTAATTTTCTATGATCAGAGTCTTCTTTTTCTTTTATTTGCTCATTTATTCAGTCTAAGACTAATTTACCACACTTTGAAGGCTTTGGCGGGGTTTTAGAACACCCCACTGGGACATTCATTTTTCCAAGGTCTTATGCTCTCTTGCCTGTGCTTTGATATGTAGATGACCACTGTGTGGAGGGTCCCTGCTTGGCTATCTTAGTATGGAAGCCCAAACTGCAACCTGGATCTTAGTATGGGCAAACAGCAGAGTCCAGCCCCAGGGAGAGCAGAGAGATTTCTGCAATCACCCTCTACCCTCTTACCATCTGTGCTCTAGGCTGTGCTCTGGAGGTGCAGACTGGCTTCCCCAGTTCCTACTGCAAGTTCTCACTGCAGGGCTGTTCTGAGGCCAGTGCTCATCACTCCACATTCATTCTAGTGCAGCAGAGTTCTCTCACCCCCCCCCCCCCAAGCTGTTCTTGGTGATCCCTGGGTTGGTTTGGGCTGGGATGCACTGTGCTGCACCCCCAACTTTTTTTCAACCCCCAGTCCTGGTGAAACACACCTTTCCCATGGAACTTCTAATTCATCTTGGACTTGGAAATTGTGTCACTCGGTCTTTCTGTGTGTTCTGCCTCTAAATTTTGTCTAGAGTCATAATATGACAGCTTTGGGAGTTTATCGGGGAAGGAGTTTCTGAGAAATCCTGCCTTCATGCTCCATCTTGGCTCTGTCCCCTGGAAATCTGAGTCCAGTGATTCATAAATGACCTCTCCTAGATTTGTTTTACAAGTTAGATTTTTTTGACACTATTTATTTTACATTTTCTTTCATTTTTTCAATCTTTTCTTTTCTTTTTTCTTTTTTAGGTTTTTTGCAAGGCAGTGGGGTTAAGTGGCTTCCCCAAGGCCACACAACTAGGTAATTATTAAGTGTCTGAAGCCAGATTTGAACCCAGGTACTCCTGACTCCAGGGCCAGTGCTCTCTATCCACTGCACAACCTAACCACACCCTTTTTCAATCTTTTGATATTATTTTAATATTTCTAATTATCTTCTAGATACACTGATTTCTGTTTAGTCAATTCTAGTTTTCATGTAGTCTATTACTTGGGAAAGGTTTACCATTTTCTCTTCTAATGTATTTATTCTATTTTTTTTTATCCAGAGCTCTTATTTCATTTTTTAAAATATTCTTTCATTTCTTTTAGAAATTTATGTACTTGGGAAAAATCCATTTTTTCCTTTGATTGTATGCTTGGAATTTTTAGAGTTACTCTCTTTTATAGGGATCTCTAATTCTATAATAATTTTTTTAATTAGTCAGTATCTTCTTTGATTTACTCATCTCTCCAGTTTTTATACTTGACTTTTTGCCAGAGTTAGATTCTCTCTCCTGATACATGTTTGGATGAGGTGATTGTCCTTAGACTTACTCCAGGTCATCTGGATTCCTGCTCTGACTTCTACCTTCATTGGTCAGGTTGCTCTGGATCTTTGATTTTCATGGTGCTGGATCTTCAAAATCTCCTATGTTGTCTTAGGACAGAGTGCTAGAGACCCCTGTGTACTTGGGTTTTCTTAATGTCACTGCCTTAGGTGTGGCTGCTTTCCAAGGTTTCCTAGATCCCAAGCTGGAACTTTTTGAACACACTGGAGTTTTCCTGAGGGCTGGGGAAAAGTGGTGGAAGATTGTCAGCTTTTGTTACCTCTAAATAGAGCCCCACAGGTTTATCTCTGATTGTATTGGAAGACTAAAGGCTTGGTTGTCTAGGAAGATACCAGTCCTTCTTCTCCCTTTCACAGTTTCTGTAGGATTCAGGATAACTTTTTGTACACTTCTTAAGTTGAAGAAGTTACTTACTACAGTTTTTCATTGGATTTTTAAAAAATCATTATTGGATCAACTGAAATTTATTATTTGTGTTGAAGTAGATGTGTGGAAGTTGGATTGTCTGCCTCCATTCAAGTGATCATTTTGCCTACGAGTTTTCTTTGTTTCTCTTTTGTTGTTTCAATTTGGTTTGCCCTCGAATTTCTGAACTCATATAATTGAGCTTATTATTAAACATCATATTAGTTAGATAAAATGCCTTAGAAATACCAAAGTTACTCCCAAGTTGAAATGAGGGGTTAAAGTTCTTTTAGAGCTTGGATTAATTGTGTGGAGTAGGGCTCCATTACTGTCTCCATTTTAAAGCTAAGACAATGGAGACAGACTGTATTTGAGGCCACCCGACAAGTCATTGGCAGAACCAAAATGAGAGCCTGAAAGTTCCTAATGACCTAGTCCTGTAGTCAAACCACAAAGCCACACTGCTTCCCATTTCCGCTCTTTCAGACCTGGACTTGGAACAGAAAGCACTGTACTCCCACCAAGAGCTGAATGGTGATTTGCCATTCACAATCCAGACTGCATTCAAAGAGTCACAGACTAAACCAGCTCTCAATTGCGGGTGAAAGCTTGTTATCATGTACATGACCCATTGATCTGTTCCGACAATGACTTCTGAATTATATGGCCCTTGAATGTTTGTTGCCAGAATAGATCTATACTGTTGATGAGATGATAAGTACTTACTGGAAACAGCTGCCTGATATGACTCTGGCCATATTGTCTCAATGAAATACTCTATAGTCCTATTATTCATGGGATGGCTTATAAATCTCTCTCCTCCAACATCATTCCTCCCTAGCTCAGTCTTGATAAGTCTGAACTGAAGAATACTGAAATAACTTTTAACTTTTAAAGCAAAGTTTATTTTTCCCAAGTAAGCCTTGGAGACTTTAGTGGCTTGGAAAACACTGCAAAATGGCCTTCATTAGTTCTTATACCTTTCTCTGATTTGGGTTCCCCCCCTTTATATTTCCCCCATTATCCTCTCTGTAATATACCCTTAATCAGTGATTTCTAGTATATAGGAAAGAATAAGAGAATGAAAATATCTTAATTATAAAATTATTTAAGATGAATTCATCATCATAAATAATTTTCAGATTCACTTATGACCCTCTCTTATGCCTGATTATGACCATCCTGGAAAACTAAATGTCCGCCAAATTGTTGTGCACCAATTTTGGATTATTTTTATCAGTCACAAATAGATGCTGCCTGTTATGAATATTTTTTTTAGGTTTTTGCAAGGCAAATGGGGTTAAGTGGCTTGCCCAAGGCCACACAGCTAGGTAATTAAGTGTCTGAGACTGGATTTGAACCCAGGTACTCCTGACTCCAGGGCCAGTGCTTTATCCACTATGCCACCTAGCTGCCCCGCCCCTTGTGAATATTATAACTTTTACATGGTAAAATGTGCTCTCTGATTAGGAATGACATTTCCCTTTGACTTTCCTGAATCAGAGTAGGTACTTTTTTGATGGGGAGCTTCTCAGAGTTCTACTAAGGACTGAGCCCAACTGAGCAATTATTTATCCATGGAGCTTTAGGTATAAAATTCTTCTGCTTGCTAATGAACGTTTGGAATGTGAATAATGGATAGCCCTATTAATTCATGGAAGCATTTGAAAAGCTCATGGATGGACATTTGGATCCATGAAACACTTTCCTTTTTATCTCCTAAATCTTAACTTTGAATTTAAAATATCTCCATGGGAAATAGATCTAATTGTGTGTGTGTTTGTGCATGTGTTGTATCAAACTTGAGGTTTAGAAAATTAACTTTATTGACTGAATGGAGAATAAGAGTGGGAAGACACTAGGCGCAGGCAGACCCACCAGATGAGTAACACAGTAACCAGAGAATGAGGTGATGAGGTCCTGTCCTTGAGTGGTGGCAATATCAGGAGAGAGAAGGGGACATATTGGAGGGGTGTTGCAACGATGAAATCTGCAAACTTTTTAATAAGCTACATCTTACCAAACTTTGTGACCATCTTCAAACCATGACCTAGGTACTCTGCCTTTCCTGCTCCTCTTATCTGAAAGTTAGCTGAGACCTTAGAGTCTGATAGGTATTCACATGTGTGTATATGTATTTGTATTTGCATATGTATATTGTTTATGTTTATAAATGAGTGATCACTGTATGTCAATGTATTCTTTTTTTCTTTTTTTTTAGGTTTTTGTAAGGCAAACGGGGTTAAGTGGCTTGCCCAAGGCCACACAGCTAGGTAATTATTAAGTGTCTGAGACCGGATTTGAACCCAAGTACTCCTGACTCCAGGGCCGGTGCTTTATCCACTGCGCCACCTAGCCACCCCTATGTCAATGTATTCTTAAATTTTAGATAAACTTAGAAGAACAGTAATTTCTAGATATGCCTATTACACTACCTGTATTTCCTAGCTCTGCCATATTTAACATATCCCAGCCTTTCATCCAAGAGCAAACCCAGCCCTATTAGGACATTTTACCATTTGCCTTGCTGCTGCTGCTGCTGCTTGCTGCTTGCTTATTCCTCACTTGGAATAGCATTCCTCTTCTCTGTTTCAAATCTCCAGAAAATGTGTCTTCTTTTCTTCCAAGTAAATATGATTCTTTTTCTTTTTCTTTTTTTTTTGTTTAGTTTCTGCAAGGCAATGGGGTTAAGTGGCTTGCCCAAGGCCACACAGCTAGGCAATTATTAAGTGTCTGAGACCAGATTTGAATTCAGGTACTCCTGACTCCAAGGCCAGTGCTCTATCCACTGCACCACCTAGCCGCCCCTATAGTAAATATGATTCTTTCAGCTCTGGAATCCAAGCAGAGAGTAGAGCTAATCCTAATTGTGAGTGAATGAATGAATGCAACTTCACTTCATCTACTATATTTAGCCAGCCCCGGCCATATTTACTTCCAGTCCCCTCCAAGGAAAGTCTAGGCCTATCTGAGTATCTTGCCATCAGTTCTGCTTCCTCAAGCATATACAACCCTTCTCCCCTTTCCAATATGGTGTTGAAGAGCAGTAATCAAATCAATACTATCTTTGCTGCTAGAAACAGGTATTACAATTGATTGCCCTAAAGATATGCTAAGTATCCTTCTAACTCACTAAACCAAAATGCTTCCTCCTTGACCTTTATTCCTCTTAAGTATTGTCTACCCATTAAAATATAAACTCCTTGAGGGCAGAGATTATCTCACTTGAATTGTGTCTCTAGCATCTAGTAGAATTCCTGGCACAAGATTAGTGTTTTAAAAATACTTTTTATTTCATTCATTCATTTCTAGAATGAACCTCAATCATAGTATTTACTCAAACCTAGCATTTCTATAGGATTCACAATGCATTTTATTGGTATAGGCATGTAGATCATTTATACATTAGATGTTAGCATGTGGAATATTGTATATGTGGGTTATACATAGATCTGTGTTTAATATATATATATATATATAAAATACATAGATGCTTACATATTATGTGACCTGCTAAAATAATTTTCATGCTTTTATAGGCAATATTTAAAATGTATGCTTCTATATATGCACATAAAATTATATGCTTTATATTTAGTCATAGATAAGCTATAGATAACATATTTATCATACATACACCCTTAAATTTTCTACAGCAATAAAAACGGTCATGGACATAAAGAAAATGCTAGGTTTTTGCAAAGGTATTAACTGAAGTCTAAACTCTGGCCAATAATGGGGCATGGGTGGAAAATAATCTAACTTGCCCACTTGAGCAGCAAATTTCAGGGATACAAAACTTGAAGCCTCTTGACTTCAAGTCCAACACTCTCCACATAATTCATATCTCCTTCAACAAATATTTATAGAATACCTATGGTGTGCAAGGTATCTTGCTAGGTGCTATGGAAAAGAGATGACACTGACAGTATCCCTGAATTCATGGAACTTTTCAATAGAAAGGACAATACAAGAGAAAAAATACAAACCTTTAACAGGTTTATTAGAGTTCGGAAGAGGGAGAAATAACATAACTCTGAAGAATCAGGGAAGGCTTCATGGAGAAGGTAACCTTTCAACTGAGATTTATCACTATGGAAAATGGAATATTCTTTTATTTAAAAATAAACAATTTTAAAAATTAATTTTGAAACAAAGACTTGTCTAATTAGTATAAAAACAGGGACTTTAAGCTTAACTAACTTTACCCAATATCCTATTGTAAAATTTCGTCTTTTGGTGGTCTAGACAAGCCTAGGCATTTGCACTATAAATAGACATTTAGGCAGTTCTTAAGAGGCATATGATGGGAACGTCTTAAAATTAATGTTATTTACCTGCTAGGATGTAAATGCTAAAAGGATGTGGTCTGCATTATGGACAAGGGCTCTGTAAAATGTGATACTAGAAAATGGAAATTTTACGAGTTCTGGGAACAGAAACAGGTGATGTGAGTGAAATGGGAGAGAATTTTATTTTTTACTGTATTGCTAAAACTTAACAATAATCCCAATTATTTTTTAATTATGAATAATAAAAGTAGAATTCTCCTGATCTAATTGTTTCTACTTTGCTTCATGAAGTGCTATCAAATTTGTCAATAATGGTTTGTGATTGCAACAATCTTCTTTTCCAGTGATGTTTGTAGAGTTTGTCAGATAACTGTTGGAGTCTGTTACACCAATGTCTGAACTAGACATTATCTGAGCCATCACATTGGTGGACACCCTTAGAAAGTTCCCACTTGTCTAATAATACTTCTCTTATTGACCTCTAAATTGACCTGAAATTCTTGATGGAGGCTCTCCTTTCGGTTAAAGACATCAATCCTGGTGTCATTGGTTCATGAAGGTTATTGTTAAAATGAAGTTAAATTCTTTTCTCTTTTCTCCCTCAAATGATTCCCCTGCCTTAGTTAAATCAGGATTCTTCCTGTCTCCTCTACACCTTGTGCAGTCTTTCTTCTGGACCTTATTTTAGTAATATTTTATACTGAAACTCCTCCTTCCTCTTCTTCCTCCATTCAAATGAACTCTTTTAAGGACCAATTTACGTGGAAACGTATGCAAGAAACTTATCAAACTGCTTTAACTCATACTGGTCTCTTTTTCTGAACTTCTGTTCCCCATATGGGCAACACCCTATCTTTGTACTTTATTGCTCTCTGATCTACTATGTGGGGGCATTTAGATGGAGTGCAGCATGAAGATTGCCAGGCATTGTAGAGTGCCAGGGCTGGAGTCAGGAACATTTATCTTCCTGAGTTCACATCCAACCTCAGGCACTTACTAACTATGTGACCCTGGGCAAGTCACTTAACTCTATTTGTCTCAATTTCCTCATCTATAAAATAAGCCAGAGAAGGAAAAGACAAATTACTCATATCTCTTTGCCAAGAAAACCCCAAATGGGGCCAAAAGGAGTTGAACATGATAGAAGAACAACTGAACAACAACAAAATAACCCATGTGTACTTTATTTATTCTCCTTAGATTGGTTTTTTTTAGTTTTTTTTTTGCAAGGCAGTGGGGTTAAATGGTTTGCCCAAGGTCACACAGCTAGGTAATCATTAAGAGTCTGAGACCGGATTTGAACCCAGGTACTCCTGACTCCAGGGCCGGCGCTCCATCCATTATGTCATCTAGCCGCCCCCTTAGATTGTTTTTAAGATCAACAATCCTGTATCTTAGCTTTGCCTTCCCTTTAATACTATCTTACTGCAGTGATTTTTTTCACACTTAAAATACTTGTTGAAAGGTATCATTATTAAAATGGAAACTGTAGACTTGTGTACATATGAAATACTCCAAGTTATGCAATATCTGTTTTATTCACATCTGTTTTTGTACATGTTGTCTTCCTTGATGAAGTTTCTGGAGGACAGAGACTCTCACTTCTGTATCTGTATTCCCAGTGCCTAGCACAGTACCCAGGACAAAGCTTAATAAAGCCTTTCTTTGCTAGATTGATGAGTATCTGTTTAACTTGACTGTTTTATCAAGTTCTCCTTATTGTCCCAATCACTTAACAAAATTTTTTTCAGAACTCATAGCTACAGTTTTGTAAGAATAACAGAACTAGGGGGCAGCTAGGTGGCAGCTAGGTGGCATAGTGGATAAAGCATCGGCCCTGGAGTCAGGAGTACCTGGGTTCAAATCCGGTCTCAGACACTTAATGATTACCTAACTGTGTGGCCTTGGGCAAGCCACTTAACCCCATTTGCCTTACCAAAAAAAAAAAAAAGAATAACGGAACTAAAGAAACCTCCTATTATTGGAAATCTAATGTTTTGACTTTGGTCCATAGTTAGTATTGTTGAACTTTGTCCAGCAACTGAACAGTTGAATATGCCAATGATAGGAGGGACAGGGCTCACACCTGCAAAGGAAGCTTGACTGCCTATCACTTTGTTGACTTTCAATCTGGATAGAATTTGATGCCTTTGTGGCTCCCAGAATTGGTTTGTCAATCTTGTAAGTGATGTCTGCCTTCCAAATACAATTTATCTCCATTTATGAAAGGGTATTATTAGAAGGCTTGCTGCTGAGATAGCAAATTTGTTAGGGCTCTTAGCTCTGGGCCATCAGTGAAGATTTGGGGTTTCAGATGTGCTTTGCAAGGGAGAGTCTGTTCATGATCTTTCTCATCCTTGCTTGTTTTCAGCCTCTAGCACTCTGCTGAATCTGCAAAAGAATCAATAACTTACTAGCAACCAGGAGAATTATTACTCCTTGGCTATTTAAAAGATTGCAGTGGAGGCCCTCAGTCTGCTTACATGAAAGTTTTCTGAAAGGTTAGAAACACATCTTCATACAGTTGATTTAGTCCCTAATAAAAGAATCATAAAACAGAGAGGAGGTAAAATTGTCCAGGCCCTCCACTTTTCCATTTGCAAGTGGGAGAATTGAGCAAAGGACTGTTTCCAGGCACTGAAAAAAATATAATTTCCTTTGACACACTAGTCTCTACATTTTTTGCTTCACTGATCCAAGTTATGTTCTCTACATTTCTTTTCCTTTTCCACCTCTCCCTCCTTAACAGTTTTGTTAAGGTATTCGTGTCAGTTATTCCAGGCCTAAGTCTCATCACTAATGGGTGTTGAGTTGAGATTTGAACCCAGGCTTTCCTGATTCCATGTCCTATAGTTAGTTTGGCATCACACTGTCAATCAAATGAGATTTTTCTCAAAATTCCTCAGCTCTGTTTTCAGACTAAGGTCTTTTCCTGTTTTATTTATGCTTTTGGTTTTATATCATCGTTATATCCGGAAATGTCCCCTCCTTAACTCTTGCATTTTGAAACTGAATCATTCCTAATAGAAACTAATATTCTGCTCCAGTGGACTAAAGGCTTTTCCATTTGTGATTGTGGCATTGTTAATTTGGAAATGCTTTGAAAACTATAGAATTGTATCTTCAGTTATGTAGTGATGTCAGTATCATCAATGTTCAGATTAATAATCAAATAATAAATTAGCTAATAAAAATCATTTTCAATGTTCCAACTATGTGATGAATACTATATTTGGTGCAAGGAAGATAACAATGAAAAGTAAATACCTTCTGTTCTCAGGGAGCACTTTATTAGGAGAAGACAATAGATAGACAGAGCAATATAAAAGTAGGTGTGTACAAAAATTTAGATAATTTGGGAGGGCAGGCCCTGGTATCTAGAGAAATCTAGAGACGTGATTTTTTTGACCTGAGATTTGAAGAAAAGTAGGGATTCTAGGAGGTGGAAGTGAGAAAGGAATGAATTTTAGACCTGTGCTATGGTGTAAAGAAGAAAAATTGAATGTATATGAGGAACAATAAAAGGGCCAACTTGGCTTGACACAATAGTGCATGAAGGGGATGTCACATAAAAACACCAAACTAAT
The DNA here is from genome assembly GCF_037893015.1 of Macrotis lagotis. Taxonomy (NCBI): domain Eukaryota; kingdom Metazoa; phylum Chordata; class Mammalia; order Peramelemorphia; family Peramelidae; genus Macrotis; species Macrotis lagotis. Next base: position 403,769,012 of record NC_133658.1, on the reverse strand, counting down.
CTAGATCCTCAGCTTGAATTCTGCAGCTTTTCTTCAAAGTCTAGCTACATTTCCAACGAATACTGTTCTCACTCAGGAGAACCTGATCCAATATTACTTGCTGCTCTTGAGACATAGAAATTGTTTGTTTTATTTAACTATTTTGTATATTAGGAAAATAGTTGTTAATATATTTACTAACTGGTTATTCTTGTTTCTTCTATATAAGGATATGTAAATATACTTTTTTTTTTTATAAAAGAAGGCATGTATTTGCTCTAAACCTCTTCTTGGTTACCTTTTCTATTCTAACTGCCTCTTTCCTATTTGTCCCTCTTTCCCCCTTTCCATTTGCTGAGAATGAAATCAACTATTGTGTGTTTGATGACTTGATCTATCACATTGCTGATCTCTAGGACCTCTCTTGCCTTGAAAGACTCATATTGTGTAAGCAGTTGTGTGTTGTTGCTGGTCAAGTAACTTCTGTAACTTAGCAACTTCCTCCTGCTTTGTTAAGTTGGACTGTTCAATCTCCTTAATGAATAAGAGCATGAAGCCAGGTAATTGATGCTTGGATGTTTAGCTTATGAATAATTGACTGTCTGGGTAATCCTAGATACATTTCCTCGATCAGATTGTGCAATGGAACAGCCATGTCATACCCAGTGGAGAGTTGTTGTTGTTGTTGTTGTCTTTAATCTGTTTTATGATGTCAGAAATCTGCTTTCTTGACCCAAAGGTTCAGGTGAACAATGGAAGGAGTGATCTTTCCACAGGGTTGAGATGTCTTTTATCTTTCCCTTTTACCTGTATTTCGTCTTTAATATCAGTTAATAGACAAGGTTCACCTTTTTTTATGTATATCATTTCAAATATCTTTTCTCACACACATTGTTGGTATTGTTGTTTAGTCATTTCTGTCATTTGACTCTTCATGATTTCATTTGGGATTTTCTTGGCAAAGATCCTGGAATGATTTGCCATTTCTTTCTCCAACTCATTTTACAGATGATAAGACAAACAGAACTTTAAGTGACTAGTCCAGGCTCATACAGTTAATAAATGTCTGAGACCAGATTTGAACTTGGAAAGATGAGTTCCCCTGATTCCAAACCTGGCACTCTATCCATTGCATCACCTCACTACCCTGCCATACATATATAAGGGGAAGCAATATAGTCTAGAGGAAAGTAAAGGACTAGGAATCAAATATAGTGTTAAATCCTGGTTGAGGATCTACCAGTCACTTGATCTTCAGCTTCAGCCTTTTTGACTTGAAATGACTCAAGTTCTTTTCTCCCCAAACAAATATCTTAAATGGGGTTGACTATGATCAGCTGGGAAAGCTAAGTGGTGCAGAGGACAGAGCACCAGCATGGAGTTCAGAGAACCTGAGTTCAAATATGACCTTAGACACTTAACACTTACTAGCTGTGTGACCTTGGGCAAGTCATTTAACCCTGATTGCCTTGCAATCAAGACCATCTAGAGTCATCCAAATTCATATCTGACCACTAGACCCAGAGGACTCTGAAGGAGAAAGTGAGACTGGTGACTTAGCACAGCACCCCTCACTCAAATCTAATTCACTTGCTTGTCATGGCATCACCTCCCTGATGTCATGGTACTTGAGAACAAAGGACAAATATCATCATTTATCACATCTAGTTAGGCCATTTGATTTCAGCATATTGATAAGGACAAAATTATCAATTTGATTCCTAAAAAAGGTAAATTCACTCTGGTTTATTGAGTTAAGAGCTTACTATTTGCTAGTCCTGTGCAAAGCAATAGGGATACAGAAAAAAAAAAGCAAAAAGAGAGCCCCTTCCCTCAAGGAGCTTATGTGGAAAGGAAACTTAAAGGAAACAGAAAGTAGTAGTGGCAGCAACCTGAGAATGAAGATCCCCAAATTAGAGACTGTGGGAAGGAACTCACCAATGAGAGAAAGGGACAACAATGTCTCAAAGTATATTTTTAGTCACATAGGGGACCAGCTGAAAGTGTAGATAACAACATGAACTCATCCTTACTACTAGAAAACTATAAGTTGGTTTACTAGAAAACCAGCTCAAACAATGTACCTTCCTGAAGACAAAGCAATAATAATATTTTTGCATTTGTGGGAGAGCACATTATTATAAATAGAAATGTCTACCTAATGGAATTGGTGAAATAAGGGCATGAACCTAAAAGATAGAAAGGATCTAAATCATTCCTCCTTTCAAATAAGTATGGCTCTTTTTTAAAATATTAGAGAAGTATTTTAGCAAATAAACCTTATTTTATCACAGACTGCAAGGACATGATTAAAGATAGATCTGGGAAAAGTATTGCAAGGGAAGGCTAACATAGGAAAAGTATAAGTATTTAACTATTAACCACAAAATATTAAAAGAACTGGAGAAGAGTACCCATCAAGATGGGTAAATCATCTAAGGAAGATAATTATATAAAGAGTTGATTAGGAATTACACTGAATGAAAAGGCATGGAGGGATTGAGATCTTTAATGATGAAGAGGGGAGGGTGCCAACATAGATAAGCTCATTTCCTTAGATTGATGCATTGAAGCAACTTTCAGTTATCTTAAAGAGTTAAGATACTTCACACACACACACACACACACACACACACACACACACACACACACACACACACACAAAGGAACAATACCTCTCCTACCATTGGATTATGAAGAAAAGCAGGGATGGAAGTATGCACTGGAATTGGAAATAATGGAAATATAGTAAATCTACCACTTCAGTATGGATACAGTCATGTGCAATAAAAAGATTACTGGTTCTAGAGTTAGAGGACCTTTGTTTTAATCTCTATCTCTGCCACTTACTCCCTAGGTGATTTTTACCCCTCTGGGTTTCAATTTCTTCAACTATTATAGGAAAGGGTTAAATTAAAGGGCTGCTAAAATTCCTTCCAACTGTATATCTATGGACTTATAATGTTCTGATCTCTAAGACTCATTCTTGCTTTAAATGTATGGATTCACAATGTAGAAAAATCCAACAATGTGTTGGTAAATGTTTAACAACCTCTGGGAAGAAAAAATGTACACACCCTTTTTAAAAAAGAATAATTTTTATTAATGTTTTCTATTTCTTACATCACCAGAGTAGCCCATGTATCCCTCTTGATCTACTTCCCAAAAAATCATGCCATATGACAAATAGTGTTTTTTTCTTTTTAGAAAGAAAAAAATCCATCAGCATAATTTTTCAATATATTGAGAAAAGACAAAACATATCCAATATTAATACTTAAGGACTTTCTACCACCAAGCGGTAGGTGGGGGGGGGTGTCTCATATCTCATCATTTAAGTTTTCCTTCATCTTCATGATTTTGTCATATTTACTTGTGATTTTTTTGTGTCACTGTTTTTCCATTTATGTTCTTGTACTTACTGTGTATATTTCTTTTGCTCTACTTGCATCAGTTCATTTAGATTTTTTAATGCTTCTATGTATTTAATACATATATCTTTCTTTTAGTGCAACAGTATTCCATTGTACATATACATTTAACTTTAATCTGCATTATGAACATTTTCCCAATCCTAGAAATTAATTAAATAACAAATCAAGTCTTGATTTATAGCAATTACTAATTTCTGAGATATAAATGCTCACGATGAAAATTTAACAATTTATTCTACTAAGATGGTTGGAGTTCCAACTAACTCCTGGAAAAACTATATCAAGAAGCTGTATTTTTTTAAATTAATCACCTTTTAAGTCATCCTACTATTCAGCACAGTTGCTTTAGAATTATTTTTTTAGAATTATTTAAAAACTCCATTTCAAATGCATTTAAATGACTCTGCACTACCAAGGGAATCAGTCATAAAAGTAGAGGTGGAAAGACCAGTCATTCATTCAAAATAAGGACATAAAATCCACATTGGTAGCTAAGCCCTAAAAGAAACAAAGGATGGGCTTCCAAATTCTCTGCAGTTGATGATAATCAAGATGTTGTGACCTATGACAAACTGATGGAGGAAGCTATATTATACAGAGAGAATGCTAACCAAGGACCTCTGGATTTATCTTTAAAATAAATTCTAAGCAAGAAATAAAGGAGATTAAACTAGTGTTTTGTGATTTTTTAAAAATAAATTGATATCTTAAATGCCTCAATGAACTTAATGCTTTCCGGGGCATAGGAACAGAATGTAAAGGTAGTAAATAAAATTACTTAAATAAAATGTTTGCATTCATATAAAATATTTTAAATGAATAAAAACCTATTTTTCTCTCCTCCCCACCTTTCCCCATAACAAATTTGTATAGTCAAAACAAAATCCCTTTATTAGTCATGTCTGAAAAACAGATATCACAATATGTAACCAAACCCAGCATCTCTTTATCTTGTTTCTTCATGAGTACATGGGAATAATGGTTGGTCATTGAATTGATAAGAATATAATGGGAAGCCTTTCAAAGTTGTTGTCTTTGTTGTCTATATTAATGTTATATAAATTGTTCTGGTTTTGCTCATTTGCTCTTTATCAGCTAAAAAAAGAATTCCTATGTCTCTCTGAAACTAACTCCTTACAGCACTATATTATTCCATAGCATTCATGTACAATAAATATTTTTTGTAAATGTAACTCCTTTTCCTCATTCTCTGATCTCTCTGTAGCATTGCTAGGCAAAAGAGTATACATAGTTTAACAATTCTAGGGGCATAGTTTTGAATGGATTTTCAGAATGACTAGCCCAATCCCAAATTCTATCTGAAGTACATTAATGCTCTTGTTTTCCCACAGCATCTCCATCATTTGTCATTTTCAGTTTTGTGATTTCTGCCAATTTGAAGGATATGAGGTGACCCCTCAGAGTTGGCTTAATTTGTATTTTTCAAATTGCTAGAAATTTGGAGCATTTTTTTTTCATATACCTTTTGGTAGTATGAACTTTTTCCTCTGAACTGTTTTGTTTAAACAAATTAATCCAGGTTAAGTGACTTGCCCAGGGTAACAAAGCTAGTAAGAGTCATATGTTTGAGGCCAGATGTGAGCTCAGGTCTTCTGACTAGAGTGAGTACTCTATCCACTGCAACACCTAGTTCCCCCTCCTCTGAAAAAGATGAGTTTTTTTTAAAAACTGCATTTGGACCAGATGACTAGACCAGGGTTAATATAGCTCATAGTAGATGCTTTGCATGGAGGACTAAAATTCCATTGTATTCACCAAGTCTTCTAGATCAAAGGATATAGAGCTGCAAGCACCCTGGCTTTTCCTGAAGAACTAAAGTCAGACAGGGTATATTTAAAAATGCACCTCTATCCAGAGAAAGAATTACAGAGTTTGAACAAAGACCAAAGACTATTACCTTCAAATTAGAAAGAAAATCATTATTTTATTATGTAATTTTGCTATCACATACTTTATTTTTCTTCCTTAAGGATATGATTTCTCTCTCATCACATTCAACTGAGATCAATGTATACCATGGAAACAATGTAAAGACTAACAGAATGCCTTTTGTGGGGGCTGAGGAAGGGAAGCAAGAATGGGGGGAAAATTGTAAAACTCAAAGCAAATAAAATCTTTCTTAAAAAATGCACCTCGAGGCGGCTAGGTGGCACAGTGGATAAAGCACCGGTCCTGGAGTCAGGAGTACCTGGGTTCAAATCCAGTCTCAGACACTTAATAATTACCTAGCCATGTGGTTTTGGGCAAGCCACTTAACCCCATTGCCTTGCAAAATCCAAAAAAAAAATGCACCTCTAAAAAAACTTCAAATATTTCTATGGTAAGTTTATTCTCTTCCTTGTTAAAGAGTTGAATTAAGATGATCACTGAATTTCCTTCCAGAGTTTTAGAGCTTTTTCTTTAAGGTATATCAATGCTTGGATGTAGGAAATTAAATTGTTTTAAAAGAAGTCTTATATGTAGGTATATATGTATATAAATATATTTACATGTATACAAATAATATATATGCATAAAATCTATTTCTATTCTGCTTCAGAAAGGAGAGAAATATGGTGAGTATAACATCTATGCCATATAGGGGAAGTGTGGTTTGCCTAGCTACTATATATAATATGCAAGTTGCTCAATATTTCAAATAGGAAGTAAACCAGAATACATGAAAGTGACTGCTGCTACCTTTCAGCCATACATATCAGATGCACATGGATAGACATGGACAAACACACACACACACACAAACACACACACACACTATTTTAATTGGCTTAAAGCTGAATGATTTATCATTGATATTTCATCATTAGCAGTTTTAAAATATATATGTATATTTGCATATGTATATATTTAGAAATTATTAACTATTTAGTAGTAATCGAATGGTTCAAGGCATTGACAGCTTGTCATTTTTACATTGTTTCTGACAGGAAACCATTTGCACTCTTAGCCTGTTTATCCCTCGGATAAATGAAACAGATTTGGCAGAAAGAAAACTTTCAATATTGAGCACATGGATGATGGATAATAGGTTGTAGTGGAATTTGGGAGGAAAGTTTGGGAAAATTCAAGTTCCAACAAATAGGTATTCTCTCTCTCTACCCCAAAAGCAATGTACTCCTAGCAAATTTGCTTTAAGTAAGTCCTAGTTCTCTTTTTCCTCTTTCCTCAATCCTCCATATCCTCAGTTCAACTCTGTTTCTCCCACACACAGTAGACTCTCTCTCTCTCTCTCTCTCTCTCTCTCTCTCTCTCTCTCTCTCTCTCTCTCTCTCTCTCTCTCTCTCTCCTCCCTTCTCTCCTCTCCCTTCTCTCCTCCATTCTATTCTCCACTCAATATCCCATATTCACCCTCTATTTGTCTTGCTCACCTACATCTCTGTTTGTCTCTATCTCTATCAGTCTCTGTCCATTTTCTCCCAATTCTCTCTGTGACTCCAACGTCCACTTTCTGCTTCTTTGAGTCTTTCTTTCACACATCTCTCTATATATCTGTGTCTCTTTCTGTCTCTCACACACATTCACTGTGTGTGTCCCTCCCTCTGCTTATTGGTCTGTGTGTATGTGTGTTATCTCTCTGTTTCTCTATTCCATCTGTCTATCTCTTTAGACCTCTAAATAGCCTCTTCAGTTTCTCCATCTCAGAACAACTGCAAACTAAAAGAAGGCAGCTTGTGTGAGGGAATTGTGGGGTGAGGGAGCAGTGAAGAGAGACATAAGTCGTTTGATGTCTTTTGGCAACCATCTCTTGAAAGAGAAGCCAGGTTGAGACCGGTGAGCTGCAAATAGCGTGTCAGCACAGTACAAGCGTGTAGCAGCAGAGCTAACTCGCTCCCAAGCAGACACTTCAATCAGAAAGCTTTTGCAGCTTTTTTTTCTTCTTACTGCTGCCTCTGTCGCCATTCACAAGAAGGTGCCAAATACAGGAGAGTAATAAAAAAGAGAGCGAAGGAAAGAAGAGCAGCCATGAAATTTATACATCTATTAATTACCTCCAGCATGGAAGAGCTGCCTATAAATACAGTGGCACTTTAGATAAAAGTTTCATGCAGCTATTTAGGCCCTTTAAAATATAAATGATTTCCTCTAAATTTTTTATCATAAATCAGGGCATGGAGCTAGGCGACAAGACGCCGATTTCCCCCCTGATGGGAGAAAGCCGCCGCATTATACTGCCCCCTCGTTTTTTTCTTTTTCGTTCTTTCTTTCTTTTTTTTTTTTTTCATTCTGGGTCTGGTTAATGTTTCACCTCTATTTGTTCGACCCAAGATTTATTGAGAAGTGATGAAGTGGAGCAAACTCCTCTTTCTCTTTTGGTTCTCGGTTCTCTCCCCTCCCACCCTCTTCTCATTGGGGAGAGACAACCCCCCCCCTCCCCGCCCCCAGTTCACTGGGAAGTGTCCAAGGTGCTGAAATACATAGCTTTTATCTCCAACCAACCCTATCCCCCAATCATTCATATCCTAGTTTCCTCTTTCTCGCTGCTATGTTGAGTTCTTGTTCCTGGCAGTCATTGAACCTGCTCTTTTAAAAATAAAGTTTAAGGTACAATTCCTCCTCTCACCATCTCGGACCTTGAGTTTTCTTTAGTTTGAAGTCTGCGTCTAGCATTTCACCTTTGGCCTTTTCTAGAGACCGTGACAAGTTTCCAGGAATTTCTCAGCAGATCCTAAATAGCAGTGAAACTTCTTTAGGACAGGTTTTAGAATCACAGGATTCAGACCTATAAGGATCCTAGAGACCATTTAATCTAATTTCTTCATTGTACAGGTGAAGCAACTGAAGCCCAGAAGAATGAAGGCGACTAGCCAAAGTCAGTAGTTAATAAAGTAAGTTTTTAATCCAAACCCTCTAACTCGAAATTGAATATCCTGCCTTCTACAGAATGATGGTCCCCCCCTTAGGCAGCTAACCGATTGTAGTTTTCTTTCTTTCTGCACTTACCAGCTATTGGAGACTAGAGACTTCAAACTTAAACACTAAATTCGTAGTTCTCTAAATTAGGGGAAATTCCAAAATGTCATGATGTTGATGTGAGACTGGTGATTTGGTCATTCTAAGACTTTTTCACATCCCAAACTTACAACTATTCAAGGTTTCCCCAAAGAAACCTCCCCTCAATGCAATCTGCATTTTTATTGTTTTTATTGAATACAAAGTTGAGATTTTGATTGAAGTACTATCTAAAGAGATGTTTTCTGATTAGCAACTTTACAATATGATTTAACTGATTTACTTTGAAATTTTATTTTTGGTCCCTCCTCAAAGTGCTTCTGGAAGATGGTCCAGTGTTTTGCCTGAAATAAAAGTGCTATCTGGCTAAAGAGGACTCTACCTATCCAACTTCAATAGTGTTCTCTTCCTTTCCCTCTTTTGCTCCACCCCCCCACCCCCAATCTCACATATATAGAGTTTTAGTGATGAGTTTGTGTGACTCCTTGGATTCAAAGAATCTGACTTTCAAGAATCATGAATTCAACACTATCATTTTACAGATGAGGAAACTGAGTTCCAAGAAGGAAAGTAATTTGTCTAAGTATACACAACTAGTTAATGGTAAAGCTACAACTAGAACCCAGAACTCTTAACTCCTGTTGCTCTACCATACTAAGATGTCTCTTTCAGCCCTGGAAAGAAGATCCAGACCTTCTCGAACTTCCCCCAGGACACTGGTGCAAGATGATGCGGTCTTCTGTCCTCAGCTTCCCTGGTCCCTCTGGGCATCTCCAATCATCTATAAGACTAAGAGACAATACAAAATGAGCTGCGAAAGTCGAGTAGAGGAGCAGCTGTACAGGCGGTGTGTACATGTGAGAAGTTTGTGAAAAGAGACTAGAGAAAAGGAAAGGAAGGAGAGGTTGCCGGTTGCTAACACCTGGTGAGCCAAAACCGCCAGGTGCCTTCTTTGCTAATGGCATCTCGAATTCAGTCCATGTTATCAGGACTATCTGAAGAATCCCTCTGTCTAAATTCACCTGATGAAAAACAGGGTCACAAATGTCAGCTCAGTTCTGTGCTTCTATTCTAGAGTCTCTGGGCGTGTCAGGAAATGGATGCCACTTTTTGTTTAAATCACATTTGGCTCAATAATCACAATTTAAGACAAAGTCTGAAAAAGACTTTTTGTAATGCCCTTTTTCCTTTAGGAAGTGACCTGTTAGCAAATAGATTTAGGCTACATCCTCTTTGCTGGTCATGCCTTACATGAGGAATTCCCACTTTGGAAAATTTTTGAACTGTGACTCAATCATTTTCTACAGACTTTGTTAAGTAACCTACCAGATTCAAATCATGGCTATATGAAGACCAGTAGCTCTTTCCCTTTCATTTTCATAAATCCAAAAGCAAAAAAGGTAGGCATCCAAGACACAAGACCAAGGCAAGAAGAGTGAATTTGGCAGCTATGTCTCCATTCTTTAGCATAAGGGGATTAATCACTCAGCTTTCTCCCTGGGATAGACTAGTGCTTCTTTGAACACTATTTACATAAGCTATGAATCAGTGCCTATCTTTTCATACCTTTAAAGTAAACAATCTCTTCTAGGTTGACTTTTCAGAATAATTTTCTTCCATTTTTATACTTCTCAAACTATATTTTATCCAAAGAAAACAGAGCACTAGAAACTCTAGATTTGGACTCAAATCCCTCCTTTCTTAACTGTTATGTGATATGGGGAAAGTCATAACCTTTTTGGGCCTTAGTTTCCTTTCTGAAAAAAAATGAGCTCTAAGATTCCTTTCAGTTATTAGGCCTATGATTCCTTCGATATATTTAATGTTCCTCAGTGTCACTGCAAGATTTCCAGCCTATGAATGAATAAGCTTTTGCCTAATGATCCATGTTCACATACTTACTGCAACAGGTTGAGAATTCCTGCTGAGAAATAGAGCTGAGCTGATTTAGGATATATTGAACTGAATGCATACAATTTTGGGGGAAAAGCTAAACTGGGTGTGTTGGAGAAAGGATCTGAGGGATCTAGAAAGAAATGGAAGGGATCATCTCTAGTTGGATATAGTGAGCTCCCTGCCACTAGAAGGGTTTAAGGAGAAGTAGTATGAATACCTTTCAGGGATATGGAGGGGATTTTTATATTGAGAGACAGACTAGATGACCTATTTGATTTCTTTCACTCAAAGATTCTAGGAAAAAAGCCACAGTCAGAGACTGAGAGATTAATTTTCTAACAATTGTGACCCAAAAGAAATATAAATTTCTGAGGTCAGTGTCATGAATGCGATTCTTGAACTGGATTGTAAGTTCCATGATAACTTCTCTAAACTTTCTGTTTCTCACAGTGCCTCACAATTTTATGCACAGTAGGAGTTTATTAAATGCTTTGTTAGGTACATGACTTCTGATCTCCATGTGGGCTGGTAAGTTTTGTTCCCTCTCCTGGGCACTGTATTGATAGACCATCAAAAATCCATACCTATTATTGGAAAAATAAGTTTTTGCCCCACTAGTAAGGGGTGGGCCCATAATGCCTTTAACTCCTTAGAAGTAAGTATTAAATTCCCTAAAAGTTGAATATAAGCTTCTTGAAAGTAAGAACTGTTTTCATAATTATCTTTGTGCCATTTACAACTAGCACAGTACCTGGAACATAGTAGACACTTGCTAAATAGTTGTCAAACTTAAAATGAACAGCTAAGCTTGAAGTTCTTACCTACAGGGGAACCCCTTTGTCTTACACTTTCCAGGCAACTGTCCAGAAGAAGACAGTGAGCTATGAACTTGACTCTTGTTCTTCTTCCCCTGGCCTGCAAAAGCAGTAGCACAGCTAAATTTCCAGGTCCTAGTTGCCTTACACTTGGGCTCTGGGGAAGGGAAGGATCAAGATGAAATACCAGCAGAGAGAGCTAGGATTCTGGGCAGGAATTCTGTGCTGACTTGAAATAGAGATTGGTTTGGGATGGGGGGTAGTCAGACTGAAGATTCATTAGTCTCTCCTTGACTGTCGGTGGAAATTATATTTCAGAATGCAGTGTCTGCTTTCTTAAAATGTCTCATCAGATTGTATTTCTTTCCCAGCCCATTAGCCCTGATAACTACCACCATCCCTCTTGTCTATCAGTTTCTATTATCCAATAGTTGATCATTACTGGTCAGTAGGAGGATGAACTTCCTCACAGAAAAGTTTAAGATCTCAGGCCAGGACCTTTCATGTACCAATATTCTTCCTACTCTTTCTGTCTCAGACTGCAACCCTATCCTGGACTTATATCTAGTAATAGTCACAAAGGACCCAGCACTGAAGAGTGAGAACAGGTCAATCTGCCTCTACTGCCAGCACCTACAATTCCAAGCCTGTACCTTATGGTGCAGCTGTTTTTTTAATGGATAATAGGGTTGAATTCTCATCCTGAATCTAATATTACCTAGCTGTGTTGGTCAATTAGTTCTCTTCTGACCTCTTTTAATCCTTATTTGATAAAGGAAGGCTTACCACTAGATAGCTAAGGTCTCTTTCTATTTTGGGATTCTGTGGCATCTCATAACTAGAATTTACATATTGCTCTAAAGTTTGCAAAATGCTTTCTTTGCCTGTGTTATGTCATTGATCCTCACACCACGGGAGTGGAAGTGGTGTAAGAGCTACTATTTTTCAGATGATTTCAATGATTCAGATTTTACAGATGAAGAAGCCGAGGGTGATAATGGTTAAAGTGTACTCAGCAGGGTCACTCGACCAGCAAAGTAGCATTCTAATTCACCTCTCCCTTACTCCAATTTTAAAGGTTTTGGTGTGCGCATTTCTAAGCTGGGAGCTAAAGCAGCCCAATCTCTGGGCTCACTCTTTCTGAGTGGGGAGCAGCTGTTGGGGGACCCGAATTCCTAACAGGGCAATTGAAACTCGGACCTCTCCTCATTCAGAAGTGCAACTGACCCTAAGGAGGAAAGCTTGGTGGAGCGAGGGGGTAGGGCGGAGGAAACCGATACCGCTCTGTAGGGGAGCTTTTCGAAGCGCTTGGCAAGGCCCCGGACCCGGCTCGGTTTCAGCCAAGTCCACGTGGGCTGTATTTTTACACCGAAAGCCCTCATTTGCATGAAGCCGGGGCGGGTGCGGGAAGCTAACTGCCGAGAGAATTTGCTTCAATGAAACCCGAAGCTCCCGCTGCTCCTCTAGGCGGTTGAGGCTAGCCTGGCTCAGCTGATCTACTTAGTGGTTTCGCCTTGAGCTTTGCGGAGCTGCGCTGCTGCTGTCCCAGGATTCCCCATCTATTATTCAAGATGTTTACAAGAAGGGGGGTGGGAGCGGAATGAGGAGCAAGAGGGGAGCAGAAGGGGCTTTACAAGCAATAATAGTTCCCAAAGTACCTGAACCGGGAGTTTAGGGAAGCGGACTTTGTATGGTCTGAGGTCTGGAGGGGTAGAGGGACCCGCGAGATTTAGGCAGACTTGGTAGATCCGAGTTTCCTTAACTTCGAAAGAAAAATTAAGGGGATCTAGTCTGGAGGAAATCCCAAAGAGTAAGAGTGGGGGTAACCTGCTGATCCGGGCGAGGAGAAGGGACTTCCCCATGACAACTCCCTTCAAGCAGTCTCCGGTGCCTTCCCTTCTCGGGCCACAAAACCCAGCCGACTAGATAGATGTCCAGGGGGTCGGACTGAACTGGTCAGTAACAAAGAAGATGGATTTATTAACTAGTCTGGGATTGGATCCTATTTCACCTTTCCCAAATAGGGGCTCATCTGACCCTTAGTGAGGCTCTTGCCTCAACAGCCGAGCTGACTAGGCTGAGGTCCAGGAGCGCACTTTAAATGGGGGCTCTTGGCAACGTCGATAGGGGGTTGAAGTAGGGTCAGCTTTCTTCCCTTCCCTTCTTCCCCCCCTCCCCTCACCCTACTTCACTTGGGTTGCTTTTCGATCCGGATCCCACAGAGAGCCGCATTGCGAGTAGGGGACGGGACTGAGTGGTTTGGGGGTTTTTAAAAATGAATCAGGAAGGTCTGGGATGCTTGGAGCCAGGCGGGGCTGAGAAACGCCAAAGAGGTGCCCGGGATATAAATTAAAAAGCCAATTGACTTAAGAGGCAAACAATTGGCCGGGTCAGGGTAGACATCTTTGATGCTAACTGGCTTTGCCTCCTCCGGCTACTTTCCTTTTAATTCCTTGGTGCAGCACGCCTGCGCGCAGTTCCCGGTCCTATTCCTGGCATGCTGCTTGTAAGATGAGTGAAGAAGCAGGTGGGGGCAGAGAGAGGGCGAGGGAAGCTCTGGCATTGAAAACCGCTCACTTTGACAGGAGCCAGCGCGAGAGACAGCCTTGAATCGATGTCAGGGACTGCCTACCTTCAAGGTGTGCAAAGATGATGACCATGAACGCCAAGCAGCCTTTCACCATGCACCCTGTCCTCCAGGAGCCTAAATTCTCCAGCCTGCATTCCAGTTCAGAGGCTATGCGCCGAGTTTGCCTTCCCGCCCCGCAGGTATGTAGATGAAGCGTAATTACCGCTTTAAGGCACATTTTTTGACAGGCGCTTGCTTAATGTTTATTTCATGGAGCCCAGAACAATCGCCTCTCTCTGAACCCCTCTCCCTCTCCCTCTCTCTTCTCTCTCCCTTGTCTCTGATCCACACGTCTATTCCTGCAAAGCTTCTGCCTTCATATTAATTTTTATGACCTGAGCTTTGAGGAGGAATCTCGTTGCTCGAAAATGTTTTTTAATCCTGAGTTGACAGTATTCCCCACTGACTCTGCTATGCGTATTCTTGCTTGCAGCTGCAGGGCAATATATTTGGAAGCTTTGATGAGAGTCTACTGGCCCGTGCTGAAGCTCTGGCGGCTGTCGATATTGTCTCCCACGGCAAGAACCATCCTTTCAAGCCCGACGCGACCTACCATACCATGAGCAGTGTGCCCTGTACTTCTACCTCGTCCACAGTGCCCATTTCTCACCCGGCAGCCCTAACCTCGCACCCACACCATTCAGTGCACCAGGGGCTGGATGGAGACCTCTTGGAGCACATCTCGCCCACGTTGACAGTGAGTGGCATAGGGGCCCCCGAGCACACCGTGATGCCGGCGCAGATCCACCCCCATCACCTGGGAGCTATGGGCCACCTGCACCAGGCCATGGGCATGGGCCATCCACACGCCGTCTCCACCCACAACGGGATGCCCTGCCTGAGCGACGTGGAGTCGGATCCCCGTGAGCTGGAAGCTTTTGCCGAGCGCTTCAAGCAACGCCGCATCAAACTGGGGGTGACCCAGGCGGACGTCGGCGCAGCGCTGGCCAACCTCAAGATTCCCGGCGTGGGCTCACTCAGCCAGAGCACCATATGCAGGTTCGAATCCCTTACCCTGTCCCACAATAACATGATAGCCCTGAAGCCAGTCCTGCAAGCCTGGCTAGAAGAGGCAGAGGCTGCCTATCGGGAGAAAAACACCAAACCCGAGCTCTTCAATGGCAGCGAGAGGAAGCGCAAACGCACCTCCATCGCAGCGCCAGAGAAGCGCTCCCTAGAAGCTTATTTCGCTATCCAGCCTCGACCCTCTTCAGAGAAGATTGCAGCCATAGCGGAGAAATTGGACCTCAAAAAGAACGTAGTGCGGGTCTGGTTCTGTAACCAGAGACAGAAACAGAAACGAATGAAATATTCGGCCGTCCACTGACTGCAGGCAGAGCGGGGCCAAGGCCTGAGTCGCGGCCCCAGGGCCTGGAGAGAGCTAGAGGACCGTCCGGGACTTTTATATTTGACTACACACTTCACTCTGGGCAGGAAGCTCGCCCAAACCCCGCAGTTAGACTCATTCCCTCCAAAGCCATGGACTTTTGTTTCCACTGTTCGCTCTCTTGTCTGTCTTGTCTCTGGTTTTCTCATATTCTTTTGTCTCCTTTCCTCTCCTTTCAGTTCGTCTTTCACTTCTTTTATCTTCACTCCCCCCCCCCTTCCCTTCCCCATCCTTCCACTTTTAAAAAAGTTTTCTTCCCGGAAAAAAAAAATGAAAGAAGAGGCCTGGGAGAGGGGGCTGTCCTTCGTGCTGAACCGGACAGTCGCTCTTGGACTGTTTCTCACTTCCGGGGAACTTGGGCAGCAAGGGATGTCTCAGTTTGGGGGAGGGTTGGGGGCTCGGGGAAAGGCGCCGCAGTGCTGATCGCAATAAGATGTCGACACTAAATGCAAGGGTTGAGGGGGGGCGGGGAGGATAGGTAGAAGGGAAACAAAAAAGTCATCCACCTGGGAGAAACTAGGGAATTAACCTGTATGGAGATTTATATATACATAACATATATGATATAACAGATATTTGTATATATTTCGGAAAGATAACCTCGTGTTTCCCCTCGTTAAACTTCCCCTAAGTTTAAATTCTGTTTGACAGAGCATTTTGGTTTTGCATTATTTTTCCTAAGGTAGCATGAGCTGAATTCAAGGAAAATGAAAAAAAGAAAATGTGTCACATTCCTTATTGTCCTCCCAGAAAAGTTTGGTTGAAGACACCTTCTTGATTCATCTATTAAGAAGGTGTGGAAATCTTTTGATCTCGGAGAGGTTTACTCCTTGTGGCTTTGTTCCTTGCCTGAGGGTGGATGTGGGTGAGGGAGGGCTATATTGGCTTCAAATATCAGTTCCTGTAGTTATTTGAAGGATAAATCTTTCCTCTTTGGGGTTTGAGTGAAAGTTCATCAATTGTTCTAAACTCACCCTCCGGAAAATACGTTTGGACACCGGTTCCTCAGAACCTCTCTATGGTTTCCCAGCGTACCTGGGCCACGAAAGACAAGCCGAAATAGTTTCTCAGAATCGGATGCAAGCTGTTCAAATATTTCTTTCCTCCTGCTTCTTTTTAAAACTCCTCCTCTCTTTTCCATTTCCTCCAAGACTAGTTCTCTTTTGGGTTAATACACTGATGATTCCCTAAAATGGCTTGGCTGGATGTTTCAACGCCCTTCCTTTCCCCTCACATCTCAAACCTTAGTTTTGTCATGTAGTTTGTGTGTTGCTGTGTAATCCTTAGTTTTCCCTTAATAAATACTAAAATAAAACGATGAAGTTCTTTCCCCCCCTCTGTCCCTTGGATTAACTTCTGAAATAATAAATGCTTTATTTTTCAACCCGAATCGCAGTTGCTTTCTTTTCCCGAAGTACCAGTGGCATCTTGCCTCAGAAGTAATTCGAGTCAAAAGAGGGGGGGGGTCTTAAGAAGAGATTTTTCCTCTGGGCCCCTCGAACACTGCTATTTCCTGAACCATCCGACATGCCCCTCCACCAGCAGTTCTGCCAACATGTAGATAGGTGTGAAGACTTGTACTTCTTTCTCTTTCATTTTGATTTCCCCAGATCTGAGGAGTGAACTCTGATAAGTCGTTTCTGATTTTCCTTCTTTGTGAATTCTGCTGAAGTCTGCTTGAACTAGGGAGAGCAAGCTCTTGGGGTAGAAGGAGGGAGTGAAAGCAGATGTTGGGGTGGGAGTTAGAAAGGAGAGAAGAGAAAGATACGCTACAGGACTTGAACAAGAGACCATTT
The DNA here is from genome assembly GCF_037893015.1 of Macrotis lagotis. Classification (NCBI taxonomy): domain Eukaryota; kingdom Metazoa; phylum Chordata; class Mammalia; order Peramelemorphia; family Peramelidae; genus Macrotis; species Macrotis lagotis. Next base: position 403,752,105 of record NC_133658.1, on the reverse strand, counting down.
TCCAGGGCCCAGTAACCCACTTCGAGAATCACTTCTAAGAGTTCATCCCGAAAATCAGGCTATCATGGGTCCATTTCTGATGCTCTTTAAAAGAAAAAAAAAAGCTCTTTCTATTTGCCAGTCCCAGAAGTACTTTAACGATTAAAAATTAATGACCGAAATCGTAGTGTCTTCTGAATATTTCACAGTAGCACTTCAAATGAGTGTCAGACATCAAACCTCAGACCAGAAATTGGTGTTAGAGCGGCGGCCCCACTAGGACCAGAAAGGTAGGAATTCACCCACTGCATCGGGAAACTCACTTCAAGGAGCCAATCCCTTTAGCCCCCCAGCCGTTTTAATCAGTCCCGATGATCCCCCCCACCCTCCCAGTCAAGTGTCCTTTAATAATAAATGCCCTTATGCCATTACATTATATGGTGGGTTTTGAAATTTTAAAATACTCCTGATGCAATATTAATTGCCTATAGTCGTATAAAATAGGGCAGAAACCAATTCCGGCGGCATAGGAGGCTGACGCTGTCCGCTCGAATTTAAGGAGAAGCCTTGGAAAAAAAGAAGGTTGGGTGGTCGTTCCCAGGTAAGGATTTTCTTCTCAGTCCAGTGAATTTGCTTGCCTGTTCCTATTATGTTGCTGTTTCTGTTTAAGGGTATTCAGAGAATCATGGACAAGATCAATAATAAGTTTGTTGCATTTTCGTTTGTTTATTGTGAGAGGTGACCGGGAGGGGCTCAAAGGAGGGATGTGAACATCGTCAATAAGTTTTCTGAATCAGAATTGATCCATTTGAACTGAAACAGTTGGACTCAGTCGGATTTATTGACTTATTCAATAGAAATTGTCAGACTATATACCCCCATAGGCATCTCTTTTTTTAAGTTACCGAAACTTTATCGAAGTTTACAACTTCCATTCAGAACAGACATTAGGAGAATGTCTTTTTCTCTCTAGTCTTTTCCCCTGTCCCCCCATTCTTCTCTTTACATTCTTTCCGCGGTTCCTTGGCTTTAGCTCTGTATTTTTCCTGTACTTCTGGCTGTCTCTGTCTAGATCAGCAGAACGCGAGCTGAAGTTCATAGCAGACGCCGGTTTTCGGTGCTGGAACAGAGGCCAAGAGCTCATGCATGCCAAGGTGAGCCGGAAAAACTCTGATAAATTTCTTAAGGTTATCCATCTCCCCTCCAAAGCTAATGGTTCCAGGCAGTGGAATTCTCTTGAGTGATCTACTTGGCACTTTCGAGATTCAGGAGAACTCAAAGAAAGCAAAAGTCCTACTAAATTACTAAATCCTTCTAGAGAGAGCCTTCGAAGTCCTTTATAAAGGAGGAAATGGGCTTATTCTAGGGCGCAATTCCTTTCCCGGAACTTCGGGCTAATCTCGGCAGGCAGAGGAGCAGGTGGGGACCGCGAGTTAAACAAATCTTTTTTCTGGGTTTCTAAAAAGGTCCCAGGATAGACTGCCTGAATGGGCAAGGGAAGAAGACAGAGTACTAAATGAAAACAGTGCCTTACTTCCCTATGTAAAACTCGGACTGGACCGAACTTCTGCATTGTCGAACTCTCTAATTAAGAGAGCCAGACGCCTGTTGTGAGCCCCGAGTTATGGAGCAAGATGAACCTGGGTCCAGGTCACTATTAACTCTGGTAATGTTTAAACTGCTTTAAATTTATAGAGAAAATGTGCACTGCCTTTGCAAAAGGGAGTGTACACCTAAGCTCTGTCCAGGGGCTCTATGGGCTAACTGCTGTGTCTCTTGCTTATCAGTCAGTGACAATCAATTTGTGCTGCAATTGTGTATGTATAATGCACATTGTTTAGGTGTAAATTGAGGTCCCATTTATATTCTTATAGTTTTGCGGACAAAGCACTTTCTTTACACTGCTGTGAGGTGAGTAGTGCAAGGATCATTATCCCCATTTTGCAGATGAAGAAACTGAGGTTCAAACTGGGTAAATGCCACGCCTGTGTCACACAGGGAAGTGTCAAAACTGGAATTCAAAGTTGGATTTCTTGACTCCAGGTCCAATGTTCTCTGCACCATACTGTAGTCCAGCTAGAATGGTAGGAAACAAACATACAATTTACTAAACTGGTAGTTAGAAGACTAGCTTCTAGTCCTGGTTTTGCGACTAATCAGCTCTGTAGCCTAGGTCAAATGACTACTCTTGTGCATCTGAGTTCATTTGTAAATTGAAAGGACTCTCTGGTCTCTTCCAGAGCTTCAGTTCATGTTTCTGTCAGCCTACTACTAGAACAAATTATATATATATATATATATATATATATATATATATATATATATATTCATGAATTTGGGCAAAACCTCCAAACACTTTCCCCCCAGAATCTCCTTTTAAACTGAGATGAATGCTGCAATTTCCTTGAAACCCTTCCTTCTTCTAGTTTCTTACACCTGTCAGGAACTTTCCAAAAAGACAGGCATTCACTTCAGTGTGCATAGGGATTAGGCAGACCTCTGGATTGCTCTATTTCCTTTGCTCAGTCATAGAGATTTTGTAGTCAGGGAACCAGTATTCCTGGTCCTTCTCTCTTAGAAACAGGGAGAGGTTTACCAGGAGGTGAGAACACCAGTGAAGGGGTAGAAAGAAGAAAGCTGATGGGCCTTCCTCCTAGCAGGCTCTCAGGGAGCAGATTCCTGAAACCCTTCCCTGGGTCTCTCCAGAGCCCTAAAACAAGTCCATTTATTCCTTCATAATTCATCTCCAAATTTCCTACTATCATCCAGCAGAATGTAAGGAGACTGCATCCATAGATCACTTTCCAGGTGTGCTTCGACTAGAGAGTGCACAAAGATTCAGATACACCCACTCTCTCTCCTGATAGGCAATATATCAGATATATTTCATGTCTATGCCTTCTGTAGATTATTTTCCTTAACTAATTTGGGGCAAGAATTTTGTCCCATTATTCTAGGCCTCTTCTGCAGAATACATCTTTTCCTTTCCTCCTTGAATTCCCTCCTCCCTCCCCTTGCTTTATTCTCCTTCCCCTGCCCCCTCCCTCCCATACACAGAGCTCCAGTCCAGCCGGGGCCAAGTCTTCACGCCCTGCAGACAGAGACAGAGAGTGACCCCTATGGAGAAATTAGTCTTCTCTTCGATCGTTTCTTTTCCGATTGGCTCGGGTTTCCCCTTGCTTTGCTGTCTGCACTTCCCCTAGTTTAGTGAACCAGGCTCCAGGCTCCAGGCTCCAGGCCTCAGACAAGGATTTCCCGATTGGAGTTCAGAGTTCACAGGGCTCCACCCAACCCCACTAGAATGGGTTTCCCCTTTTAGCAGACGTCATGGCCCTTAGAGAGCCTTCCGGAAGCAAGAGAAGGCCCAGCTGTTCAGGGGTGAAGTTGAAGGTGGCTTCTCCTGGTTTCAGCTTTGGTTAATAGCTGTCAAAGCTCCTTTCCCTGAAAATAGTCACTTCATCTAGGGTGTGGATTCCCTATTTAAAATGAAATGCCTTTATCTCCCCTCCTCTCCCTTACCCACCTCCTCCTGGTCCTCCTAAACTTTAACTACATCCAATCTTGTCTTCTCACACAACCCTTCTCCTCTTTCCTGTACCTAGCTCCATAAAACACCAGGTTATTGTGTAGCTGGGTGCCTGGGGCCTTGCTAGACTGTTTCCCTTTTGGCAGATATATTTAATGTCCAGCCATCATAAATCAAGGCCATAAAAAGCTTACCTTCATATGCACTCAATTTCTACCAAACCTAAACTAATTGCATAAATTCCTTTAGGCCACTGTGTTTCTGCTGCACTCTGGGTTGGGATCTGATCAATTAGTCATTAAGTACTCCATTAGCTGGGGTTTAAGCTGCCTAATATAAATGTCTCCTGTCAATTTGCTTGTAATTGAATGAATAAAAAAAGGTACAATTATTAACAGAAAGTATAAAAATGATGAAAAACCATTTTTATTCAAATGTTCCCAATATTCCAAAGTTTTCTTAGCTTAATAAGACCTCTGAGCAGCTAACAGCTTTCTAAGGGAGATGTTTGTCCTTCCTTCACAAAGAAGACCATGATGTCAGGGAGATAATTCCATGACAAGCACATGAATTGAATTTGAGTGAGGGGATGCTGTGCCAAGTCACCAGCCTCACTTTCTCTTCATGAACCATCTGGGTCCAGTGGTCAGATTTGAATCAGGATGACTGGAGATGGTTGTGGATGCTAGGCAGTCAGGGTTAAGTGACTTGCCCAAGGTCACACAACTAGGAAGTCTCATGTGTCTGAAGATGAATCTGAATTTCCATCCTCCTAAATCCAAGACCAGTGCCCCATCCACTGCCATACCTATGTCCCTTCATCCTCATCCTCATCATCTGAAGGAGAAAAGAACAATGGAAGCTAAAAAGACTATTGCTCTTGTCTTGACTTTGCTATTAACTAGATGATCCTGGGAAAGTCTTTTCCTCTCTCAAAGCCTAAAGTTCCCTATCTATAAAATAAAGGGGCTAAATCAAATGACCTTCAAGCTCTCTTCTAACTCTAAATCCATAAAGCTAAGAGCCTGATTAGATGATTTATATTTAAGATTTAAGGACCTTCCCAGTTCTAATTATCCTGTGGATATTTTGGGGGGGGGGAGTGTCATTCTATGTTTAAAGTTAATATTATTTATACATGATTTGAGAAAGCTGGACTAATCTAGAATTTGTTTTGCCTTCCCTCCTTTTACATCGCCCCCTCCCAAGAGGAGACAGGTCCTGGAACTAATCAAAGTAGCTTAGACAAAGAGCTAAGTAGTTGTTTTCTTTATTGCACTGTAAATTAAATTATACACTAATACACTGAAAATGTTCATTCACATTGCTCCTTGCTTTATTAAATTCTGTTATAAATCATCCATTTCTTGACTAAATTCTAGCAGGTTCTTTTCTTCTGGACAACCAAGTTTTCCTCCATAAAAATAGACCATGGGCATAGCTCTTAACTGGGAAAGTCCTCAGTGATGGTGTTCTTCTTACAGGCACTATGTAATATAAAGATTTTTTTTAGATGCATAAATAGAGTTCCCACAGAAAAAGGAGAAAGAGTGGTTAGTTCTTGTACCTTGTCTGAAATCTGTTCGTTGTAGAGCATATGCCAGAATTTGCTTTTTCCAGTAGTAGGGATTGGTTGGGCCAGCAATTCACACTTTCTCATCCTTTGTATCTTGAAACTAAACAAATACTCTAAATAGACATCTGGGATAGTTGGAATTGGGGACTAGAGTTTTTTTGGGGGGAGGGGGAGAGAGAACATTATGACTATAGTCAGTTCCTGTAGCCTGACTCCATGCTCTAGCTAAATGAGCTAATTTCAAAACAACATTATTGAAAGTAAAAATGGGGGGGGGGGCAGCTAGGTGTCGAAGTCTCAGACACTTAATAATTACCTAGTTGTGTGGCCTTGGGCAAGCCATTTAACTCCATTGCCTTGCAAAAACTAAAAAAGAAAAAAAGTAAAAATAAAAGTGACTAATAGAAAGTGAGCTAAGTATTTCCACAGATTCTGAAAACAATTTCACAAGATTATGCTAAAAATTAAAATGAACCAAAATAAATAAATAAAATAAAAATGAATAGCCCCATATATTTGGATTTTGGTATCTGATTCTATTAACCTTTCAGCAGAGTCTGAGATTAGTATGGGATGAGGGAAATGTCAGGCATGAATACAGATACAAAATGTTGCTACTTTTGACATCATGCTAGCTAAAATCAAAACATCCTGTGGAGTAAAAGAAATGTTGGATAATTTGATTTGATTTTTTTTGGGGGGGGTGGAATAAGGAAAAAGAATTAGCAATCCAGTGGGGGGGGGGAATCAACAAATTGCTTAATTGTTTGAATTTACCTAATTCCATTGGAAACAATTGGTTCCTATGAAAACACAAACAAATTATAGGTAGAGAGAACATATGGATTGCTTATCAGGGTTGTTGAGAGGTGAGTGGGCAAGGGAAAGACAACAAAAGACTAAAAAAATTATTCTTGTCATTGATGTTTTGTCATTTCCGGTCATGTTCAACTCTTCATAACCCTATTTGGGATTTTATTGGCAAAGATTCTGGAGTGATTTGCCATTTCCTTTTCCAGTTCATTTTACAGTGAAGAAACTGAGGCTAACAGGGTTAAATATATTGCTCAGGGACACACATCTAGAAAGTATCTGAATCTGGGGCAGCCAGGTACCCTGGAGTTGTGAGGACCTGAGTTCAAATCTGGCCTCAGACACTTAATAATTGCCTAGCTCTGTGACCTTGGGCAAGTCGCTTAACCCCATTGCCTTAAATAAATAAAAAAAATTTTAAAAAGTATCTGAAGTAAGTTTTGAGAAAGATGAGACAGGTTCCAGGTCTGGCACTCTGTCCACTTCGACACCTAACTGCCCTTGCTGTCATCATAGCATATCTTAGTTATAAAAATTTAGATTACCTTCAATCCTATTCAATTACAAAAAGAATATCTTTGCAGTTGAATAATGATGATCATAGGAATTAGAACTAGAAGAGACCTTACAAATCTTGTCTAATCCCTGGATTTTGGATTAAAAAAGAATACAAATCAAAGTCACCTAAATAACATTAGAGATGGTATTTGAACCCAAGTTCTCTGATTTCAGATCAATGCTTCTCTCCCTGTGCCATGCCAGTCCAAAAATAAATGCTCACTATCTTACCCTCTTTCCATTGTAGAAGAGGTGAGGGAGTAGGAAAGTTGAGCTTTATTCAGCCTAGTATTGAGTCCCTAAAAAATCTATAATTTTTTTTTGAGGCAAAATGACTCAGGTTCACATAGGTACTACTTAGTAGTAAGTATCTAAATCCAGTCTGAGACTGAATTTGAGCTCAGTTCCTCTTGACTCTAGGGCCAGAACTCTATCCACTTCTTCACCTAGACCTACAAAGTCTTTGAATAAAGGGATGGTCACATATCTTACTTGGGGTACCAGCTACTAAATTCTACTGTTTCTACATCTATCACATTTCTTGCCTGGGATTGCTTCTACTCACAAAACAACCACTTTAGTTCAGGCCTTTATCACCTTTCACCTTGCTTATAGTAATAATACCAAAATGATTTTCCTTAAGTGCAAATCTGACTATGTTACTTCTGGCTCAAAACTGCCTTTAGGATGAAATATGAATTCCTATGTTTAGCTTTTAAAGACTTTTACAATCTGGATACAACCTCCTTTTATAGCTTCATTGTATTTCCCTATCCATAGTCTATGATCTAGTCAAACTGGCCTTGTCACTGTTCCTTGCTTTCTCATCTTTATGCTTTTGCATTGACTGTCCCCCATTCCTTGTCTTCACTTCACAGAATACCTTTTTTCCTTCAGAGCACAGCTCTAGCACTGTGTTCTATATGGAGTCTTTCCCAGTGCTTCCCCTCCCTACCTTTTTTTTTGTTTATATTTATTCTCTCTAAACTTAGATATGTACTTGTGTCTTCATTAGAATGTAAGCTTCTTGGAAGAAGAGATTGCTTCATTCTTTATCTTCAAGGCCCCAGTGTTTAGCATAGTTTTTGGTATATAGTAGGTACTTAATAAATAACTTGAGATTGATTGTTTTATGGTACTTTCTAGCACAGTATAGAATAATGTAATGGTTGAATTAGGCTGAATCAGTCTGGAAAAGACAAGCAGCATCTCTTCATATCTCTCAACTTAGTCTCACTTCCTGCAGACTTGTTTAAAGCCACATAAAGATTTGAATAACTAGAGTTATGTTTTACAGTTGAGTGCATTTTTATATCTTGATGGTGAAACTGACATAAGACTCTGCTGTTAAAATTCAAAAAAGCCACAAATGACCTAATGTGGTGTTTTACACATAAAAGTTTCAAAATAAATGTTTGTCAAAATATTACATGAATAGTTCTTAGAGTAGCATAAACTAAAATACTATTTATGATTTTTGGTCTTAATGTTTCTATTGTTGTTATTGTCATATTTAAGAATTTGTACAAAGATTGCAAAAAATTGGATCTATGACTTCATTTTTAAAAGGAACTCTAAGTGAGGGAACCTTCTCTCCTAATGCATGTTGTTTTCTTCTTTGGAACTCAATCATATTCTAGGTTTATCACTTTCCATTTGAAGAAATCAAAACCCTCTTCACTAACTTAAGTGTTAGTCTTCAAGGAATCTTAGGGAAAACATGGAAAGGTCAAGTAAGAGTTATTTTTAAACTGACTTGGAAAAAAGGAAGGATTTGGTGTATTAAGATTAGTTTAAACTTACTGAAATTATCCAATTCGCCCTTCCCACCTCCCTTTTAATATAAAAAATAAATTTTTCATTGTCCATGTTCCTTCTTCTTGTGTCATGTTCCCTAGTATTGTACCATTCAGATACTTTGAATGAGTGATCCTTGTTCTCTTTATAGCTTCCTAAAATCTCAACAGGAAAATCAAAAGATGAAAATAAAAGACAATGCACTTAACCACTGTTTGAACTGTTGGATCTCTTCTATCCTTGGCAAGGCTTACCAGTGCTTATCACAAGAAGTGGTGCTTTTCCTGAGTTAAAGCCCACTCTAAAGTGAAGGAATTAAGTTTCTAATCACTTTTGTGGAAGCATTTTAACTTCCTCTCCTTTAGATTTTATTATCATGTAAAATCTTTATCATGAGTAAAGTTAGGACAATGTCTTAGTCTAAAGTCTTTAGTCCCACCTCGAAGAGAAACCCTTATCAATCTTTCTTTAACTTTCAATTACAACTGAGAGACCTAAATCTTTTCCCCTTACCAAAAGTCTAAGCACTTTCTGTGAGAAAACTAAGTGAAAGTTCAGGGACTTTCTACCTGTAGGTTCAGGGGACTCCCTTGATCTGTTCACTTAAGAGTGGATCAATCCAAGAGAAGGAAGAAATCTTTGGTTACTTCAGCTAATGGAAATGACTTGTTTGCCTTTTGCCACTAGGAAGGCAGAATCCTTAGGGCAGGAACTCTTAACTTAAGGTCCAATGGAACCCCTCCTAAATGCAACTAAGTTGAAGACCTGGAGTCAGGAAGATCTGAGTTCAAATCTTCTTGCAGGCATATTTTAGTTATGTGACCCATTTCTAACCTCACTTTTTTTGTTTGTTTGTTTTTAGGTTTTTGCAAGGCAAACGGGGTTAAGTGGCTTGCCCAAGGCCACACAGCTAGGTAATTATTAAGTGTCTGAGACCGGATTTGAACCCAGTTACTCCAGACTCCAAGGCCGGTGCCTTATCCACTGCCACCTAGCCTCCCCTCTCACTTTCAACATATGTGGAAATAATGGTAATAAGAGTATCCATCTACCTCACAACTTTGATGTCATGATCAAATGAATTAAGAGATATTTAGCACTTTGTAAAACAATTTTTAAAAATTTTGAGCTTGGGGCGGCTAGGTGGCGTAGTGGATAAGGCACCGGCCTTGGAGTCTGGAGTAACTGGGTTCAAATCCGGTCTCAGACACTTAATAATTACCTAGCTGTGTGGCCTTGGGCAAGCCACTTAACCCCGTTTGCCTTGCAAAAACCTAAAAATAAAAGTTTTGAACTTTTTTTTTTTAACATTTTGTAAAAAATATTTATGGAATTGAATTCTCAGTAAATTATCCCTTCCAGTACACCTTACTTTGTAACAAAGAAAACAAAAAAAAATATTAAATTATTTTACAGTCTCATCATTAGGACTCACATTTCTTCATAGGAAAGAAAGGAAATATATCTCATAATCTCTTTTCTCAAACGAGATGGTTCTCAATGATTGGAGGAGAGGTGAAGGCTGAAACTGAAAATTGAATTTAAAAACCTCCAAAATTAAATATTGCACACAATCAGCATTTTAATGTTCTTTTAATTCACATTACTTTATTTTTTTTTTTAATGTTTTTGCAAGGCAAATGGCGTTAAGTGGCTTGCCCAAGGCCACACAGCTAGGTAATTATTAAGTGTCTGAGACCGGATTTGAACCCAGGTACTCCTGACTCCAAGTACCTAGCCGCCCCTTAATTCACATTACTTTAACCATCATATATATTTTACTCTTTATCATATATCACTCTGCATCAAATTATTAAAGTTTTTAACATTTTGAATTCCCTTTTACTGTTTCTTTTATCCTTTTAAAAAAATTTTTTTTTTTTAGATTTTTGCAAGGCAAATGGGGTTAAGTGGCTTGCCCAAGGTCACACAGCTAGGTAATTATTAAGTGTCTGAGTCTGAATTAGAACTCAGGTACTCCTGACTCCAGGGCCAGTGGTCTATATCCACTGCGCCGCCTAGCTGCCCCAATTGTTTCTTTTTTTTGAAATAAAGGTAGAAAAAAAACTACATGAGAATTGACTTCTAAATCCTAATTTCTGTGACTCTGAAAGATCCATGGTTCACAGTATTGCATTATGCACAGTTTGATTATGATTGGAAGTACTGAAGAAAAAGTTTCTTGGTCAAACATAAAGGAAAGTCATATTCTTCTAGGACTGAGACTGATCCCTAACAGTTTATCTTCATTTACAAATACTTATTTCATGTGAAAAGAAAGTAGACTCACCTTTCAGAGTAACATTTCTCTATTACTTCCCAAGAGTTAATCTACCCTTTGCCACTCCTCATCTCCCTGGATTTTTAGAGCGTCATGATGGTATAAGGGAACTGCCCTAGGTTATCCAAACACATTAATACATCTCCTTTAGCAATATGATAAAGTTAAAATATACTCTAAGAGTATGCAGGTGATGATTGTATTTAACCTATTCCCTATTGTATTACTAAAGACCAAGTGCAAGTTAGACTGAGATGATATGGCATATATATTGAATATAAATGGGTGTTTAGAAGCATATATATGCTGTATATGGGATTTTGTTTGATTTATGTTGTAGGATTTTCCATATGATTGAAATCTGTCTGCCTGTGTATCTCTCTCTAAATATATCTCTATCTACTTATCTATATACCATATTTCCCCATGCATAGGATGCACCTTCATTTTGGGGTCCAAAATTTGGAAAAAAAATGTATTATATAAAGTTATTGAACTCAAGTTTTACACATCATGAAATTCAAGGACCTTCTGCTCATAGCTTTCAGTCATCTTTTGGACAAGTCTGGTGTGTATGCATGCTTAGCCCATTCTGTTTCATGAACCTCTTTTGAAATCAGTGACCTCTTTTCATCAGCAATTATTTTTGCCTCCTGCTGAACCATCTTTGTGGACATAGGAATTCCAATTGCCCTTCGCTCTTCAAACCATCTCTTCAATTCCCTCTAAATCAGGCCATTTGATTGACTTGCCTTTCATGGCCTTCTTCTGCTGTGGCACTCACAGTAGTCTATCTTCTCCCTATAGCCAGTCTTGGATTATTTTCTCAGTTGGAAGAGGACCAAACTGATGTTCAGCAGCAAGATTTCCATTCACTTTTACAAACTGGATCACTTTGAACTTGAATTCAACACTGTATGAAAATCTTTTCTGAGTCATTTCTGGGCAGACTTGGCAAAAAGCAACCTAATATCTACTAACAAATGTGAAACAATGAGCACAAAGACAACAGGCGCAAAAAAGCAGGAAATGCAAGTAAAAAATCTACAGCCACTATAGAAGATGCTCCCAATTTTTAGACCCCAAATTTTTTGAGAAAGGATGCATCTTATACATGGGGGAAATATGGCATATCTTAAGCATATGGAAAATTCTAAACTTTCCCTAAAACTGTGTTATTTTGAAACTGTTTATTGACTGAAGATGTTCCATGATAAGAGTGGTTGCAAGTTTGAGAACCAAGTGAGATTACATTTTATAAACCAGTTATCTCCTAGATTCTACAGGGTCACTGTTGTATGTATATATATCACAGTCATCTGATGATTTCCATGTCATGAAAAGAAAACATCCAGAATCATAGGCAATGGAAATGTCTAAGTAATCTACTGAACCTATGATTTCATTGAATGGAAACACCCTTCAGGGCAATAGAGCAAAACTCACAGATGACTATATATCCTATTCTTCTCTTGTCCATATCCTCCCACAAATTTGTCACACACCAAGCCACTCAATGGGCTGGCATGGAGTGAGGGAAGACATATTTCTTGATTTCTCATGACATTAAGAAGATGCCAATGGGGGGCCTAGATGGTGCAGTGGATAGAGCACCGACCCTGAAGTCAGGAGTACCTGTGTTCAAATCCGGTCTCAGACACTTAATAATTACTTAGCTGTGTGGCCTTGGGCAAGCCACTTAACCCCATTGCCTTGCCAAAAAAAAAAAAACCCCTAAAAAAGAAGATACCAATGGACCATTCAACATTTTTGTTTTTCTTCCAACCTATATTTATGATGGAGAGCATCCAATATTGGAATGGTTTCCTCTTCTAAAAAAGAAATAGTTCAATACAGATCCCCAGGGAAGGATGATGTTTATTGAACTTGATGTATAGGAAAGAAAGAAGGACTAGACCTGTGATTTCAATGATATAGGAAACTCTTACATGAGGAAATCTCCACATGAGGAAATCCCTTCTAACAATGCAGACCAATATCTTTTCCAAAATGTATAGTCCCAGAGTTGCCTAGAGCACTGAGAGATTTAATAACTTCTCCTGAGCCAGTATGTGCCAGAGGCAGGAACTGAACCCCGGGTTCACCAAGACATATGACCTTTCATTTTTTGAGCAATTCCCAGCTTTTGCAAAGAACATGTTAGTGTTCTTTGCTTTGGGAGAATTGCTAGAATTTTTTGTTGTAGAGTACTTCCGAGATTTTCTCTCTACAATTCCATTAGTCTACTTTTGGTCTTGATTTTCAAGCCGAGGAACGCAAGTTTCAGATAAGTTATGTGAACATAATAAGTTAATAAGAGGATGAGGTTTAGAATCCACAAGCAACAGGATTTCTCATAATAATAGAACTAATTACTGGCATTTGAATGATGCTTTTAAAATTTGCAAAGATCTTGGTCAAGTGAGAGTATCATTCTAGAGGAAGATTCTACAGAGGCAGTCTCCCTCAACTGATAAGGAAACTGAAGTATAAAGAGGAATAAGGACTTACTATGGGTTTACTAGTAAGGGTCAAGGGTTGCATTTAAAGCCAGGCTTTCCCAAATTCAAGTCTATCATCTTATACCCTATCCTTTGCCACCTTTAATGCACAAGATTGACTATTGGTTAAGATCTGGAGTGATTCCTAGCTTCTTTTCTCCCTTGTCATAGAGTCTCTTTCAGCAACAGCTAGATGAAAGTGCACCCTCCCACATTCCACCTCCATGAGATATGTAATCCCATGCCAAGGGTACATTATGGGAAAAAAGGATGTAGGACTGCTCTAAAAGTGAAGGAGATGAGACTAAGGGAGCCACAGTCATTATAGGATCATAGGGAGGGCTGAGGAATGTAAAGTCCCAGGGAGGTTCCATTTATTTGCTAAGATAATATTGCCTTGAGGGCTACCTAGGAAAACAGAGTAGCTTTAAAAGTGTTTCCTAATAATATTACCCCCTCAACAATTCCTGAGAACTACTGAGATCCTGAATTATCCCTCCCCCCACCAAGTGTAACCCTAATATTCTATTCCATATTATCCTGATAAGATAGTCATCTACATTTATATAATTACAGCTGATAGCTAGTCCCTTGGAATTATTTAAATTGATTCCAAAAGGGGTCCCAAGACCTCAGAGACTTCCTAAACTTTCTTAGAAGCTCTATCTACTATTTTTATATCAGTCTTTCAAATTGTAAGAGATTTCAGAGATTATTCAGTTTATCACCCTACATATCTAAAGTTAATATATATATATGTACAGATAAAAACAAAGCAAACAATCTAGGAAGGAAATAAACATTTATTAGCTGCTAAGCACTTTACACATATCATTTTATACTCATAACTCTGGAAAAATTGGTTCTATTATTATCTCCATTCTTCAATTGAGGAAACTGAGGCAAATAGAGGTTAAGTGATTTGCCCAGAATAACACAGTAAATAAGTGTCTAAGATTGGCTTTAAACTCAGTTCTTCTTGACTTCAGGCCCTCTACATACTGTACCACCTAGCTGCCTAGCAGCATTTACTTAATTGACTTTTTTTTTGCCTTTATGTATGAAGGATGGAAAAATAATTCTTCAAATTATAGCTAATGAAACAACTTTAAGCATAAATCACTAGAGAAACAGTGCAGAAAAGGGGAAATTAAGGCCCAGAGAAAGGTAGTGATTCATTCAATGTATTATAACTGGTCAATCTCATTTTTCTGAGTCACACTCCCTCTAATATTATTTAACCTAGGAGGGGGAAAGGCTCATACATTTATGGTTCTAAGGAATGTTATGCATCATTTCTATTTTTAATCAGTCAAGTTTTTTTATTTAAAAAAAATGAGAAAGCTGAGCCTCAGAGAAATGATGTAATTTGTTGAGGGTCACACAAGTAGGTAGCAGCAGAACCAAAATTTGAACCAATGAAGTCTGATGCTGAATAGTCCTGTAGAGAGCCTACCTGTTACACTAATGGGCCTTTAAGGAGTGGACCTGCTTTGGGGGAGGATGACACAGGCAGGGCTATAGCATCATAATTTAGCTAAGAACTAATAGTGGGGCTGTGCACTAAACATTTCAGAACAGGATTTACCTCTTAAGTGAGAAAAATGCCTATCAAAAAAAGACCTCCAACAAAGTAAAGACTGACAGAGTGCTTTCCTGGGGGGGGGGGGGGGGGGGGAAGCAAGATTGGGGAGAAAATTGTAAAACTCAAATAATATCTTTAATAAAAATACATTTAAAAAAAAGACCTCCAAGCACTGAGCCCTCCTGTGGCATTGAATTCAAACAGAAACCAAAGTCACTAATTCCTACATTAGGATACTTATGGGATCCTTATTAACTCAGTCTTCAGATATAATATTATCTATTTTTTTTGGTATTATTTTGGCCATCTTGTTAAACATTTCCCCATCACATTTTAATCTGGTTTCTGACTCAGGAATGCAATCCACATGCTGCCTCCCAGGACTTGAATTGGACATTTCTGGCCTACTGCTAGCTTTCTTCTTGGGGTCCAACCTAAGTGACTTACCTTCCTTTTCTTTTTTAAAAAATTTTTTATTTAAGGCAATGGAGTTAAGTGATTTGCCCAAGGTCACACAGCTAGGCAATTAAGTGTTTGAGGCTGGATTTGAACTCAGATCCTCCTGACTCCAGGGCTGGTGCTCTAACCACTGTACCACCTAGCTACCCTTTACCTTCCTTTTCTAATAACACTGAACATTTCTTTTATAAAAATTAAATTAATTTTAAAATGAACAAAAATCTATTTTCTGTTTTTTTCAGTTCCCCCTCCCCTTTGGGAAGGGAAAAAACAAAACAAAACAAAAGCCTTGTAACAAATATGTGAAAAAGAAGGAAATGAAAAGCATTATTAAGCACCTCATTTGATTAAGCACCTCATTATCTCATTTGATCCACACAACAACTCTGGAAGGCATGTGCTAGTATAATTCTCATTTTACAATTGAGAAAACTGAGGCAGACTGTTAAAATACTTTCCCAGGGTCACACAGATTGGAAAGTGTCTGAGGTAGGATTTGAATTCAAGGCTTCTTGTCTCAAGGCTCATGCTATTGACGTTCACCATCCTCTATGCTGAACATTTCTGACCCTCTACTTGGTAAAAGAGACAATTCAGTATAATGGAACGAGCATTGGATTTGGTTCTTCTGTGTTCTTAGTATCTCATTTTTCTCATCTATAAAATAAGGATCACACAGCTTTAACAAGATGTTCCTAATGCTCTTTCCAGTTCTCAGTCCTATGAACACTGTATTCCATGTTATAGCCTGAAGAAAGATATTCAGAGGGGCAGGTAGGTCACTCAGTGGATAGAGTACTGACCTTTGAGGGGTCCTGAGTTCAAATCCTTCATCAGACACTTCATACCAACTGTGTGACCTTGGGCAAGTCACTTAACCCTGGAACCCTGCAAAAAACTAAAACTAAAACATTTGAATCCTCTGCTACCTTAAGGATTATACTTTAGGAATCAAGAGGTTTTAGTCTCCACTCTGTTTCAATTTTTGTGTTATCTTATTCAAGTCATTTCCCCACCTCTGTATCTCAGTTTCCTTACTGTCAGTTTGGAGTTGGATACATGATTTCTATGGTTCTCACTAGTTTTAAAAATTCTATAAAGCTTATTTTCCCGCTCATTAATGAGCCTGGACTAGACCATGTTTTTTCTCTTTTCCCTCTCTCTAGAAATTCAGTCCTTCCCAGTGGCAGTAATTAATCCCTAAAAATTAATATAGAGTTTCTTTTTATAAGGAATCACTCTCTTTAGTCACAAGTCAATTTCAGCCTGGATTTTAAAGAGAGCCCAATATAATATAGATAATGTTTAAGGTACCAGAAGAAATTTGGCAGGATATGTTTTTTACAGGATTTTTGAACCACTGACAATTGATTTCCCGGCCCCCTCCTGCTCTGGTTCCCTAACATCCTGCTCCTTGTCTCCTGAGGATAGTGCTGGGGAGATGAAAGCAGAGAAAACCAACCAGGCCATCGGCAGCCCTGACGCAATTGATTTTTACACAAAATTTGCCTTCATGAGGGATGGAAAAATGATCCCATAAATTATGGATAACAAAAACAAATGCAAGGAAGAAAATCAATAGTCACACACTTGGTACCATAGGGAGATGGGAGAAAAAAATATGGAGCCCAATTCATCCAAACAGTACTCTTGGGAGTCAGGTTACAGCACTTACTATTGGAGAAAGTTTCATTGGTGCTACATCTTGCTCCACAAGCCAAGACTTCAGACACCATAGGAACCAGCAAATTGCCTAAAGATCCCATGAGAACGGAGCATTGATCAAGGGCAGGAGACATCCAACCCCCTTATTTTACAGATAAGGAAACTGAGACTTGGGAAAAATAATTTCCTTAAGTCATGCAGATTGCAAGTCTCAAAGGAAGGACTTAAACCCTGGTCCTCTGGTCCCAGAGAAAATGTTCTTTCTATGATACTATGCTACCTTAGGAACTCAAATTCACTCAGTGGCTAGAGTGACAATTCTTAACTATGTGACTGATGTTACTTCATCTGCCTCAGTTTCCTCAGCTATAACTTGGCAATAATAAAAGCACCTAGGGTTTTGTGAGAATCAAATGACATATTTTTATGAACTTAAATCCAGTTTCTGACTATCTTAATGTTTATTCCCTTCCTTTCCCCTCCCTAGTTCTATTACCAATTTGTTGTGTGTTTTTAGACAAGGTTCTTATTTTGTTGTTGTTTAGGTTTTTGCGAGGCAAATGGGGTTAAGTGGCTTGCCCAAGGCCACACAGCTATGTACTCCTGACTCCTGGGACGGTGCTTTATCCACTACGCCACCTAGCCGCCCCTAGACAAGGTTCTTGATCTCTTTGGGGCAGAACTATAGAGCCAAAAAAATAAAAAAAACCCAGAGAAATGAATAATGATTTTATCAGATGGTATAATAGAAAAAGCTAAGTAAACTAACAAGCATTAGTGGAATAACTCTTCTGATCCTAGTAATGAGCTAGATACCTTGGAATAAAAAAAAATTATATGTAATGCTTGAGAATTATATTTGTAAATGAAGCACAATTTGAATTAGTTAATGAGTAGGTAATCACCAAATTGCTATGAATGTTCTGCTTAACTTTACCTATACAGAGTTTAATTGATCTTTCTCCATCTATAAAAATAATCCCCTCACCCATTTGTGACATGGGATATATTATAAAGATGAATGGGACCATGTCTTTCAAAGTATATTCAATTTGTTCTGAATAAGTAAGGACTTCATAATAAAGATTTTGCTAAACAATTTCATTTGACCCATGAGAATTTAAAAGGAGAAAAGAATTAATTTATCAAATGATAAAAGACATATACTCTGAATCTGAAAAAAAAGTTAGGATGAGATGAGGCTTAAAAATATTTAAAGCTTGCTTTTTAATGGTTTATTTCAATCATTGAGACCTTTGTACTCTAAGTACCTCCTTCTGGACCTGAGCAAGAAGGAAGTTCTCTTCAGTACATTTTCAAAAGAACCAAAATTTAAAAAAAAAAATTATATATATATGTATAGCCTGATTTTAGGATCTCTCTGGCCATAGGGAGGTTATGTTGGATAAATGAACACAAAATTCATAAGAGGTCTGACTTTTTGAGACAACAGGTAAAGGAGTATTATTTGACAAGCAAGACAAGCCTATACTCTCTTTCTCTCTTTCTCTCTCTCTCTCTCACTCTCACTCTTTCTCTTTTCTTTTTTTTGCAAGGCAGTGGGATTAAGTGACTTGCCCAAAGTCACATAGCTAAGTAAGTATTAAGTTTCTGTGATCACATTTGAACTCAGATCCTCCTGATTCTATGGGTGGTGCTCTATCCACTGTGCCACCTAGCTGCCCCCATGCCTATTCTTTTTTTTTTTTTAGGTTTTTGCAAGGCAATGGGGTTAAGCTACTTGCCCAAAGCCACACAGCTAGATAATTGGTTAAGGGTCTGAGAACGGATTTGAACCCAGGTCCTCCTGACTCCAGGGTCCGTGCTCTATCCACTGCACCACCTAGCCACCCTGCCTATTATTTCTTAAAGAAGATAGGGATGAAAAGGAAAATACATTGTAGAGAAACGAAGGAAGAAAACACAAGAGTTAGAAATGGTATAACTGTAAGGGAGAAAAAAAAAGATAAAAAGGAGGGGAGGACAAAGCTGACCCTGAGACTATGTATAAGAGAGAGAGGAAATGTAAAAGAAAATAGTTCAGAATTGGAATAGATCATGGAGTCTATCTACAGTGGGTTTTATGAACTTGTTTTTTTATAACTATATCTCAATATAATTGGTTTCCTCTGCAATTCTATTTTATTATTCATTTAAAAAGGCTATTTTGAGAAGAGGTCCATAGGTTTCACCAGACTGCCAAAGAGGTCTAGGACACACACACACACACACACACACACACACACACACAGACACAAATGGAAAGCCTCTGAAATCTGCTACATACAGCTTCAACCAAGAAGAAGCATATTGTCATAGATATGAGAAATTTTAGGGTCAGAATCCAAATTGTATCCACATTGCCTAGGATAATATAGTTGATGAGCTATGATAATTTATATAACTCATTTTTTCTAATTCTAATTTTTGCATATTATTTCACTTTTACTGGCACTGTCATTATCACCAACAAAAATATAAGCAGTACAAGTTAGATAATAGCAATAATGACTTCTTCCTGTAACAATTTGAGGTTTTTAAAATACTTTCCTCACAATAATCTGGTGAAGTAAGTATTGCAAATATTATTATCCCCATTTTACAATAAGTATACTGAAACTGAAAGGGGTTAAATGACTTGATCATAGGACTAGTAAGAATGGCAGCCAGAATTTGAACCTGGATATCTTCTGATTTCAAGGTTAGTAGTATTAGATGATAACTAGTAATTTAGTATGTACATATATTATATATAACTATATGACATATTACTATATATGTATGATCTACCATAATACATATGCATAGTATACTATTATAGTATAATATGTATGATATACTATAGTAATACGCCATGAGACTTGAAAGGTAATATTGGTTCTATTTTATTGATGGTAAAACCCAAAGCAAAGGAAGTAAGTAATATGACCAGGATTACAAAGTAAATTAGAGGAGAGAACTCTGAGTACAGTTTAGGTCTCTTCTCTCCTAACAGACAAATAACTCCCTCTTTTTGACCATAGCAACTAGAATTTAAAAATGTTGCTGCTAGAGGTTTAGGTTGATAGACCCTTAACTATTGTGCCCATGAAGAACACACCACAGTAGAAACAGGAAGAGGACATAGTCTACCATAGTTTAGGGTAGATAGAGGAAAATATTGCAATGAAATACAAGCCAATATTATGAGAAAGATCAAAGATCACATGAAAGGAAATGTAGATTCAAGTATTTGGAAGGAGAGGCAACAACTAGAAGAGAAACAGACAGCTTTGTACCTAGGCTCTGGATCAGTCAAATCCCTGGTCCTCCCCTTGTTCATGTCACAAAGATGAGAAAGTCCATTATGGCAAGGTTACGGGATATAAATAATATTTTTAGAACTAGAAAAATATTTTAACAACCAGATTTTGACAAAGAAATTATGGAATTCTAAAACATAGGTGATAGTTTCTCCTGGTCAAAGGCATGAGCATAGTAGCTGTTCAGATAAAGGAAATAGATGTTCCCTCCTATATTCTACCTCATTATCCTGAAGGGGTCCTTGGAGTTGTGACTATAAGAGAGTTCTAGTGCCTCATACCCTGAAGGTTATTGAGGGAAACATGACACATATATAGAGATATGGAAACATTATGAAGCCTTTTTTGTAATTTCTGATTTAATTTCTTTGATGATGACCTTAGTCTAATATGCCTAATGCCAAAATTTTCAATTAACTTAAACTACATGTTGTGGACAGGATCATGATTTCCTTGTTTTTTAAAAAAATTATTCTTTCTCTTTTGAAAAACTTTAGAACTTCCAAGTTTAAACATTTACATGATCCCTTTCCTGGATACGTCCCAACAACATTTAAGCTAATGTAAAGATTGTCACCTAAGAACAAAACTTTTCAGTGAAAACCTGACATGTAGAAGATTTCAGAGCTGGTACTAGGACTAGACAAGCAAGGCTTTGTCTTAGATACCAACATTTATTTAATCATTTTCCCAAGACTACTTTCTTTTTTTCCTCCTCAAAAAATTATTTCTTTCAGCTATCTAGCATTATCCATTTTTTATTTTATTGCTTTTGTTTATTATTTTCTATTTCATTTATTTCCTAATTTATTTTTCAATTTTCAATTTTTTCATCATTATTTTATATTTCAAATTATTATTTTCTATTCCTCTCTGTCAGTTCCTCTACAATAGAAAAAAAAGAAAAAACCACTTGTAATAAATGTGCTGAGCCAAGCAAAACAAATTCCCATGTTGGCCTTCTTCAGAACTATATATCTTATACTCTCTGACAGGATGTGGGCATCATGCATCATCAGTCCTCTGTAATCATGGTTAATCACTCCATTGGTCAGAGTTTTAGGTACCAAAATTGAGAGGGACAATATTCTCTCCATCAACAGACAACTTAACTAGGAATAATGGATACAAAATCAGCTAGTCATCATTGGCATTATTCTCATTAAGATAGCAACAGCATTTTATTAGGAACTAGGCTTAAAATATTCTCATGTAATCACAAGCTTTTTGGAATCAAAGCCTCAACAAATAAATTATAATATCAATTCACATTTGCAGGTTCTTCATAAAAGTTTATAGCCCTTATCAGACTAATTTATATGATTGATCAAGTTAACATGACTAAGTTTGATTACTTATTTATTTTAAACTTTCATTTAAAAAAAATTGTAGTTCTAAATTCTTTCCCTCCTTCCTATCCTTCCCCTAGCCAGTGAGAAGGCAAGCAAAATGATATCAATTACACACATGAAGACATGCAAAATATAAACATAATTAAATTTGAATAATTGCTTAAAAATCTTCACCTGGCTAGACAAGGTGTTGGGATAGAAATAATTTTAAATACCTTTTGTTTTTGATAAGAGAAGGCCTGGAGAATTTGGGGAAGTTTTCTAGGTTTTAGAGAAAGTGTGATCTTTGAAAAAGTATGGAATTTTGGAACTGCAACTATGTACCAAAAATGCGTGATCTATTATTCTGCTATTTAATTTATACTATTGAAATTTAGGGAGCAACAGTATGACCAGGTATAGGACTGAATTTAGACAATTGAGAGTTTTAGTCTATATTTCAAGAAACTGAAGAAAAACAAAAGGGTATTAATGAGTAGAATAAGTTCACATAATTAAGCTATTGAATTAAACTTGTATGTATTAGTGCCTACAGTGTGAAGGACATGGTGCTAGGCCCTAAGTTTACAATATCAAAGAAAAAATTCTCATGGACCTTACATTTTCCTGGAAGGATTTGCAATGGGAGTTATAGGGTTAGGCATTTATACACTGATAAATGTAATTTTTTAAAAAAGGGTAAAATAAGGGCAAAGGAGAGACATTGCTCTGGGAAGTGGTCTCTAAAATGGGCTGATCATGTGATCAGTCAATAGGAGGATGTGAAGAGAGGTTGTAACCCATTTTTTCTTTCATAGTTAATTATATAGTTTTGCTACAATACAACCCATCTACCCATCACCTATTACAAATGACTACTCCTTTATTCTATCTACTCCACTTTCATTGCTGTGTAAGCTCCTAAACTTACTTCTTAGCTTGATATGAGTCCTTAGACAAGATAGAGCTTAACCTTTATCATAGCAGCTGCACAGGTGACTTTGAGAAAAATCAACCCTCCCCTTCCCCCTTTCCCTAGACTACTCACTATGAAAAAAAATTTATTACTAGAGCCTTCAAAAAATTTGGGAATGTTGAACAAAATAAAATTTTGATAGGAGGATGAAATACAAATCAATAATTTTTAATTCTAAAGACAACAGGAAATTCCTGAAGTTTATTTAGTAGAAGGATTGTATGATCTTTTGTAAAAAAGATCATATAATGCTTACACCCCCCACTTTTGAGTGAAGAATAGATTGGCATGAAGAGAGCTAGAAGCAGAAAAATTGATTAGTAGGACATTGCTATAGTTTAGGTGGGAAGAGATTGCAGTCTTCAAGAAAGGTGGCTGTATGAGTAGAGAGAAGCTGAATGTTAAAGATATTGTGGAGGTTAAGAAAGATAAGATTTGGCAAATCATTCTAGATATGAAGGGAGGAAGAGGGAGGAGTCAAGGTTATGAATCTTGTAGCCTGGGAGAAATAGTTATGCCTTCAAGAGAAATAAGGAAGTTCATTTTAAAGGGAAGGGTTGGGGGGGGGGGATAAGTTTGCATATGTGGAATGTTGGTGCTGAGAGTGACGAGAAGGGGAAAAGTAAGAGATGTGGGGGAAGAATGGAGAGGATTTGGCAAAGGATTCTATGTGAAGAATTAAGGAAAAGAAGGAATCAAAGATGACAAAAAAATTCAAGCTAAGGTAACTGGGAGAATGCCATTTACAATAATTAAAAGTTACAAGGGTTGATCAAGTTTAGAGAGGGAGATGAGTTTTGAACTTTGTGAGTCTGAACTGCCTGCAAGCTCTGCAAGATATCAAGGTAGAGACATCTGGCAGCTGGTTGGTGATTTGGACTGAAGTTAAGGGGAGAGATTAGAGTTATATAGTTTAAAGAATCATCAGTGTTGGTTGATGATATTTGAATCCAGGGGAGTAGATGTGATCACCAAGGAAGAGAGTATAAAAAGAAAAGAGAAGGACGCTTAGGCTGATTACCTCACTTAGTGGATAGGATGTTAAACCAAAAGAGACTAAGAATGAGTACCCAGACAGGTAGGATGAGAACTAAAAGATACCATCAAAGAAGTCAGAGGAGAGAATATCTAGGAGGAGGAGGGGTGGTTAACATTATCAACTTCACCAAGACCAATTGTTTAACTCAATTGTTCTTCCAGAATTAGAAGTGAGTTTTGAACTTTTCATATCCATGGTGACCTGATTTGCAACCCTGAAGCCATTGGTTGAGCATGATTCCTAATGTGGATTATTATTTTATAAATTATTAAGAAGAGCAATCTCTCTCCATTTAGTGAATGTCATAACAAAAGAGTTAGGAGGGAAACCAAGACATTGTCTATCCAAAGAGCACAGCATTTGGACAGTGTAAAGTCACTAAATTATTCAGCAGCTATTTGAAAGTATAGTGTTTTGTAATTTCAACAGCACCATCTCAACCTGACTCCATGTAGTGCAGAATATTAAAAAGATGCCTTGGTAGGGATCTAAGAGAAATAAGAATCAGCTAGAGGAGATGGTCAGGGAGTGGAGGGGTCTAATTAGAGAATTTTTTTTTACTTTGACTTTAAACTTTTTTATGTCTGATAAGATACTTTATAGAAAACTTTTGATTTCTCTTTCTTTGTTATGTATATGTCTCAGTCTTAACACTAATCTGTGCAAAATAAATATAAGAAAAAAAAGTTCTCCAGTATCCTGATTGATTGTTCCAAAATAGATCAGGAGAAGAGAAGTATTTATTTGTATGCAGTTCTTGAATGATCTTTGTTCAAATGGAATGATCATATGAAAATCTGATTCCTTCAGTAAAATAACCAAAAAATATGAAAAAATTTTTAAAAATTTATTTTTAAGCTGCATGATAATTTTAAGTGGCTATTATTCTGTTTCTGACTAGCTTATCACCATAGCTAGAAAAGGCAGCTGGGGCTCTAATTTAGAATCAATGTCTAGAAACAGAATTTAACTTGGAATTAAAATAAAAATAGTTAAAATGAGAGGCAACCAGATAGTTGACTGGGATGAACTCTTCCCTACCCTGCTTTTCTTCTAATCTAAACCCAATATGGCTTTCCCAGCAGCAGTTTTGTGCTTATGTATTCCACAGTCTTTCTCTTCCCACCCTCCCCTGTAAACTGAGACTACATTCTTAAGAAGTTTGTGGTTCTTGCCCTAAACAAAAATTCCTTCTTTTATCTGTGACTCAACTCTCTCTGAACAAGTTAAAGATAAATAAAACATAGATCTATAAGAGATTTGAGAAGATATCAATCTCTACAATACCTTACTCCATTTAAAAGTTGAGCAAATTAAAGTCCAATGAGGTCATTCTGGTTGTAGACAACACAGGCAAGATTTGAACACAGGTTCTCTGACTCAATGACTGGTGCTTTTTCCACTGTATCATAATACCTCCCAATTCATTGACTAAAAGAGAAAAATATTTATCTTAGAGTACTTGGAATAAGACTAGTTTCCCAATTTTGTGTCTCCACTATCTAAAAGAATTGTACCTGGAGAAATGTATTCATTTAGTTGTCATACTGACAAGGATTGGAAATAGAGGATACACTTCTAGTGAATATAATCTCTAAAATTTCTGCAGACACATCTAAACAACTAACAAATGCTTAGTTTAACTATTCATTTTCTAGATTCACTATGAACCTATCCCCTATCTCACAATTTTAATATTATTTCAAATGTGTTTCTATCAATTATATCATATTTTACCTTATCTTAATTATCTGTTAGCTGGCATTATTTAATAAAAATCTTTAGTCTGAAAGACAGAATGGTTAGAGTTCAATTCTAGGCAAATCATTTAACATCTTGGTGTTTTTTGATTTCAATACTTTGTTTAGCATAGAGATGACAAACAAGTGGCCCTGGGCAGGGTTTAATACTTCAGAGGGTAACCAAAATATAAATGAAATAGAGTAAAGTGAAATTGGAAATATTTAACAAGATAAATTATTAATATATTTATTATAGTTTAAACATTATTTAATATATTATACACTTATTATATAGTAACAAAATAAAAGTGCAATAAAACATAGATATTGTTAATATATGGCTTTCTGTCAATATGTGACCTTATATATGGTTTAGTGATCCCCATTTCTATGTGACTTTGACCTGACTACTCTAAGTAATTCCTAAATTTAAGAACAGGAGCTGATCTACATTGATAGTTTCCTTTTCTGGGAGCTCCCTATCTCAGGTGAACTCTCAGGTCTGGGAGCTCCCTATCTCAGGTGAAATCTCAGGTCTAGCCTTATATTTCTACATATACATTAGTCTGCCTAATAGAGATT
The DNA here is from genome assembly GCF_037893015.1 of Macrotis lagotis. Taxonomy (NCBI): domain Eukaryota; kingdom Metazoa; phylum Chordata; class Mammalia; order Peramelemorphia; family Peramelidae; genus Macrotis; species Macrotis lagotis. Next base: position 403,726,393 of record NC_133658.1, on the reverse strand, counting down.
TCTGTAGGTATCTTAGTAACATATTTGCAAAAGAAAAAAAAAGCTGAGATTACTTTTTGGAGGGTAGTTCTCAAATTCTGGTGATTTCACACTTGGGGCTTACATCTCCCTATACTCTAATTATTAAAAAAAAAAGGATGTAAGAAGTTATAGAAAGTTTTTTAAAAAGTGAAATGTTTTATCAGAAACAATAAACACTGATACAAACTGTACATGTTAATAACTATAATTAATACATTTCAATTAAAAATATCATAATATTTTATAAAGCTCATAAAGTATCATAACATATATTAGATAATCATTTTCTCTACAATTCCATGACAACTGAGGCAGTGTGGCAAAAGGGAAAGACTACTACTACCTCTGGGCCTAGGAGAGGTGGGTTCAAGTCATGTCTTTAATGTTTATCATCTTTGTAAAAACAAAACTTTCTTGGGTCCCAGTTTCTTTATCTAATGAAATGAGAGTGTTGGCTCCCAGGACCTTTCCAGATTTACATTCATGGAACTTAATCCATTAATTACATTCATTTCCCCTTATTTGATAAAAGTTCAGTGTGCTCCATTCTTCTTCTTTAAGTGTTTTTTTCCTTATCATGTTTTATTTTCATAAAGATATTTCAAAATTTCTTTTCATTTTTCATGTTACTCACCTAATTCCATGATAATCTATTACTTTATTAATAATTGTTTAACCAAGAGTAAATCACTTAACCACTCTGGTCTCAATTTCTTCATCTGTAAAGGGGTGGAATTAGATAGTCCTAAACACTTTATTAGTTCTAATCCGATGATTCCTAGTAAGAGTTCTGTCTGTGATAATAATAATAATAATAATAATAATAATAGTTAATATTTTATGTAGTTTTAACATTTGCAAATAACTTTACTATTTACTATTTATTATGTCATTTGATCTTCATAATAATCCTGTGAAGTAGGATCTATATTAGCCTCAATTTGTAGATGAGGAAGGTGAGTCTGAGAGAATGAATATTATTTGCAACACCACACAACTACTAGGTGTCTGAAGAAGGATTTGAACTGAAGCCTTCCTGGTTATAACTCTAGAACACTACCCACTGTAGTACTAACTTTCTTAAATTAAACTCTTATTATATATTGTTTAGCTAACACCATATTGTTGGGTTATGGCAAAGTTTTTTTTTTTATTTACAAATATGTTATGATGAAAATCTTTGAGCACAGTGGCACTATCAGGCTATATAACCAACAACAGAATTATTGAATCAAAAGTTAAGTTTTGATGAAGAAAGAGAGAAGCAAAAAGCATAAGAAGTATGGGCCTAGAAAAGTCAGAATCAGTGGAACAATAGTAGGGGACCATGGACAGTATTGGAGGGGATGCTAAAAGAAAGTATAGAAATTTGAAAACAAATTTCAACTGCTTCACAGTTTTGTGATGATGGATTCCAGTTTAGAAAAACACACCATTTTCTGGAGTTCAAGTGTATATTAATCCTAACTCTCCTCCTACCTCACCCTTCCCTCTCACCAATACGTAGAACTATGGGAGCTTCTTTGGATTAGAAAGGACATCACAATGGGCATGTTTGGCAATACTAAGGCCAGGAAAGAAAACTCTTAGGTGCTAGTTTTATACTAACTCTAGAATAAGAGTGAACAGTCTACATTCCAAGTTGTGGATGTCTTTTCTTGAACTGCTTAACACCATCACTGATTTCTGGCTAATTTAAAAAGACCTCTGTGGGGTTTTCTGAATATAGAAAGACAGATTCTGATTGGAAGATAGAATTCTCATCTTTTCTTCCTTCTTACATTCGGTCATTTTATACCATTCCCGATACATTCATGGATTCCTCAACCCATTTGTGAATGTGTGTGAGTGTGTGTGTGTGTGTGTGAAAAACCATGAAAGGACAGAGTTAAAAGTCAATAAACTAGTCTCTCTTCCTCCTATCCTCCATCTGCCAAATGCTTCAACTAAACATTAGTGTGCCTGGAAAATTTCAGCAAACTCCAATAAAGAGGCTAGGAGAAAGAGGAAACACATAAGGTTTGGAATGGAAAAGAATTTGAGGAAGATACTTGTAATTTAGAACTTTAATACCACTATTTCTCCCTTCTCGTTGTGATTTAAGATCAGTATTTTCCTTTTTTTGCAGTGTGTGACATAATGGGCATGAAAAATTGCAGATGAGATTAATATATTTGTTGGTTTTGTTGAGCAGTTTTTTCTTTTTTTTTTAATCCTTTGTTTCATGGGTTGTAATATGGCAAGATATATTCAGAAATAAATGTGATAGTTTAAAAGACATATTAATAAAAATTTAAATTTAAAAACCAGGTCTACTTGTATTCCTTGGTCCAGGCCTAAATTCTAGATTGACTTTCCTCCTCTGCTAAATGGCAATGATACTTTAGACAATGGAAAGATTAAGTTCTCCTTCCTAATTGCAGACCAGAGAGGGATTTTAGAAAATTTAGGAAAGAAGTGGAAGAAAAGATTGAGATCTCATTTGTATAGCACTTCAAGGTTTTCAAAGAACTTTCCTTACAGTGATCCTCTGAGATAGGAATATTATCTATTTACCTTTGGAGGTGGAAATTGATGTTCAGCTAGATTAAATGACTTGCCTATGGTCACACAGCTGTGCCAGAATTTGAATTTCAAACTGAGGTGTTCTCTACCGCTCTAGGCTTTCAGCCCAGATGATGAAATGAATTTTGTTCCTCTTGGCTTGATTGAGAAGTAAGACTTTGAATGTAGATAGTTACATATCTTGTTGTTTTATAACGTTTTACTTAGTTGTCTTGGTTATAAGAGAAATCCCAAAAGTTGGGGTAAATCTGAAATGATTAAGGCATAAAAGCAAAAGTCTTCAATATTTTTCAAAATAAGGTAATGAATCAGACTGTCTATAGTCAAAAGAATTAAATTTGTCTTCATAGCCTCCCAGGCTACTTTGTTATTGTGCCCAAGGTTCTAACTTCACTGGGTTTTTTGGTCTGTGCTCTCAGAGGCACTTTCCTTGTATTGCCTCAGTCTAACAGTGTCTTCCTATATAAAAGGATTGAGATAATATGATAGGGGCAGCTAGATGGTACAGAGAATAGAGCACTGGCCCCTGGAGTCAGATTGGTATCAACTCAGACACTAACTGTGTGACCCTAGGCAAGTCACTTAACTCTTATTTTAAAAAAAAAGATAGTCTGATTAAGCTCTTATACCAAAGAGCTTAATATGGCTTAATATGTTTCCTCTTCTAAATATCATATCTGCATCTTTTCAGGCACTTAATTCAAATGTTTTCAGTGATGGTAGTTTCAGGCATGATTTTTTTTATAGTATTTTGCAAGGCAAATGGGGTTAAGTGGCTTGTCCAAGGCCACACATCTAGGTAATTATTAAGTGTCCGAGGTCAGATTTGAACTCAGGTACTCCTGACTCCAGGGCAGGTGCTTTATCCACTGTACCACCTAGCCACCCCCAGGCATGATTTTAAGATATCTCTGAATTTGGGAGTCAGAGTATCTTGACCACAATTTAGTTTTGGACATTTATTACCTGTTCATACAGGAAGGTAATTTGGCCTGTTCTGGGTTTCACTTCCTAAAGGTATTGGATTAGATGACCCCTCTAAAGTCCTTTCAAGATGTAAATCCTATTAAACATTTGAATTAAACTTGATAGACAGGTACCAGGTCAAAGGACCAGTACTGTTGATGAGTATTTGATTTTCCCAGTAAAAATAAAAATATGCTTATTATCTATGAAAGCATTTGTTCATTGAAAGAATATCAAAGGGGAAGGCTAGGTGGCACAGTGTCCCTGGAGTCAGGAGTACCTGAGTTCAAATCTGGCCTCAGACACTTAATAATTACCTAGCTGTGTGGCCTTGGACAAGCCACTTAACCCCATTACCTTGCAAAAAAAAAAAGAATATCAAAAATGGTGGTGCAAATCAGTTTAAAACTTGCATGATGTTCATTAAAATACTCCTTGAAACATGTAATCACTAATGATCTTAACTTTCCTCACCATAATCTTTATAAATTCTGACCAATGTGAAAAATCTTAGATGAAAATTTCTCCTGTGAGAAAGAAATGTATTTGGGATTGTCTACCTGACTTGGTTTTTTTTTTTTGTTTGGGGTTTTTTAGGTTTTTGCAAGGCAAATGGAGTTAAGTGGCTTGCCCAAGGCCACACAGATAGGTAATTATTAAGTGTCTGAGACCCAATTTGAACCCAGGTACTCCTGACTCCAAGGCCGGTGCTTTATCCACTATGCCACCTAGCCACCCCTTACCTGACTTGTTGATTTAGAGATTTTATCCAGGAAAATATATACCAGCTTCTGAGAAAGACCAGGAGATAGATAGCAACCCCACTCTTAATATAAACTGAATTTCTAAGGAATTTTTTTTAACATGAAATCAACCAAGAGGTGGCCTGAGAAGGGCTAACCAAAAAAGACCCAAACTTTTTAAAAATGTTATTTTGTTTGTATTTTATTGCCAGTACAACTGATATAGTTCAAGAAACAGCTCAGCAAATTTTCCAACAAAATACATTCTCTGAAAGCAGCTAAGCTATGTTAAAGCATTTTGTTAAATCTTCCAGATTTGGGGAATGCTGGGGGACCGGAGTGATTAAAATGGACAAGAAGTGGTGTTTTGTTCTATGTACATATGTTTATCTTTTGGCCAATAATTGAATCATTAGTGAGTATTCCATGATAGTATATTCTTTGACTAAGTTTCTTATATTTGTTTAAGCTTATTGATATAGCAGATAAGGTTTGACACTTCTACTCATAAGTGGAAATTCATTCATTACTCATTCAGTACCCATTTTGAAGGAAAGGAATCAGACTCCAAGAAGGCATTACCAGGGTTAAATGCATTTGTTGAAGAAAGACTAGCAGTAGGGAATATTGAATAGGAGAGGGGGAAAAAATTACAAATATAAATCTAATAACCATATGCTTCATTCTATTCACTGGACATTTATTTCACATCAAAGCTTCAATTTCCTCACCTTTACAATGGGGCAGCTAAGAGGTACAGTGGATAGAGCACTGGCCTTGGAGTCAGGAGGATCATGGTTCGAATCCAGATTCAGATACTTGACACTTACTAGCTGTGTGACCTTGGGTAAATCATTTAACCTTCAAGCCTCAGAGGGCCATCTCCAGTTGTCCAGATTCATATCTGCCCACTTGATCCAGAGGACTCCAGTGGAGAAGGTGAGACTAGTGACTTAGCACACTCCCCCGCCCCACTCAAATCCAATTCATGAGCTTGTCATGGACTCACCTCCCTGATGTCATGGTCCTCTTTGAGAATGAAAGACAAATGCAACAACTGGGGCAGCTAGATGGTGCAGTGAATAGAGCATCAGCTCTGGAGTCAGGAGGCCCTGAGTTCAGATTCAATCTCAGATACTTAATACTCAGCTGTGTGACCTTTGGCAAGTCACTTAACCCCATTTCCTTGCAAAAATTTTTAAAAAAATGAGACAAACATTGGAATTAAAATGGCCAATCATAGGGCAATATTAGCTCTTTTAGTTCTGCTTTCTTATGCTTTATCATTTCCTATGAGTCTTTCCACATTTCTCCCATTTCTTCTTTTTTGTGGCACATCATGGTATAGTAATATTTCATTCCACTTCTATGCCATACTTTGTTCAACTATTTTCTAAAGTTTGAGACCACAGGTGTTTTGACATCTATTCAGAAATCTTGTATCTATTACCCAAGACTTATATCTCTTATCTTGCTCTATTAACTACCTTGCTTGATTGAAGGAAGCTAAATGACCCGCAAGGAACTTTCTAAAGAGCACTGACCCTTTGCTGTCAGTGTAGAGTTAGTGACTGATGCCTTTAACACAAGGCCAACTCAACTAGTACTTAGCAGTGTCTAGATAATAAATACTCCTGGCATCTTCTATCAAGCACCTGGAGAGAACATCCTGAAGCATGAGAGGTCCTAAGAAGAAAAAAATCATATTAGAAACTTCAGTAGATGGGGAATCATTTGTTTCCTATTAACCAGCTGTATAACCTTGGGCTATTCAACAACAAAACATTTATTAAACACCAGCTGTTGTTTCCTCTCATCTGTGAAATGCAGTTGGAGGAGCTTTTCAATATCTTAATTATACTGTATATAGCTTGTTTGTACATATTTGTGAGCTCTTTGAGGGAAGGAAGAAGTCTTCAGCCAGAGTTTAGCACGATGCCTAGCACCTAAGGAGGCAATTAATAAATGTTTCATGATTGACTTACAATGATCTAAGATTCTATCTTCAATATTTTACAATTCTAAGAATGTTAAGACGTCTAAGCTATTTTCATATAACAGTTTTAGAAGGTTAAAAGTATAAGGTAGACTTCAAGACTTTGGGGTTGGAAATACGTTTTAACTCCCATTTAACTCTTTATCAATCAAAAAACATTTATCAAGCACCTACTAAGTACTAAGTACTATGCTAAGCTCTGGGGATAAAAATTCAAAAAAAAAGAGTCACTGCCCTCAAGGAGTTTATAAACTAAGGGAGGAAGACAGCACTAAAAGAAGCTGAAAAGAAGAAGGGATGAGGAGGTCCTGGATTCCAGGGTATGGTGGAGAAACAGAAAAGTTCTAAGGTAGTGCAGTCATGTGAGAAATGGGGAAATTTCTGAGTTGAGCTCTCTTAAATGGAGGTTCAAAATTTGTGTCCTTACCCTCCAATTAGAGGGACAGAGAAGGGTGATGACATGAAGTGACCAAACTGATGGGATCTTCTAGTAAGATAAATATGCGCTTCCTGGAGCATGGTGCAGGAACCAGAGAAATCTTTAAAAAGTGCAGATAGGTGAGAAATGAGAACAATCTTGACAATTTTTCACTCCCTTTCCCACAATTACATTATAGTGGACTCTGTCAAAGAAGTCTCACAGGAGTTCCTAGGAAGACCATTCATTTTTCTTCCTTGACCTTAGCTTGGCTTACAATGAATTTGAGTCAGAATGAAAGCTCAACAAACCTGACCCTATTTTTAACATTTATCAACAGTAGAAACCAAAACCAAAACAACATTAAAAAAACAATCTAATCCACCACTAATAGAACCTGGCTTTGGTGTTATATTATGGAAATAAAAATATTGTCTCTCTATCTAGACTCCCTAGACCTAGACAGTCATTTTTGTAGAGATGATAACTGAATACTTGACAGCTAATGGGATCATCCAAAGAATAGGAGAACCCATTGTAAAGCCTTGCAGCACATGACTATATTAGGGGTGAGACATGGATGATGATCTAGAAAAGGATACTGAGAAGGGATGATTATAAAGTATAAGAGATTCCATAATCTTGTATAAAAGTATAAGAAAGTGTCTCAAAAGCTAAGAGAAGAGAGAATATCTAGGAGGTAAACCTTACAAAAAAAGATTGTTGAAAACTAAAAAGTAGAAGCTATATATTAGATTACTCTGTCAGTGAGAAGGGTCAGGGAAAGGAGGAAGGGAGGAAAATGTGAAACTCAAAATCTTACCAAAAAAAAAAAAAGATTGTTGAAAATACATAGGAGGAAGGAATGGTAAATGATAGACAAAAGACAGAAAAATCAAGGATGTAAATAAAGAAAGGTCATCAGATTTAGCAAATTAAGAGATCACTGGTTGTGTTGGTGAGTTTCAGCTGAATAACCAGAAACCAAACCAGAAATCAAAAAGAGAGAGGGAGTTAAAGAAATGGAGATAGGTAAATATCTAACTATATCTTTTTCTAGAAGTTTGACTGTGCAAGTCATTCTCTCCTGGTCTTCTGCTTATCTGACTGTTCTTTCTATGCCTTCTTTTCTGGATCTTCCCTCAGATCATAAAATTGAGGTGATACTCAAGGTTCTTCTCTTTTTTTCCTTCTTCTTCCTTTAAACTACTTCATTTGGGGAGTCTTAGCTCCCATAGAATTAAGAATTATCTCTATGCTGATGATTCTTTTATTTTGGTATTTTTTTTAGGTTTTTGCAAGGCAAACGGGGTTAAGTGTCTTGCCCAAGGCCACACAGCTAGGTAATTATTAAGTGTCTGAGACCGGATTTGAACCCAGGTACTCCTGACTCCAGGGCCAGTGCTTTATCCACTGTGCCACCTAGCCGCCCCTATGCTGATGATTCTTAATCTACCTATTCTGGCAGAATGCAAGATGGATTGCAGTGGGGAGAAACTCTTCACTTCTAACTCATATGTCCACCTACCTTTCAGACATCTCAACCTGTATATATCCAAAATAGAACTCATTGCTTCCCCCAAATCCTCCCATCTCCTACTTTCTCAATTACTGTGGAGGACAACACCTTCCTCTCTCAGAGGTTTCCTTCCTTGTAGGCTCATTCTCAACTCTTCATTGTTTCTCATCCCATTCTTCTCATACCCTAGTTGTTGCTTAGGCCTATCAATTTTACCCTTATAGCATCTCTTGAATATAATTCCTTTTCTTCTCTGATACTACCACCACTCTGGTGCAGGACCTCATCACCTCATGTCTGGATTAGGACAAAAGTTTACTGGTGGGTCTGTCTACTTCAGGTTTCTCCCTACTGCAATCCATCTTGCATTCTGCCATTAAACTGATTTTTTTTCTAATTGTTACCACCTTACTCAGCAAACTACATTGACTCCCTATTGCCCCCAAGATCAAATGCAAAAGGCTCTATTTGTCATTCAAAACCCTTCATAACCCAGCCTCTTGCACCTTTTCAAAATTTTTGCAACTTACTATCCAAAACCCAGAGACAGTGGTGTCCTGGCTGTTTCACTAACAAGATAATCTATATCTTGGATTCTGGTATTTTATCTGGCTGATCCCTTTGCCTGGAAAGCTCTCTCCTCAAGTTCATCCACAGACCTTCCTGGATTCTTTAAGTTCCAACTAAAATTCCATCTTTTTATTTAATTATCATTTCTTCCCTTATTTCATATTTATCCTGTGTATAATTTGGTTGTTTGCATGCTGTCTCCCCCTTTAGATTATAAACTCCTTAAGGACTTTTGCATCCCTTGCATTTAACATTGTGCCTAGCACAATGTTGTTTGTCTTCATTTTTGAAGAGGACCAATGACATCAGAGTAATGTCTTGATTCCCCAGTGAATTGGATTTAAGTGAGGCAGAATTGCACAAAGTTCTCAGCCTCACTCTCTCTTACAAAGTAATTGAAGTCCAGTGGCAAGATAAAGGTCAGGGTGATTGGTGATGGCCCAGGATTCGATAGATGACCTTAGCATCTGATAAGTGCTCCACAGAGCTTGCTTCAACCACTTTTATGGCTATTGGAATAAATTGCTTTCATTCACTCATTCTTCTGGGGGAAATCTTCCAAAGTTTGGGGTAGACATCATCCTAATTCAAACTGGTTTAGCAAGTTTAGCAAGATAGTTTTACCAGGGTGTAGCACTGCTCTTGCTATAGTTTCTTGGAATCACAGGTGAAAGTTGGATAACATATGGACACCAAAAATGGATGAATAGCCCTGAAAAAGACTCAGGAAGCCCTCATACCATGGTTACTAATCCTTCCTGAAAATTCCCAATGTTGGATTTACCTGCCTAATCTGAGAAAGTATAATGAAGGGAAAGGGAAGACCCAGAAAGATGACAAGGGTATCCTAGACAGCACTAATATTGAAACAGGAGTAAATTTTATTTTATTGAAATTCTGTTAAATAAAGTCTGACCATTATAGAGCTTGTGGGATCCCAAATTGTTATAAGAAGCAAATCATGAAAACTTTTTTACCTATGAGGAAAATGTCTACTTTAACAGAGAAAATCTCCCATCACTTTGTTCACATGAAATAAGGTCATGGTTACCTTGCTTCATCTCTTATGAGCTAAATCCACAACAATCAATTCCCAACTAATACAAGAGGTATTGGTATGTCCACAGCAAAAAACTGAAGAGTGATCAAGGCACTTTAAGAACCACCAGTCTTAGGGGCAGCTAGGTGGCACAGTAGATAGAGCACCGGCCCTGGAGTCAAGAGTACCTGGGTTCAAATCCGACCTCAGACACTTAATAATTACCTAGCTGTGTGGCCTTGGGCAAGCCATTTAACCCCATTGCCTTAAAAAAAAAAAAGAACCACCAGTCTTAGGTCAGGTAGGTGGTCCTTGTAGTCAAAAGGTCTTGAGTTTAAATCCAATTCCAGACACTCAATAGTTATGTGACCCTGGCTAATTCACTTAATGCTAATTGCCTAAAAATAAGTTCCAAATCCCCAAGAACCACTAGTCTTCAGGCTTAACCTTTGTGTCCTTAAGGATTCCAGAAAAGGTCCATCTAAAGGGATTCCAATCCCAATTGACAAGTTGCTCTAGCCCTAGCCAGGCAACCAACTCACCTTATCTTGACCATTGAAAAACAATGCACTTACCAAGTCAAGGAGACAGAAGAGTATACAACCCTTTACCTTCACCCACTTATTTTTTTCCTTTCAGTCTTCTAATGAATATATTGGGGGGGGATATAAAACTTTCCTATTCTTCATCCTTCTTTTCCTTTCTTCGATCTCTCATTCTCAAATTACAGAAATGGTGAAGAACTCAGAAGCCAATTGGACCAATCCCTACTTGAACACGAATTTTCTCTATAGCTCCTAGGTCAAGGAAAGAGATATTTAGTCTATGCTTGAGGATCACCAGAGAGGGATAATGTCCTTCCTAAGTGAGAGTCATTCACAAAGTTAAAGAAAGCTTATTAAAATTTCCACTCAATATTTTCTTTTCTAGGCTGAACATTCCCAATTACTTGAAATGTCACTGTGTTTCAAGTCAAGAAAACTGTCCTGAGTCCTAGTTCTGACACTAGTTTTTTATTTTTAAAAATTTTTTCTATAGTTTCAACATTCATTTTTTATGAGGTTTTTTTTTTTAGGATTTTGCAAGGCAAATGGGGTTAAAGTGGCTTGCCCAAGGCCACACAGATAGGTAATTATTAAGTGTCTGAAACCAGATTTGAACCCAGGTACTCCTGACTCCAGGGCCAGTGCTTTATCCACTGTGCCACCTAGCCACCCCTTTGTGAGGTTTTTGAGCTCCACATTTTTTCTCCCTCCCTTCCTTCTCATCTCTCTTCCCTTCACGACAAGTTTTCTGATATAGATTATATATGTACAACTATGTTAAGTATATTTCCATATTAGATATGTTATGAAAGAAGAATCAGAACAAAAGGGGGGGAATAATGAGAAGGAAAAGAAACATAAGGCTAATTTGAACTAGCTGTGTTTTTTTATCTGGGCAAATTGTTTAATCTTTCACAGTTCCAGTTTTCTTATTGTAAAATGGGAATAATAATAACATCCTCACTATTTGCTCCCAGGGTTGTTGTGGTACATAGTAAGTGCTTAATAAATGTTGATTGATTGAAAGGCAAGAAAGATATAGTAAGATAGCTGGAGTAGGAATATTGGGTTCAAGTGAAAATTTAAGGCCTGGGGAAACTCGAGTATGTATATATTATTATTCAGTCTTTTCATTTGTGTCCAATTCTTCATGATCCTATCTGGGGGTTTTCTTGGCAAAGATACTGTAGTGATTTGCCTTTTCCTTCTCTAGTCCATTTTTACAGATGAAGAAATTTAGGTTAACAAGGTAACTGACCTCTCCAGGGTCACACAGTAAGTAAGAGTCTGAGGCCAGATTAAGACTCAGGAAGATAAGTCTTTCTGAGTCCAGGCCAGACATATTATCCAGTGTGCTAGCTAGATACTTTGAGCATGATTGTAGGCAGCAGAAAATAAACCCCAAGAAAATGAAGATCAGAAAAAGGGGATAATTAAGGAGTTAAATTCTTAGAAAAGATAGAAGAGGAGAGGATTTTACCTATAAAAATTGGTACAAAGAATCACCTTTGATCAGAGACTGAGGCAAAAGAGAGAACAGGGAATAAAGTAGATGGATTATGATGCTTAGAATTAGTGAGAGAGGCAATGCAGAGTAGTGTGTCTAGAAAGTTGATCTCAGAATCAATTTTGATATAATACTGTCCTTATGACATTGGGCAAGTCACTTAACCTCTCAATGCCCTATGCAGCTCTCTGAGACTCTAAATTGCTGATCAATTGGAAATCAATCTTGCAGAGGTAGTTCTTCCCCATAAACTCCTTATATGGATAAAATCATAAGTCTAATAGAAAATAAAAACAAACAAGCAAAATGATTATTGTTTCTCATAACCATCCTATTTATATTTCTATAGACAAAAATTAACCAAAAGGAAATAAACATCAATGGTAGATTTGTATTTTGTAAATTTTTTTATTATTTTACAGAATTTGAGAATTGAAAGGGAACAAAACAGCTATCTGTTAAAGCTTATATAAGCCAACTTGTATTCAAATGAGAATCCTCTTTCCAACATATCTAAATGATCATTCAATTTTTGCTTGAGGACCTCCAATAAAGGGGAACCCAGCACCTTCTATGGTGACCCATTCCACTTATGGGTCATTCAAATTGTTAGGAAATCTTTCCTTTCAGTGAGCCTAATTTGTTTCTTTGCAACTTGTTCCCATTGTTCCTGCTTCTATTTTGTGGGAATAAATAGAACAAATCTATACAATCCTTCTTCTGTATGATTGTCCTCCAAATACTTGAAGAGAATTTTTCTGTCCATATAAAATTTCTGTCCATGTTAAACACCCCCAGTTTCTTTAATTGATTTGTTCTTAAGTTTACATTCATTACATTTGTATTTTTAAAAATAATTTAATAAATGAGTGGGTTAGGTTAAGATGATTTCTAAGGCTCCTTTCAGTACTAATGATCAGAGCATCATAGATTAAGAACTAGAAAGTACCTTAGAAGTCATTTAATCTGGGGCAGAGCCAAGATGACGACAAGAAGGGATCAAGTCTTAGGTGCTCTCTGATAAAATGTGAAACTAAGAACTCTAACTAAACTTTCAAGAGACAGAACCCACAAAGGGACCCAGTGAGGCAGTTCTCCTACTCAAGGTAACCTGGAAAAGAGCAGAAAGGCTCTGCTCCCTGGGGTCGGAGGGGCAGCCCATCAGAGGGGTAGCCTGTCAGAGAGAAAGAACTTCAGCCTCCTGGAGGCAACCCCAGGGCACTGGGAGCCGCAGCTCACAACAGCGGAGGGAGTCTCCTGAACTATACCCCAGGGAGCACCAGGCACAAAGTGGGGGACCAGCTGGGGACCTCTGCCAGAGCAAGCAGTGGAGCCCAGCCCTCAGGACACACAGGGAACAGCTTGGTCTTTCCCCAGCCCTGATCCAGGAAACAGAAGCAGGCGGAGCCAGTAAGCAGGAGCCCCCAGGGCATGAGCCCATTGAGCTGAGGGAGGAGAGTGAAGAGAGACTGCAGAGCTCTGTCCTCTGCCTCTGGAACAGGACTCTGGGGCTCTGACCACATTCAGATCCTGATCCCAGTCTAGGCCCCCCCATAGAACAACAGGGCTCCCCCACCTCGCCCCATGGCAGAGGGGAGCGCTTATGGTCATTCACAGACCAGGAGGGAGGACAGAGCCTCACACACTGAGACCCTTGTGGGAGTGTCCCAAAAGCTCAGGAAGCACCCCAAAACCAGGCTCAGGCTGGGAAAATGAGCAAGCAGAGAAATAAGAGGAAGGCCATTGAGAAATATTTTGCTCATGAGCCCAAGAAGGATCAAAATACTCAGTCTGAAGATGAGGAGGTACAAGCTCCTGCATCTAAAGACTCAGAGAAAAACAGAAATTGGGCTCAGGCTATGACAGAGCTCAAAAAAGACTTTGAAAATCAAATGAAGGAGTTGGAAGAAAAACTGGGAAAAGAAAGGAGAGAGATGCAGGAAAAACATGAAAATGAAGTCAGCAGCTTAGTCAAAGAAATCCAAAAAAATGCTGAAGAAAATAGCATGCTAAAAACCAGCTTAGGTCAAATGGATAAAACAGTTCAAAAAGTTATTGAGGAGAAGAATGCCTTAAAAAGCAAAATTGGCCAGATGGAAAAAGAGATAAGAAAACTCTCTGAGGAGAACAAATCCTTCAGACAAAGAACAGAATTCAGGGAGATTGATGAATTTATCAGAAATCAGGAATCAATACTTCAAAACCAAAAGAATGAAAAATTAGAAGAAAATGTGAAATATCTCATTGAAAAAACAACTGATATGGAAAACAGACTTAGGAAAGATAATTTAAAAATTATTGGAATACCTGAAAGTCATGATCAGGAAAAGAGCCTTGACATCATTTTCAAAGAATTACTACAGGAAAATTGCCCTGATATTCTTGAAGCAGAGGGCAAAATAGAAATGGAGAGAATCCACCGATCCCCCCGAGAAAGGGATCCCCAAAAACCAACCCCTAGGAATATTATAGCCAAGTTCCAGAACTCCTAAGTCAAATAGAAAATATTACAAGCAGCCAGAAGGACACAGTTCAAATATCGTGGAGCTGCAGTCAGGATCACACAGGACTTAGCAGCAACTACATTGGAAGCTCATAGGGCTTGGAATACAATACATTGGAAGGCAAAAGAGCTCAGAATGCAGCCAAGAATGAACTACCTAGCAAGGCTGGATGTCCTCTTCCAGGGAAAAAGATGGACTTTCAATGAACCAGGGGAATTTCAAATGTTCCTTCTGGAATGGCCAGAGCTGAACAGAAGGTTTGATCTTCAGATACAGGACTCGGGTGAAGCACGGAGATTGGAGGAGAGGGGGGGAATATGAGGGACTTACTGATGATGAACTGCATGTATTCCTGCATAGAAAAATGACACTGATAATACTCATATGAACCTCCTCAGTTAATAGAGCAGGTAGAGGGAGCTTTTATAGTTGAAGCAAAGGAGAAAGCTGAATTTGAAGATAAAATATAGTGTAAAAATGGAGTCAATAGAAAAAAAGGGAAATGTAATGGGAGAAAGAAAAAGGAGAGGGGGAATAGGCCAAGATATTTCATATAATAAGTTTTTTTATTATTACAATGAGCTATTGCAATGATATGGAAGTGGGGAGGCAAGGGGGAATGAGGGAACCTTTGCTCTCATCAGAGGTGGCTAGGAGAGGAAACAGCATATATATTCGATGGGGTATAGGCATCTGGAGTAAGAAGGAGGGGGGGAGCAGGGGGAAGGGGTAGGGATGTGAATAAAGGAGGAGAGGATGGACCATGGGGGGTGAGTGGTGAGATATAACACATTTTCTTTTTTTACTTCTTGCAAGGGGCTGGGATTGGAAGGCCTGTCCAGGACCATAGGGCCAGGTGGATTCTGGGCCTAAGGGGTAGTGTGGGGGCTCAGGGCTTCTTGGCCCCAGGGCCAGGGATCTGTCTGCTGTGCCACTCAGTGGCCCTACAGCAGAGTCAGAGTGAAAGGAGAGAGAAAATATAGTACGTGGTAGTGGAGAAATAAGAAAGGAGGGAGTTGTGATCAGCAATAGCATTGTTGGAAAAATATGGAAGTAACTTTTGCAATGGACTTACCATAAAGAATGCGATCCACCCATGACAGAGTTGTTGGTGTTGGAACAAAGACTGAAGCACATTTTTTGTTATTATTATTTGGGGGAGGGTGCAGGGCAAATGGGGCTGGGTGGCCTGCCTCGGGCCACATAGCAGGGTGATCTTTGGGTGTCTGAGGCCAGATTTGGACCCGGGTGCTCTTGGCTCAAGGGCCAATGCTCTGTCTGCCACCCAGCCACCCCTACTATTATTACTATTTTATTTTATTTTGGGTCTTTTTTTTTCTTCTTTTTGGTTTTTGCAGGGCAGTGGCGATCGGGTGGCTTGCATGTCACGCGGCTGGGTAATTGTTGGGTCTACGGGGCTGGATGTGGGCTCCAATGCTCATGGCTCCAGGGCTGGTGTTTCGTCCATTGCGCCACCTGGCCATACCTACAATTATTACTATTATTCTTTTTTTTAATTTTAATTTTTTTTTTCTCTCCCCTTTACTTTATCACCCAAGCAAGTCTATATTCATGGGGGGCAGGGTATTTTGTTTACTCTTAAACAAGAATATTTTATTAATGTAAAAACAACATTTGTACAAAATGAGAATTAAAAATAAAATTAAGAGATTAAAAAAATGAAAAAAAAGAAGTCATTTAATCTGAGGGTTAGAATTTTTAGTTATGGCTCATCCTATTTGTCATAGTCACATGATTTTCTCCAGTAACATTTGTTGGTTTGGGATTAGAGCAGGGATGAGTCCTTAAGATTCTCTATTAGTCATTTTGAGGTAGTTTAAACCATTTATTAGTCTTTTTTGTTTTTATATTATTTTCATTTTTAAATATGTTCCTGCCTATCAAACCACCCCTTGTTAAAAAAACAAAAAAACAACAAAGAAAATCAGTTCAGCACAATGAATCATTATACCCACTGTTACTTTCAGTAAATGAAGTGTTTCAAAGTAGAGTAGTACCAGAATTAATGCTCAGATATCAGTTATTCGATTAAAGACATTTTAGAAAGTATTTTTATATCTTGGGTAAGAGTCTGTTAGAGGTGAACATTAGGATACTGCAGAGTCCCTGTTGATGAAAGCCATATTAATGTGGACTCTTTAAGCAGTGAAAGCCATATTGTGGGTTTCTTTTTTTTTTTTTTTGCAAGGCAATGGGGTTAAGTGGCTTGCCCAAGGCCACACAGCTAGGTAATTATTAAGTGTCTGAGGTCAGATTTGAACTCAGGTACTCCTGACTTCAGGGCCAATTCTCTATCCACTACGCCACCTAGCTGCCCCTCATATTGTGGGTTTCTTAGCAACAGTTGGGTTTTTTTTAATCAATGAAAGCTATAATACTACTACTACTAATAATAATAAAAATAATGAGTACCTATCAATGAAAGCAATGAATACTGTAATCCAAGGTTAACAGAAGTCAGAAGAAAACACGCTGACTGGGGCATAACCACAGGGACCAGTATAAGGCCTCACATGACACAGGACCCCAGTCAAAACAGCATTGATAGGGCACCCAAGGTGTCTAGGACCCAAGGCCAGTGCTGAGCTGAGGAAACCCCCTAAAATATCAATCAATTCATACTTACTTACATTATAACTCCTCCCTTCTTCTGAGTTCATAATTACCACCGCGGTTTGGGTGGGGGGGCTTTTGTGGGAATGCCAATTTGTTGTCTAGTTGCCTCATGTGAGTAAACAGTAAAAGGGAATTCAAAATGTTAAAAACTTTAATAATTTGATGCAGAGTGATATATGATAAAGAGAAAAATATATATGATGGTTATGTGAATTAAGGGGTGGCTAGGTGGCGCAGTGGATAAAGTACCAGCCCTGGAGTCAGGAGTACCTGGGTTCAAATCCAGTCTCAAATACTTAATAAATACCTAGCTGTGAGGTCTTGGGCAAGCCACTTAACCCCATTGCCTTGCAAAAACTAAAAGAAAAAAAAACAAAAAACCCAACTACTTATATAATCAATCTGGAGTTCCCTGGCCTCTTTCTTTGGTATCATCATGGTCTCCTTTTGTGTAGAGAGCCTTGAATATTCACTGAAGGGGGATTTTTCAGGCAAGACAGGCAAGACTTACCTGAATATTAAGTGTGTGGGATGAAGGTAGAGGAGGGTCTATTTCAGAAATGGGATTGTAAATTCAGAGTTAGAAGGGGCCTTAGACTCATTTTACAAGTGAGGAAACTGAGACTCAGTGAGGTTAAAAGACTTGTCCAAGGTTTGCACAGGTTTACTACATGTGCATTAGAAGGAAATTTGAATGCAGATTTCCTGATGCCTAGCCAGTATTCTTGTTCCTGGTACAGTTGAAGGCACAACTCTGCCAATGGTACAGGGTATTTCAGTACAAATCAAACTAAAGCAAAACAACTCAGTCTACTTTGTAGACTATAGCCTAGTAGAATTTGGTCTAGTAGGATATAACCTAGAAAACCCAGAGACCATCTGGTCACTAGAATGGATCCTGTCCAGGAGATCATATAATTCTGGGCTGAAGGACATGGACTATGGTCCTTGATGGAAGGAATTTCTTCATTTCATTTTTGTCTTTTGATATGTGGCAGATGATTAATAAATGTTTTACATCCCTAGTACCTAGCAAAATGCCTTACCCATCATAGGTGCTTAATACATATTTGGTTAGATTGAATTGACCAGACCAGAGCTTCAAGAGCAGGAAAGAATGCCATGGTTTAGAGCTCTGCCTGTAACTAGACATTCCAGAAAAACAGGGACCTGAGCCATGTGGCAATCTCCCAAGCAAATAGTATGCGTTTTAAAAAACTTTCTAATTAAATATTAACCCCAGAGACAGGAGCATTAATGGGTCTCTTAGGTAAAGAATATGCTTCTCATAACCATCAGGAAAAGGTTTAGATAGAGCACTTGGAGGAGTCCAAAGGAGTCCAAAGGAGCCAGAATGAATTTCTTCTCTTGACTTGCACTGACAAAAGGCAAGGACATTACCCCTTAGGCCATTAACCTCTCTTTATTACAAGCCTGCATGAATTTCTTCTGTATCTATTATCCAACTTTGTAAAATGAAAGAGAATTGCCCTAGAAACTCTTTTAGATATTCCTACTGGAATATCTGGAGCTACCAGAAGTAGAATGAACCACCTCAGGAGGGAGGGGATTTAGGTCTCCTTGGAGTTCTTGAAATGTTGGTTGATCACTTCATGGTGATATGCTCAAAGGAATTCCTTCCTGGAAGGATGGACTGAGTAGCCTCAGTGGGGCTTCTGACTCTGAGATTCTTCAGGCATAGTTGACTGTCTCACCAACTTATACTTGACAAGGATGGAGTGGGGAAATTTGGGCACTTTTGGTTCCCTCTACTTTCCTTTTTGATGTCTTTCCTATTCCTTGATCACCCTAAAAACCAAAGGGTTAGACTTTTGCAGATGTCCACACTAGATGGGAAGGGGTGGTGAAGTCTTGTTTTCAGAGGATAGTGATATGGATCTTGGAGTAGAGCAAAGAGGATAGTGGGAAGTATGGTAGACAGAGTCCTAGCCTTCAAGGCTCTAGTCCTGGCTAGCCATATTAGCACAATGATGGATTCATAGTAGATGCTTAATAAATGCTGGTGTGCCTCTGGGCTTCAATTTCTTCTTCTGAAGAACCTTTCTAAATGGAAAGTTTTTATTCTTTTTTTTCCTAAGAGGCAATGGAGTTAAGTGACTTGCCCAAGATTCCACAACTAGTAAGTGTCTGAGACTGAACTTAAATTCAGGTGCTCCTGAGGCCATTGGGTGTTCTGTGTACTATGCCACAGAGCTGCCTCTGGTTTTTATTTCTCTCTACAATCATGTGTACCTTTGGCAGTTTGGTAAAACCTATAGATCCCCATTCAGAATAGTATTTTTTGTTGTTTACATTCATAATTGAAAGAAATGCTAAATTTCAGTTAGTGGCAAATAAAAATAAAGATGTAGTTTTTCCCATTTGGGCTTATGGAAACCCCTGAAATCCACAGATCCTCAAGGAGCCAAGATCCTCAAGTTAGGATCTCCTGGCCTAGATGATATTTTAAGTTAGAGATCATACATTTAGAGCTCTAAGGGACCCCATCCCTCTCATTTTATAAGGAAATGGAGGCTCTCCAAAATGAAGCGATTTGTCCAAGTTCTCACAAGTGACAAGCAATTAAAAGTAACATTTGACCCCAAACCCAGTCCCTCCCAGTTCTGCCATCCTACCTTCCTTCCAGTTCTCACCCCTTTCTTCACCTCCTTTCGAGGTCGATCAAGCAGCAGGCATCCCTCCCCCTCCTTTCTGGTCTGAGGTGGCTCCTGCCCCTGAAGCAGCCTGCTGGTGAGGGAGGGCAGCGCCAATCTCGCCTTACCTGCAGGGTCCCTCGCTCACTTCCAGAAGCCCTGTGCTGCTGCTGGCACTGCAGCTGCCCAGCTAACTTTCTGCCTGAGTGACAGGGGCTGGCAGAAGCATGTCAGTGAATGGAAACAGTCCTGACATGCCGGCTGTGTGAAAAGCGCTAATTACACTGATGTGGGGTCTGTGCGGCGTGGGCCTTTGCTCAGAGGAAGGATGCGATGCAGGCAGAAGAACCGGCACTACAGAGGAAATGGGAGAACAGCAGTACCTAGGCACATCAATAATTCATGGAATGCCAGCAGCAACAAAGGGAGAGAGGGACCAGAACTAGAGGAACAGAATATCATAAAGCTTTTTAATGGTCTTTTTCTATTAATGTCAGATGGGCGACCGTTTTTCAAGTGGGTGGAAGTTTTCCAAGGCCCCCGCAATTCAGTCACAAAAGCTAAATGCTGCGGCTTCCCCTCCTCTCCTGCCTCAGCTAGAGAGGTGAGAGCTTGGAGCCCCATCACGGCTGGGCTTTGGCTGGGCAGAGCAGGCGCTTCCCTTCACCAAGTTTTTGGTCAAAGGACCCGAGAGGAGGCAGGCGGTTCTCCCTTCTCCTGCTCCTCTCAACCTGGCTTCCCTGCCTTCTTCTTTTAAGTCCCAGCTAACATCCAACCTTCTACAGGAAGCTTTTCCTTTTACGTCTTAATTCTTGTGCCTTTCTCTGTTATTTCCAATTTATTCTGTAACATAGCTCATTTGTACACATTTGCCTGCTTGGTGTCTTCCATCATTAGACTGTGAGCTATGGGAGATGGGGAGGGGATGTCTTTTACACTCGAAAGTACGATTTGAGCTTAGCAAGTGCCTGCCACAGAGTAGGCCCTTGAGAAATATTTATTGACACCTTGTCTTGGAAGCAACATGGTATAGTGGGCTGAGGAGAATTATAGGAAGGCTGGACTCAAATCTTGCCTCTGATGATGAAAACATTGGTTATATGACCCTAAGCAAGTCACTTAATGTCTGAGGCTCAGTTTTCTCTTTTGTAAAGAGGATTATAGCAACTGGAATAACTCCCTAGGGTTGTTATGAGGCTCAAATGAATTGAAGAGTAATGTAGAGTGCTTTAAAACCGTTAAAGTGAATTATATGTCAGTTATTATTATATTACTCATTTCCAAATATTAAAATTCACTTTCATTTTATTCTTGAAGCAACTGAGAAATTAGTTTTTTCAGTACCACAAATGTGTAAAATTGATTTTGTTTCACCTGTTGCCAGTCTCACTTTGTTTTTTCCCTCCATATCTTTTCTCACTGATTTGCATCAAGTAGCTAATACTTCTAGGGAAATCTAGAGGGTTGTTTTAAAGCAACATTAATTTTTTTTTTTTTAGGTTTTTGCAAGGCAATGGAGTTAAGTGGCTTGCCCAAGACCTCACAGCTAGGTATTTATTAAGTATTTGAGACTGGATTTGAACCCAGGTACTCCTGACTCCAGGGCTGGTACTTTATCCACTGTGCCACCTAGCCGCCCCAAAGCAACATTAATTCTGACTGAGAATATACTAGAAGATCCTAGCAGGGAAAGAAGGGGGTAAAGAAAGACAACACAGTCATTGGTCACTCTTCTTCATTTTTACTTGTTTTGCATTGTCCTGTATCACAGTTTCTGTTAAACAGTTTTGTTTGTTTTTTTTTTTAAGGATAATGATAGAAGTATTTATAATAATATGTTCCAGATATTTCCTTTTCTCATTGAAAAGGCAAATCCCCAGAGGTGGGGGAAAACAGCCTGCCCTTTGCCTGTACTACAGTTCTTACCAAGTGAATACTACTAATGAATTTAGTCCAAAGTCTCTTGAAAGAGTATTTTGTGGTGTAGGCCACTTGATGTGACCCAGATCCAAACTAAGATAATTTTCTACCCATTTAACATGGATTAAAAAATTCATACTATGAACTGATACTGACCAAAGTGAGCAGAACCAGAAGAACATTGTACACACTAATAGCAACATGAAGTGATGATCAACTATGATGGACTTGTTCATTTCAGCAATGCAATAATCAAAGAACAATTCTAAAAGATTTGTGATGGAAAAAAAAACCCATTCATATTCACAGAAGGAATGATGTAGTTTAAATGCAAACCAAAACCTACTATCTTCAAATTTTAAAAGTTGTCTCATCTGTTATGTCTTGTTTCCCCATTTTGGTTTGATTCTTCTTTCACAACAGGATTAATAAGGATCTATGTTTAGTATGGTTATACATGTATAGCCTCTATTAGATTACTTTCTCTCAGGGGAAGGGGGAAGAGAAAAGAGGGAGGGAGAAAAATGTGAAACTCAAAACCTTGCCAAAAAATTACTGTTGAAAACTATTGTTGCATGTAGGTGGAAAAATAAATAAAATATTATAAAAGACAAACAAAAAAATTCATGCTAAGAGTTCCCAATATGGAGCAAAGCCAGACCAAGTACACAGGTAGACATAGAATAAAAGACAAATAAAAAATCTTGGAAATCAAAGTAGTCCTATCCTCTCTTTTTTTGCAAATGGGGAAACAGAGGGCCCAATATTAATAAAATTTACAGCATAGAAAGACTAAGAGAGTGGTAATTGTTTTAAAATAATTCTTGATGCTACAAAAGAATTCCTTTAAAATAGCAATATCTTTAAACAACTCCCTTAGTGCATTTTAGTACTGGACACAGATCATTAACTATTTGACAAGAGATATTAAGAATATAGACGCATAAAGCTAAAGTATTAGGAGCCAATGTCCATTAAAGATAAATAAGAAATGAATTTAAAATAGATCCAAAAGAAGTTAATGGGAAATAAGATTTAATTTATCAGCCCCCCCACTACACACACACACACACACACACACACACACACACACACACACACACACATATACACACGATACATATAACTTTCTAGGAAATCTGTCTATCTCAGAAAGTAAGAGATCAAATGGGGGAGAGTTGCTTCACAATTTATCCATAATACTTTTTTGCTTAAAAATACTTAAATATCAAATAATAAGAGAAACACAAAACAACTCTAAAGTTTTACCCCATATTTAGCAAAAATGACAAAAAATGGAAGTAACAAATATTAAAAGGATCATGACAAGACAGTCAACAATAACACCCTGTTTGAGAAAACTGTAAATTAATACAGTAAT
This sequence comes from Macrotis lagotis, assembly GCF_037893015.1. NCBI lineage: Eukaryota > Metazoa > Chordata > Mammalia > Peramelemorphia > Peramelidae > Macrotis > Macrotis lagotis. Next base: position 403,703,408 of record NC_133658.1, on the reverse strand, counting down.
TGTGGAATTATAATTGGAATTATACTTTAAAAAAGTGACTAAAAGGGGTGACTAGGTAGCGCAGTGCATTGAGCACCAGCCCTGTAGTCAGGAGTACCTGAGTTCCAATCTGGCCTCAGACACTTAATAATTACCTAGCTGTGTGGCCTTGGGCAAGCCACTTAACCCCCCCCCCAAAAAAAAAACCTTAAAAAAAGTGACTAAAAATGCTCTACTAACCTTTGACTCAGAGATTCCCTCATTTGACATATTTTATATGTCTAGGAGGTCAAAGTTAGAAATAAAGATCCCATATATCCCCAAATATTAATAGTGGCACTTTTTTCTGGTAGCAAAGAATTAGAGGTGAATCAGAAGTTTATTGACTGCGGAATGACTAAACAAATTGTAGTATATAAATGTAATTGTTTAATAAAATACAAACTTGAAGAATTCAGAGAAGCATAGAAAGACTTATATGAACTGTTGCAAAGCCAAATCAGGAAAACAATTTAAAATGTAAATAGCACACACACACACACACACACACACACACACACAGGCAGACAAACATGAAACCTAATGCTTTGTAATTAATTACTAACCTTGTTTCTGGAGAAGAATTGAGAAAATGCACCAGCTTTCCTTCTCTGCAGAGATGGGTTATTATGAATGTGGAATGGTATATATATATATATATATACACACACACACTGGGGTTTTTTTTTTTAGGTTTTTGCAAGGCAATGGGGTTAAGTGGCTTGCATAAGGCCACACAGCTGGGTAATTATTAAGTGTCTGAGGCTGCATTTTAACTCAAGGTACTTCTGACTCCAGGGCTGGTGCTCTGTCCATTGCGCCACCTAGCTGCCCCTATATGATAGTTGAAAAAAGAAATTAGTATGTTTATTGTCTAATGATCATTGATATGTATAATAGGCATTATAGCCTGGGATCATACTGAAGCATTGAGGCTATTTAACTACCATTTGCCTTTATGATCTTTAGTCTGTGTCTACATAGCAGAGAGTTCAGTGATGATTTCATGGACTCATAGAATGTCAGAATCAAGAAAGACCTTAGAAGTCATTTTGGCGGGGGGTGGGGGGGTGGGGGGGTGGCTAGGTGGCACAGTGAATACAGCACCTGCCCTGGAGTCAGGAGGACCTGAGTTCAAATCCGGTCTCAGACACTTAATAATTACCTAACTATGTGGCCTTGGGCAAGCCACTTAACCCCATTTGCCTTGCAAAAACCTAAAAATAAAAAGTCATTTTGAATAACTTATCATTTTATTTTATTTTAGGTTTTTGCAAGGCAATGAGGTTAAGTGGCTTGCCCCAGGCCACACAGCTAGGTAATTATTAAGTGTCTGAGGTCAGATTTGCACTCAGGTACTTCTGACTCTAGGGCTGGTGCTCTATCCACTGCTCCACCTAGCCACACCCATTTTATTATTTTCAAATTTTATTGGTATGTTTTACTTTTATACCATACTACTTTCTCCTTAACTTTCTTTTATCCTCATTTGAACTCTTCCTTGTAACATAAAACAATCATTTTACAGAGATGTAGAGAAAATAAGTACCTTATTCATTATTATGAACTCCAAACCAGATTTTCCAACTCAAGATTCTGTATAGTTTCTGCTACACCAAGCTATTTCTTACATATGACAGTTGTCATCTGATGATTAGTACAGAAATTCAAACAGAATGATTCAAGACCAAAATATTGTTGGTAGAAGGATATTGTTAAATTTCCAGTTTCTCTTGTCTTGCTTAAGAAACTTATGCTGGGCAAGTAAGTCCCTTAACCTCTCTGTTCTTCTGTCACTTCATCTATAAAATGAGGGAATGGGTTTCAATGACCCCCCAAATCTCTTCCAGCTCTCATCTATGATCCTATAATCTATGTTGATCAAATAAATAGGGCATCCAGTCGGCACAGTAGATACAGCATCCTTCCTAAGTCTGAAAAACCTTAGTTTAAATCAACCCTCAAATACTTTAGCTGTGTGTTCTTTTGCTACTCAATTAACCCTAACTGCCTTACTTCCAGGGCCATCTCCAATCATCCTGATTCATATCTGGCCACTGGACACAGGTGACTCTGGAGGAAAAAGTGAGACTGGTAACATAATACAGCATCCCCTCACTCAAATATAATTCACTTGCTTCTCATGGCATTATCTCCTTGATGTCATTGTCTTCTTTGATTTGGAAGGACAAATAACAAAATGATCCCATAATCTATATTGATCAAATAAACTAAAACAAAGCTCTGCATTTAGTGTTTTAAATAATTACTCATTCAATTAATCCAGAAGCAATTATTTATCATCTGGTTTGTACCAGGTATAGGAGACACAAAGATATTATAAATGAAAGTCCCTGCTTTTAAGGACTCAGGTTTCTTGGACTGACTTAGAAAGATTGGGGTTTGTGTTCTGGGGTAAGGAAGGTCATAGATCATAAATCTAGAGTTTCAAGAGAAGCTCTCTTGTCATTTCATCATTTTCAGTTTCATCTGACTTCCTGGATTCCATTTGGGGGAATTCTTGGCAAAAATACTGTAGTGTGTTGCCATTTCCTTCTCTAGGTTATTTTACAGATGAAGAAACTGAGGCAAGCAAGGTTAAATCACTTACTCAGGATCACACACACAAAATAACTGGCAGATCTAGAGATTTCAAACTCAAGATGTTCAATGTCCTCTCCACTGAGTCAGTAACTTGTGACCTCTGAATGACATGGGGTTACAACCTTTGATGTAGGTACTCCCTGGAGAATGGGGTCTGTCTGGTTCAGAAGGTATTGTCAAGGAGGTCACTGTCATTGACCTTAAGATGGTATTTGTTGAAAAGATTTGTTCACAAAATCTCCCCAGGGACCTATGCAACAGAAGAGGACACAGACACAAGGGAAAGTAATTTGGCAACATCTGATCTCCTAGAGCAGCAATCCCTCCCTACAAAGAGAGCTCACAGGCACTCTTGCTCTCCCACCTGTTAGTATAATCATCTCTCCAGCCACTACATAAAAGGCCAGTTTTGGGAATAAGAATTCAAAGGCTCTGGCACAACCTGCTTCATGTTCTGTCTGTATCAGGCAGAGTAGAAAGGAGGCAGGTGCAATTCTTGGGTTCTCTATCTTTGCCTTCTTGGCCCACACACACACACACACACACACACACACACACACACACACCAACACACACCACACACACAGGCAGACAAACATGAAACCTAATGCTTTGTAATTAATTACTAACCTTGTTTCTGGAGAAGAATTGAGAAAATGCACCAGCTTTCCTTCTCTGCAGAGATGGGTTATTATGAATGTGGAATGGTATATATATATATATATATATATATATATATATATATATATATATACACACACACTGGGGTTTTTTTTTTTAGGTTTTTGCAAGGCAATGGGGTTAAGTGGCTTGCATAAGGCCACACAGCTGGGTAATTATTAAGTGTCTGAGGCTGCATTTTAACTCAAGGTACTTCTGACTCCAGGGCTGGTGCTCTGTCCATTGCGCCACCTAGCTGCCCCTATATGATAGTTGAAAAAAGAAATTAGTATGTTTATTGTCTAATGATCATTGATATGTATAATAGGCATTATAGCCTGGGATCATACTGAAGCATTGAGGCTATTTAACTACCATTTGCCTTTATGATCTTTAGTCTGTGTCTACATAGCAGAGAGTTCAGTGATGATTTCATGGACTCATAGAATGTCAGAATCAAGAAAGACCTTAGAAGTCATTTTGGTGGGGGTGGGGGGGTGGGGGGTGGCTAGGTGGCACAGTGAATACAGCACCTGCCCTGGAGTCAGGAGGACCTGAGTTCAAATCCGGTCTCAGACACTTAATAATTACCTAACTATGTGGCCTTGGGCAAGCCACTTAACCCCATTTGCCTTGCAAAAACCTAAAAATAAAAAGTCATTTTGAATAACTTATCATTTTATTTTATTTTAGGTTTTTGCAAGGCAATGAGGTTAAGTGGCTTGCCCCAGGCCACACAGCTAGGTAATTATTAAGTGTCTGAGGTCAGATTTGCACTCAGGTACTTCTGACTCCAGGGCTGGTGCTCTATCCACTGCTCCACCTAGCCACACCCATTTTATTATTTTCAAATTTTATTGGTATGTTTTACTTTTATACCACACTACTTTCTCCTTAACTTTCTTTTATCCTCATTTGAACTCTTCCTTGTAACATAAAACAATCATTTTACAGAGATGTAGAGAAAATAAGTACCTTATTCATTATTATGAACTCCAAACCAGATTTTCCAACTCAAGATTCTGTATAGTTTCTGCTACACCAAGCTATTTCTTACATATGACAGTTGTCATCTGATGATTAGTACAGAAATTCAAACAGAATGATTCAAGACCAAAATATTGTTGGTAGAAGGATATTGTTAAATTTCCAGTTTCTCTTGTCTTGCTTAAGAAACTTATTGGTTCTGTGATGCTGGGCAAGTAAGTCCCTTAACCTCTCTGCTCTTCTGTCACTTCATCTATAAAATGAGGGAATGGGTTTCAATGACCCCCCAAATCTCTTCCAGCTCTCATCTATGATCCTATAATCTATGTTGATCAAATAAATAGGGCATCCAGTCGGCACAGTAGATACAGCATCCTTCCTAAGTCTGAAAAACCTTAGTTTAAATCAACCCTCAAATACTTTAGCTGTGTGTTCTTTTGCTACTCAATTAACCCTAACTGCCTTACTTCCAGGGCCATCTCCAATCATCCTGATTCATATCTGGCCACTGGACACAGGTGACTCTGGAGGAAAAAGTGAGACTGGTAACATAATACAGCATCCCCTCACTCAAATATAATTCACTTGCTTCTCATGGCATTATCTCCTTGATGTCATTGTCTTCTTTGATTTGGAAGGACAAATAACAAAATGATCCCATAATCTATATTGATCAAATAAACTAAAACAAAGCTCTGCATTTAGTGTTTTAAATAATTACTCATTCAATTAATCCAGAAGCAATTATTTATCATCTGGTTTGTACCAGGTATAGGAGACACAAAGGTATTATAAATGAAAGTCCCTGCTTTTAAGGACTCAGGTTTCTTGGACTGACTTAGAAAGATTGGGGTTTGTGTTCTGGGGTAAGGAAGGTCATAGATCATAAATCTAGAGTTTCAAGAGAAGCTCTCTTGTCATTTCATCATTTTAAGTTTCATCTGACTTCCTGGATTCCATTTGGGGGAATTCTTGGCAAAAATACTGTAGTGTGTTGCCATTTCCTTCTCTAGGTTATTTTACAGATGAAGAAACTGAGGCAAGCAAGGTTAAATCACTTACTCAGGATCACACACACAAAATAACTGGCAGATCTAGAGATTTCAAACTCAAGATGTTCAATGTCCTCTCCACTGAGTCAGTAACTTGTGACCTCTGAATGACATGGGGTTACAACCTTTGATGCAGGTACTCCCTGGAGAATGGGGTCTGTCTGGTTCAGAAGGTATTGTCAAGGAGGTCACTGTCATTGACCTTAAGATGGTATTTGTTGAAAAGATTTGTTCACAAAATCTCCCCAGGGACCTATGCAACAGAAGAGGACACAGACACAAGGGAAAGTAATTTGGCAACATCTGATCTCCTAGAGCAGCAATCCCTCCCTACAAAGAGAGCTCACAGGCACTCTTGCTCTCCCACCTGTTAGTATAATCATCTCTCCAGCCACTACATAAAAGGCCAGTTTTGGGAATAAGAATTCAAAGGCTCTGGCACAACCTGCTTCATGTTCTGTCTGTATCAGGCAGAGTAGAAAGGAGGCAGGTGCAATTCTTGGGTTCTCTATCTTTGCCTTCTTGGCCCATAGCTCAAATGCCCTGCTTTCTTAATTGTATTTTTTTCCTTTTAAAAAATTGTGATCTTGATGAACATTAATATTTTCATATAGAAATGACAAAAAATTAGGTTAATTAATGAAACCACAAATCTTTATTATGTACACCCTGTTTTTTTTAAGGTGCAATTTAAATTTAATATGGCAGTAACCACTGGTTGTTCAGTTATGACCAATTCATGATCCCATTTGGGGTTTTCCTGGAGAGATTTGCCATTTCCTTCTCCTACTCATTTTAGAGATGAGGATTCAGGAACAAACTGGGATAAGTGACTTAGCCAGGGTCACATGGCTAGTAAGTGCCAGAGGTCAGATTTGAACTCAGGAAAATGTTTATCTGATAAGAGGCCCTGTGCTGTCTGTTGCACCACCTACCTGACCAGGGCAATATCTCCACTGTCTTGCTTATCTGTGTTCCCTTAGGAATCTCCTGTTCTAAAAAATATTAATAGATATTCATTTCTTTTTTATATCACTTTGAGTCTCTTCTGCTCTTTCTCACAATCCTCTCTTCTCTCACCCAACTAAGAGACTTTCCTTTTAACAAATGAGCATATTCAAGGGAAAACAAATTACAAATTTCTCATATCTGAAAATGTATATCTTATTCTGAAACTGTAAATCCATCACCTCTCTGAGAAGAAGAGGAAAGTAGATACTTCATTATAAGTTTTCTGGATGGCCATTGCATTGATCAAAGTTCTAAGTCTATCATGGTTTTTTTTTAATATTGTTCCTGCATAAATTGTTCTTTTGGTTTTGCTGATAAAGATTCAGACAAACCTCTGATATATCTGAATCCATCCTTTTTTTTATTTCTTATAATGTAACAATATTCCACTATTCAGTTGATGGGCACCAATTTTGTTTCTAGTTCTTTGCTACAACAAAAAGTTCATTATAAATAGTACATAGAAGTCCTTTCTTTTTCTTTGATGTCTTCAGAGTTAAGATTCTAATTTTCTTTTCTGGCTAGCCTTGGACCACTTATCAGAGTAATGTTTTAAAATGCATAAAATCTAATAAATATTTATTAAGTTAGGTACTATGTGAAACACTGGAGATAACAATTAATAAAAAGGAACTTTCAATTTAAAAACAAAATGCATAGGGTTACAAAAATACCCAGTTAGACTGAAATATATTTACTAAAATATTTTTGTTAAGTTCATAGAATTCAGATTAAGAAAACCTTCAGGATATAAGCTTGGTAGTAATATCTCTGAATCAAAGGAGCTGGATAGGTTAGTGATTTTTGAGGGAAGGGGTCTAGTTCTAATTTTTTTTTAATTTTTATATTATTGCAATAATCATAAGAGTAAACATAAACCCCCCTCCCCCCAAGAAGAGGAGAAACCTCAAGAATAGTGAGAGAGAAAAAAAAATGTACTTCAGTCTGTGTTCAGATTCCAATGACGCTGTCTCTGGGGTGAGTTGCTTTTTTTTTTTTATCATAAGTCCACCACAGAAGTTGCTTCAATATATTTCTCCCACAGTTGCTATTACTAACTATATTTCCCTCCACTCTATTCCTCCCCACTCTCATTTATTCTCTCTCTCCTTTCATTCTGTCCCTGTTCAAAAGTGTGTTGTAGCTGAGTACCCTCTCCCACAATCTTCCCTCTCTTCTAACACCTATTCCCCCCTTCCTTCCCCCTATTCCCTCTTATCCCATCACTTTCTTCTCATTTTTCCTCTAGGGTAAGATAGATTTCTATACCCTATTAAGTATGTATGTTATTTCCTCTTAGCCATTTCTGATGAGAATGAAGGCTCACTCATTCCCCCTCACCTTCCCCCATTCCACTTCATTGAAAAAGTTTTTCTTGACTCTTGTGTGAAATATGTTAGCCCCTTTTTCCTCTTTTTTCTCTTCCTCCCAGTACTTTCCTTTATCACCCATTGACTCCATCTTTTTACTTTAATATACCACTGTATTCCTCTCCTTCCTATGCTCCTTCTAATTGCTCTTATAAATGAGAAGATTCACATGAGTTATCAATATCATCTTCTCATGCAGGAATACAAACAGTTCAACATCAAGTTCCTCATAGTTAGCCCTTCTCATCCATCCTCTCTGTGGTTTACCAGAGTCCTGTACTTGAAGATCAAACTTTCTGTTCAGCTCTGGTTGTTTCAATAGGAAAGTTTGAAAGTCCCCTGTTTCATTGAAAGTCCATCTTTTCCCCTGAAAGAGGATGTTCAGTTTTGCTAGGTAGTTGATTCTTGGTTGTAAACCAAGATCTTTTGCCTTCTGGAATATCTTATTCCAATCTCTATGAGCCCTTACTGTAAATGCTGCCAGATCCTGTGTAATCCTGACTGTAGAGCCACAGTAGTTGAATTGTTTGTTCCTGGCAGCTTTTAATATTTTCTCTTTGACCTGGGAGTTTGGGAGTTTGACCTAATATTTTTAGAAGTTTTTCTTTTGGGATCTCTTTTAGAAAGTGACCAGTAAATTCCCTCAATTTCTATTTTACCCTCTGCTTCTAGGATCACAGGGCAATTTTGCTGTATTATTTCTTGAAAACGAAGTCTAGGCTCTTTTTCTGGTTGTGACTTTCAGGTAGTCCAATAATTTTTAAATTATTTCTCTTGGATCTGTTTTCGAGGTCAGTTGTTTTTTCAATGAGATATTTCACATTTTCTTCTAATTTGGGGGTTTTTCTGGTATAGTTTTATTTCTTCCTGAGTTCTCACATAGTCACTTAGTTCCTTTAATTCCATTCTGCATTTGAAGGAGTTATTTTCTTCAGAGAGCTTTATAAATCTCCTTTTCCAGCTGGCCAATTCTGCTTTTTAAGGCCTTCTTCTCATTTGCCTTTTGTATGGCTTTTTCCATTTGGCCTAAACTGGTTTTTAATATCTTATTTTCTTCATTTTTTTTTTTGTATTTCTTTCACCAAGTTGCTGACTTGATATTCATAATTTATCTGCATTGCTCTCATTTCTCCTCCCAATTTTTCCTCTACCTCCCTTAATTGCTTTTTTTTAGGTTTTTGTAAGGCAAATGGGGTTAAGTGGCTTTCCCAAGGCCACACAGCTAGGTAATTGTTAAGTGTCTGAGACTGGATTTGAACCCAGGTACTCCTGACTCCAGGGCTGGGGCTTTATCCACTGTGCCACTTAGCCGCCCCTCTTAATTGCTTTTTGAAGTCTTTTTTGAGCTCATCCATAGCCTGAGCCCATTTTCTATTTCTCTTGGAGGTTTTTGGATACAGAAGCTTTGATTTTGTCACTGTCTGAGTATGTATTTTGCTCCTCCATGGAACCAAAGTAATTTTCTATGGTCAGAATACTCTTTTTCTATTATTTGCTCATTTCCTCAGTCTATGAATGATTTACTGCACTTCCAAGGCTTTAGGGGTTTTTTGGGACAACTCACATGGACCTTAATTCATCCAAGTTCTTATGAGAGGCTCTGCCTGCTCTCTTGCCTGTATTCAGACCCTCCCCTCTGCCCTGGAGCTGTGAGGAAGGTCCCTGCTGGGCTATGGTGGTGTTGTGGGGGCCCAGACTGTAACCTTGATCTGAATGTGGGGCAAATAGCTGAGTCCTTCCCCAAGGAGAGCAGAGGGACTTCTACAGTCTCCCCCAACCCCCTTATCATCTATGGGCTGAGAACTCTGGAGAGCTCTGCTGACTTCCATTGCAGGTTCTCACAGCAAGGCTACTCTGAGGTAGGGGCTCACTCTGCATTCACTCTGTGAGGCAGAGTTCTCTCACCACATCTTTGGTGATTCCCAAGACCAGGAGGTCTGGAAATCACTCCCTCTGATATGGACCCAGGTGCCCCCAGGGATCTAAACACCCAGCTGGCTGCACAGTGCTGTGCTGTGCTGAGGCTGAGGCTGCACTGCAGCTTTTTCCAACTCCTGGTCCTGGTGGAACAGATCTTTCCTGTAGAACTTCTAAGTTGTTTTGGACCTGAAAATTGTGTCACTCAGTCTTTCTATGGGTTCCACCCCTCTAAATTTTGGCTAAAGTTATAATTTGATGGCTTTTGGAGTTTTTTGGAGGAACAAGTTTCTGGGAATTCCTGCCTTCATGCCATCATCTTGGCTCTGACCTCCCATTTTTCTTATTAATAGTAGATTTGGAATAATTTTTTCATTTGAACACTTTCCCCCCATTTTCTTAATTACAATAAAAGAAGAAGATTGATTGGAGAAATGAAATATACAGCATAAGGAAATCCCTAAGAGAATACAGGCAATAGTGGATACTTCTTTGGGCAGGCAGGTCATGCAGGAATCTTTGCACTAGATTCTAATGTTCATTCCAGGCAGCATGAAAGGCAGGGGTGGAACACTCTGTGGCAATACAAAATTTGAGATGTCTGAGAGTTCAGGATACCACAAAGCCACTGCTAGAGAGGCTGTCCACTCCTCACCAAAAATAGGAATAATTATAGCTAGCCAAAAAAATAATAATTATAGCTAGCATTTGTTTAGGACATTATGGTTTTCAAAACATTTTCTAAATATTTCATTTTATTCACATAATCACTCTGGGAGATAAATTTTCATATGAGGAAGCTGAGGTAGGCAGAGGTTAAGTGATTTGCCTGGGGTCATAGTTGTTAAATGTCTGAAGCCAGATTTGAACTCAAGAAGAGGATCATTAACTATTTTCTATTTAAATGGACCTAATCATCTAATTATCAATAATTAATAGTTGAACATTTATTATTATTATTTTTTTGTTGTTGTTTATTCATACTAGGGTCCTAGGAGCCTAATTGCTTAAAGGCCAGGTGGGATGAAGTTATTACTTTTCAGTAATACATATTCACTTTGGGAGAAGGACCTGAAAGAGTACTTGAATTTAATTCTCCTTTATCCTCTAAACCTCATATAATAATTTAAAACTAAAAGACAATTTAGGGGTCCTCAATTTCCATTTCCTGAGTTTTCCAGAGAGGAAATTGACTTGACCTAAGAAGGTTCATTCAGGTCCTAACTGAAGCGAGGTGAAATCAAATAAAATTCAAAACTTAGAGACAATCAGATCTATAGGGAAAGAAGAAAAAAAAATTTATCAAGCATCTACCAGGCTTCCTTACAACCACCCTGGGAGGTGGGAACAATTGTTATTCCCATTTTCTAGTTGAGAAACAACTATAAAAGCAAAGAAGCTGAGACTTGCCCCTGGATCACACAGCTACTTACTGTTTGAGGTCAAATTGGAATTCAGGTCTTCCTGACTCTAGGCCCAGGTCCCCAAGGTGTTGCTCTACTTAGCTGCCAGACCTGAGCTTCATTGTTTTTCCTTCATTCTTGAAGAGGACCATGACATCAAGGAGGGAGCTAATGCCATGACATGCAAGTGAAGTGGTTTTAAGTGAGGGAGGGCTGTGCAAAGTCACCAGCCTTATCTTCTACTCTGAAGAGCCTCCTGTTTAACTCTATTTTTACAAAGGAGGAAAAGAACCCAGAATTAGCCAGAGCAGGATCTGGAACCTAATCTCCTTCTCCAAGGCCAGATCTTTGAGCTGGGATGTTGAAATTTGACTTCCCTCAAGGTCACTTCCCAGGGAGGTGGCCCTGGTTTCATAATGAAGGTCAAGAAGCAAAGTGGAGGGGCAGCTAGGTGGCGCAGTGGATAAAGCACCAGCCTTGGAGTCAGGAGGACCTGGGTTCAAATGTGATCTCTGACACATAATGATTACCTAGCTGTGTGGCCTTGGACAAGCCACTTAACCCCATTTGCCTTCCAAAAACCTAAAAAAAAAAAAAAGAAGAAGCGAAGTGGAGAGCTATATTTATGAAGTCTCCATGGTCTTTTCAATAGAGCCTCAGATTCCTATTTGGGAAAGTAAAACTTCCAGGAAAAGAAAGTTCCAGGGATAATGGAGGAGGTAACAAAATTTACAGAAAGTCATGGATCTCTCTGCTATCTGGTTCCTCTGAAGTGTTCCAACTCCCATCAGGGCAAATCCATAATGTGCCCCAGTTCTTCTCTACTAGGACATCCCTATAGTTCTCCTCTCCCCAGTCCCTATGTTCCATAGGGCTATAAGATGAAGAAACAATGGTTTGGAGAAGTGAGGATTTACCCAGTCATAAAAATAGTTAAATGATAAAAGAAAAATTCAAATCCAAATTCTCTAAATCAGGGTCTTTTTTGGGTCCTGGAACCCTTTGGCAGTCTTAGTGAAGCCTTGGGTCTCTTCTCATATGATATTTTTAAATTATTAAAAGATGGGGTGGCTAGGTGGTACAGTAGATAGAGCACTGGCCCTAGAGTCAGGAGTACCCGAGTTCAAATCCGACCTCAGGTACTTAATAATTACCTAGCTGTGTGGCCTTGGGCAAGCCATTTAACCCCATTGCCTTGAAAAAAACTAAAAAAAATTATTAAAAGAAATACCAAATTTTAGTTGGGGGCTAGTTTAAATAAAGATGTAACTTTCCCTCATTTAAATACATAGACCTGATTAAGAGCCTCTCTTCTAATCCAGAACCAGCCTATTCTCAGACACCCCATTTCCTTCCCATTTACCATCTCATCAGTCTTTGGACATTACCAATAGATGAGTCTAAAAGTTAATTTCCCACAACTGAATTTTAGGTGCAGTTATCTTTCTTTTACTAGAATATTGCTTCTTTTTACTGGAATTTTTCCCTGCCTTGATATTCATATTTTCAATCTGATCTTTTCAATCTGACTCAATCCTGGGGCTTTCAGTTTTTCCAGGGGGTTTGAGAAGTTGAGAAAGAGAAAAAAAGGGGAAAAATCAGGGATTCATGATCAAGGAGGGAGAGATGTATCACAGAAAGTTCAGTGCTTTCCCTAACTTCTCTCTCTCTACCTTCAACTCAAGGGACTTCCTTTCTACAAAGCTAATAGTTGTTATAAATCCTTCATTTTCAAAGAGACCAATAATATCATAGGGTGATGTCTTGACTTCCTGGTGAATTAGATTTAAGCAGAATTGCAAAGTCATAAGCCTCACTCCCTCTTCCAGATTCATTGAAGTCCAGTGGCAGGGCAAAAATCAGGGAGATTGGCCACTGCCCAGGATGCAGGGATGACCTTGATATTTTCAATGTCTAATCAAGCTCTTACTTGGGTCAGCCTCCTTCAGCACTCTTGAAACAAATTGTTTTCATCTTCCCATTCTGCTGGGGAACATCTTCATATGCTTGGGATAGACACCCCCTAATTTATAGATTTGAAACCCATTCTCTACTTTCGACCTGGTTTAGCTCACTTTCTGGGGCAGTGTTACCAGGGTGTGGAAACTGTTCATGCTGCAGCTATTTGGAGTCAGGTGAGAATTTCATCCTCACAGAGCCCTCATCCCTCATAGAGGTATCTAGATCCGGAATTGAAAGGAACCTGAGAGATCTTATATGACCTATCCCTCATTTCACAGATAAGGAAAGTGAGGGCCAGAGAGTGAGAACCTAAAAATATCAAGAGAGGCAGAGCCAAAGTTTAAACTTAAATTCTTTGCACAGTCATCATTCTTTATACATTACCATTTTCCCTGACTGTACTATAACTTGTCTTTGCCTCAGGACCCTGAAATTCAGAGGTTGTTGATAGCAATTACTCTGCTTTAACATGAAGGAACTACTGTACTTATCACTTAATTAACAAGAATAACAAATTAAATAAAGATTAACAGACTGCCTTCTATGGGGGGGAGGGAAGTGAGATTAGGGGAAAAGTTGTAAAATTCAAAGTAAATAAATAAAATTTTAAAAATAGAATAGCAAATTAAAATAGTAGTTACTTCCCCAGAAATCTCTTCCTGGGGATCCTCCATCCATTGGGACCAATGTACAAGAATCTCTGACAAATCCCTACTGCGAGGCAGTGTCTCATTGTCTCTACCTCCAGAGGTCCCATGACACTAAGTCTTCCTCTTATGCCTACCCTATACCCCAACTAAATTGGTTTTATGTTGTTGTTTATCCTCTATTCTCAAAGATCATACCATCAGGAATGTGATACCATGACATGCAAGTGATTGGATTTAGGTGGGGGAGGGCTGTGTGAAGTCAGAGCCATCTGGGTTCAGTGATCAGATATGAATCAGGATGACTGGAGATGACTCTGGCTGTAGTGAGACCTTGGCTAAGGTTTTTTAACAGCTCTCAGTTTGAAGGAGGCAATGCTCTTTCAGTAACTAAATAAGTTAAGAAAACAATGAAGCAGAGATTGGGCTCTTTAATCTAGTCATAAAAAAAATCAGTTTGAGAGGGAAAGATCCTCCCTATCCCAACTAAATTGATTTATAATTTTATGGATTTATGGATTTATGGAACTATTTTGTGTTGATTTTCTTTGGCCAGTTTTTATGATACTAGCTCTAGATGCCAAAAACTACATATGTATAAAGTTTCTTTACAATTCTTATGATAGCTTTAATTAATTATAGGACATTTTCTTTAATTCTTTATTGGAATATAATGTCCAGATTCATGGGCTGATAGGTTTGCAGACAGAAGGAATATGGAAGCCTTCCATTACCCTGGTATATAGTTTATCCATACATGATGACATGAATTGCTCAAGGGTAGATAGATAGGGATTTTCTTAATGATTGTGGAAATATTAGAAAATGTGGCTTAAATGTTTACAAAATTGAATTATGGTAAATTTTTAGAGTCTCTTTGAAAAGTTTGATTGAGTCTTCATTTAGCTAGTAATTTCTTCAGTTCTCCATTGTGCAAATATAAATGTACTCTATACAATTATTCAGTTTAATTTGACAAATATTTATTACATGGGCAACCAGGTGACACAGTGGAATGACTGGGCATGGAGTCAGGAACTTCCTGACATATATGGCCTTAGACACTTATTAGCTATGTGACTCTGGGCAAGTTATTAACCCTGTTTGCCTCAGTTTCCTCATTTGTCAAATGAGTTGGAGATAGAATTAGTATCTTTGCCAAGAAAACCTCAAATTGGGGTCATGAAATTAGACACAAATTGTAATAACTAGCAACAAAATTTATTAAATGCCTTCTATATGTTAGGTATTATGCTAGGTAGGTACTAGGAACATAATTGTTTATTCAGTCAGTATTGTATCCAACTCATTTTGACCCCATTTGGGGTTTTCTTGACAAAGTTAATAGAGTGGTTTGCCACCTTGTTTGTTATCTGATAGTGTCACTGCACCTTCTAGATGCCCCAAGGAACATAAAGACAAAATAAAATCAGTCTCTGCCCTCAGGTACTTTATATTTCACTAGAGAGAAACAACACATACTCAGATTAATACAAAACACATACCAAATATAAAAATCTAGCAGATAATTTATGCATATAGTATAGTAGGGATTCTTTGTGGGGTATGGATTGGACTAAGTGACCTTAAAGTCTGTGATAATTTTGAAGTTAAGAGAACACTACAAACTGGGTAAAAAAGACAAAGCCTATTTAGAAGAGGGCACCTGACATGAACCTTGAAGGGAGACAGATACAGGGAAGTGAGGGGTGGGACAAATTCCCAAGGTACAGATAGAGAGCATTCCAGACCCAGACAAAAGTATAGCAATGAAAAAGGAGATGTTTGTATAGGCAAGTGTTTACTGGTAAATGTTGAACATTTGGCTCTTCAAAAATTCATGACATAAAGTTTAATCCATCACTTTCTTAATCCTAGGTAATCAATGAAACAATAATAAATCAAGCTCTATTTTGTAGCAGTTGCAAATTTCCAAGGTATAAGTACTCATACTGAAAATTTAATAATTGGCTTGGAAGAGCCAGTCTGAACTAGTTCCAGCACACTACAATACAGTTAACAAGTGGGCCAGTTTAGGTACAACACAGAATGAAAGGGAATAGCATGTTATCAGAGTGGCAGAGAGAATGCCAGACAGGATATCTGATCCTTGAGGTAACAGGAAGCTTCTGAAGATTTATGAGTATGACACGATCAGATCCATATTTTAGGGATAGCAATTTGGCAGTTATGTTGAAGATGGGAGGGGAGAAGGGAGAGAACAGAGGTATCAGAAGAAGAGATCCATTAGAAGGTTCACAGTTCAGGTGAGTGGTAACTAGGGCCTTGGTTGGAGTGATGGTGATGTAAGTGGAGGGAGAGAATGATGTTCTAGAGGTATCATTTGCAAGACTTGGCGACTGATTGGATATGAACAATGAGGAAAAGTGATGGTTTGAGAATAACATAGAGATGACAAACCTGGACAATAGGAAGATGGTGGTGAAAGCAAGAAGGCAGGAAGAGTGCAGGTAGGCTTGGGGAAAAGAATTTATTCCATTTTGGATACGTATTTGAATTTCTTGTGGGCCTTCTAGGTGGAAATGGTCAGTGGTAAATAAGGAGAAAAAAAGAACAAATATTATGAAAAAATAGAAAGCAGAGAATATCTAAGAAGAAGGAATGAAAACTGACCCAAAAAAGGTCATGAGAAGTGGTCATTGAGATCATAGCTAACCTAGTGGAGAATAGTTTCAGTTCAGTGACATTGGCAGAAGTCAGGTAACAATAAATAAAAAGAATAAAGAAATAAAAGAATAAAAACATGAGGAAATATAAACAATTGTAGATATTTTTTCCTAGGAATTTGCCTGAGACAGAGGAGAAATATAGGACAGTGACTTGAAGAGATTGTATGATCAAGTAAGGGTTTATTAAGGATGGGGAGAGAACTGTTATGCTTGTGGAACAAGGAGGAATTTGTATTTATATGAGACATTACAGTGGGCAAAATGCACATTTGATTCTCATAACCCTAGGGAAATAGCTATTATTATTGTTTCTCTTTTCAATTAAGAAATTAAGGATGAGAAAGGGTAAAAGACTTGTCCAGAGTCTTAAAGTTTTAAATATGTGTCTGTCTAAATCAGGATTTGAATTCAGGTCTTCCTAATTCCAAGTCTAATAAGCCTACCCACTAGGAATTCTAGTGGTCTATTGAAGAATTCAGCAAATAGAGAAAGATTGAGGATTAGAGTGGGACTGTGGATCTTTTAGAGACCAGAGAGTAAAGGAAGGGATGGGGTTAAGAGCAAAAATATATTTCACACCATGATTAATATGGCTATGTTTAACATAGTTATACATTTATAACTTAGATTATTCACTGTCAAGGAGAGGGGTAGAGAAGGGAGGGAGAGAGAAAAATGTGGAACTCAAAATTTGAAAAAAATGATTGTTGAAAACTATCTTTGCATGTAATTGGAAAAAAATTTTTTTAAAGGCACAGGTTTACAGATCATCAACATCTTCAGACTGGAATGGGAGATGGCATTAAGAGGCTTTGAGATGTAGACTTGAAGAGGAGATTAAACTCATAATGGATGACTTCTATTTTCCAAGTAAAAGATTTTTTAAAAATTTTATTTATTTTATTTTGAATTTATGAAATAAAACAAGCATTTCTATAACATAGTAGAGTAGGATGAAAAAAAAGATAATTGTACATGAAACTGCAAATCCTGTTTCCTGAGAGTGATGAGCATTGTAGGTGTAGGTGACTTGAGGAAGGAAAAGGTTTGAAACAGCTACTATGGATATTGGAATAGAGAGTTAAAGAAAAGTAAAAGGATTACAGTATAGCAGTAAGGACCCTGTTAATATTAGATAGTCAGTAAATAAGAATTTATTAAATGCCTCCTATGTGCTAGGTATTGTGTTAGATACTGGGGATATAAAGAAAGGCAAAAGACAGTTCCTGCCCTCATGAAGTTTGCAATCTAGGTGAAGACAACATTTATACAACAATATAGGAATAAGTTAATTACAGGATATCCTGGAGATAATTGGCATTTTAGGAAAGGTACTTGAATAAAGAAGGATTGAGAAAGGCTTTCTGTGAAGGTGGAATTATAACTGGAACCTTAAAAAAACCAGGAGGTGGCAATGAAGAGGACATGGGGAACAGTCAATGAAAACATCTAGAGTCAAGAGATGGAATAAACAAAGCAATAATTCAATTCCTGATTTCTAACATTTGCTGATAACTAAGGTCTAAATATTCACACTGAAATTTTAACAATTGGTTTTCATTAGCTGGTTCAAGCTGACTCTGGCACATCCTTGGAGGGAAGGTAAGCTGCCAAGAAAGGAACAAAATGAAATAGATTTATACAGGACAATGAAATATTTGAATAAGCAATAAGGAAAAATTCCTGCTAATATAGATTACAAAATACTACCTTGTACTACTAATATTTTATATTCTGTTCTGAAAGAATAAAAAAACATGAAAACAAGAGAAGCACAGATTGAGGTAGGAATGAGTTTTGATCTGCATCACTAGAAGATCACAGAGCTCTCTAAGTATCAAAGAAGTCAACATTAGAGATGTCCCTACATGAAGGTAGAGGAATGGACAATTTCCTAGGCTTTTTGATCTTGTTTCAATAAGCACACTTCTTGGAAGAAACTGAGACTTTGACTCAATCCTCTTAGAAAAACTTGGCATTGTACTGTAAACACATCTATAATAGGAAAGCTCATATTATTAATAGTTGAGCTGTTTTTTAGAATCTCCTACTCCTGTTAACTGCTCTTAAAAATCTTAACTCACCACAAAAAGATACTTCAATCCCATAGAGTAATTGCTATACTCAAGTCCACATACATATGAAGCATGGCAATTGATATTATGACATGTATGATTTCTTGATGGAAGAAATGACCTAAAGACAGCTAGGTGGTACAGTGGATAGAGCAGTGGCCCTGGAGTCAGGAGGACCTGAGTTCAAATCCAGCCTCTGATACTTAATAATAATCTAGCTGTGTGATTTTTAGGAAAGTCACTTAAACCCATTGCCTTGTCCAAAAAAAAAAAAAACAAAGAAGAAATGACCTGAAGTTGGGGCTGATAGGGTTGAAGTTAGACATCAGAGGAAAGATAAGCAAAAAGAGACATTTCATTCTACAGACTATGTACTATATGAACAAGGTACAATAGGAAATGTTATAGGAAATAGCTAAGATATATTTTTTGTCCTCAGGAAACTTACAATCTTCTCTTTTTTTTTTTTAGGTTTTTTTTTTTTGCAAGGCAAACGGGGTTAAGTGGCTTACCCAAGGCCACACAGCTAGGTAATTATTAAGTGTCTGAGACTGGATTTGAACCCAGGTCCTCCTGACTCCAGGGCAGGTGCTTTATCCACTACGCCACCTAGCTGCCCCTAACTTACAATCTTCTAAGAGAAATAAAAAAATGTTCAGAAATGACTAATCCAACTTATAAAAATATTCTAATCACCCTGAAAAAAAATATCGCTTGCTCTGAGAGATTAGAGGAGGAGGAAAAGATTACTTTTTTTACAGGGGGGAAAAGGATCAGCTGACTCTTGGCCTGAGATTTGATTTTTCTGAGGTGGCTGCAAATGAGATGTAATTTGATGGCTATGAAGAAACACATTGCTCTTTGTCTTTCCCCATATCTGCCCATTTCCCCACTTGCACCCTCATACTTGGAATCCCCCTTTAAAAGTATGATTCCAAGTTATAAGGTCATCCCTGGTAGAAAGGAATTAACATTAGTACAATTTTTAAAATCTGTTTACTGGCTCAGTACTTAAACCCTCCACTCTGCTTGTCATTAGGTACTGAAATATCTAGGCAGGATTTAATGGGTTCTGACATTTTTCCCATAAGTCTTTGCTCTCTCCTCACCCTGGCCCCCCTCCCCATCCTAACATAGGAAGCCTCTAGTGCATTAATCTTAAAAGTCAAATGAAATGGACAGAGTTTTAAGTTGTTTCTTTTTTTAAGTAATAATACTTTAATTTCTCTTCACACACATGTTTTCCCTTTCCTCTACTGGGCTCAGATGCTAGCTGTACATTGCCACAGTCCAGGAAAGGACCTGAGGGTCTCCCTTGGCAGATGCTGCCACTGTTATAGCCTAGGGGCCCTGAAGGCAGCCCCTGGCAAAATTTTTAATTCAACATCAAACTTCAACTTGAAATTTGAAAAAAAAAAACAATTGACAAGATGTCACTGTCTCTGAACCTAGCAAGTAGGGCTTTTAAATGTACCCAATTCAGATTTTGTCAAGCCACAGAAGGGTTTATAATTCTTTTCTGAAGCCAAAGCTGACTGCTTTACTCTGGCCACAAGCTGTGCCCCATCAATTTGACTGCTAGAAAAGTAAAATGGGCCAAAAAGGCCACTTTCACTCAGGAAGAACCCCACAGATCTAACTTTCAGAGCCAATAAATTTAAGGCAGCTTTCACAGTCAATCAGTGACTGGAGATTGATAGTGAAAGTGCATTGAAAGGATGTTACATCAATCTCGGTTGCCTAAATATATTCCCTGGTTTCTTGGCTGCTTAGTACTCTATTTTTCACATCTGTTCCTTCTTTGATTCTCAATCCCCATTGAGCAACCTTTCAGTAAGAAGGATATATGTATAATACTTATTCTAACATCAGATTCAGAGCTAGAAGTGGCCATTGATTGACATTATTTAGTTTAAACTCTTTCCCTGGGAGATGAGACAACTGTGACAGAGAGATAGAACTGTAAAACTAGGGTTATATAGCTACTAGGACTGGAAACTAGGTTTTTTGGTTTGTTTATTCTTTACTCCCAATTCCAGTTCTTTTTCTACTATACCATGAGGGGACTTGCTAATAATCTATATAGATTGAATCAGATACTGCCAGCCCAGTTTTAATTGAGGACAATGATGAAAACAATTTCCTCTGGATCTCTATATATTTGGCTACCAATGGATAACCTGGTGCAGATGCCATAACTTTACAAGATCCTGAACTGCAATGTATTACTTGCCATCTCCAGTGCGGGTAAAGACCTTTAGATTCATTGTACTTTTATGGCCTTGAACAGGACTATTATAGGTTTTAATGGATTAACATTTCCATTAGATTTGCTCCTAGATGAAGGTCAGCAGGATGGTCCTACTTCCTATCTCACATCTAGCCTTGACCATGTTCTTTTCTCATCTCCTTTCCCTGTCACTATTGCTTTGACCAACCTGATGGCCAATTTGAATGTTTGGGCATGCATAGATTGAAAAGTATGAGGGGCGGCTAGGTGGCACAGTGGATAAAGCACCGGCCCTGAAGTCAGGAGTACCTGGGTTCAAATCTGGTCTCAGACACTTAATAATTACATAGCTGTGTGGCCTTGGGTAAGTCACTTAACCCCATTTGCCTTGCAAAAAAACCAAAAAAAAAGTGTGGAAAAATAAGAGAGAAAATACATTGAAGTTAAAGTTAGAAGCCTTGCTCCAGTCCCTACTTTGCTATTTACTACCAGTGACCTTGGGCATGCTACTTTCTCCTCTGAAAAACCAGGAGGTTGAAACAGAAGATTTCTGGGGTTCCTTCTATTCAGATAGTTAAAATGATGGTAATGCTGAAGAATGGAAGGAGGAGGGAAGAGAAGGTTGGAAATGCATTATGGGACATCTTATACCTCTTTAGAAGTGAGGGAGAGGGATGGTTCACAGCACAAAAAGAACATATCCAAGCACTTTTTAACCCTTTAGTCTCCTTACTTTGAGTACCATTTATATTAGTTTAATTAGTAGACTCATTCCTTGTTGTTCATAAAGAATGAAAAACAGGAAAATTTTGTACAATTCTTGTTAGGCATCCAAATTCAGGCCTCATTAAAGGTTTATGGATGGATGTCTCACTTCCAATATAATGTATTTACTGGCTTTGACTTATTACATAAAACATAGTTGACTCTAGTTATAGATTGAAATGAGAAATACAACTGAAGTCTTTTTCCCACAGAACAAGGAGACCATCAGCAGCTGCTTCCCCCTCTCAGTCCATGAATAATGTGGATGGTGATGATGGTGTTATTATTATCATTTGGTATTTCGCCAGTATCTTTCCCCGAAGTACTTAAGGCACTTTATAGACATTGTCTTATTATTCCTCACAAATACCTCCCCAGAGGTAAGGAGAGAACAGAGGTTTTATTTCCATTTTACTGACAGGAAACCTAAGACCAAGAGCCATGAAAGTGACTGCTCCCTTGTCACACAGTGGAGCAGAACCCAGTTCTTTAAACTTGAGTTCAGGACACATTTCAGTAAATTACAAATGTAAAGTAAAAAGAGAAACCAATTGGGCATTGAACTTATTTAAAAGACAGTATCAAAACTTGGTAAATTTGGTCATTATTACCACCATCATTGTTGACTTCTCTTTCTTCCTCTTCCTCCTTCTCCTTCTCCTCTTTCTCCTATATATTGTGTCTTTGAATCCTCCCAACAATCCTCTAAGGCTATTACTATTATAATCCTTATTTTATAGATGGAGAAAAGTGAGCTGTAAGTCACACAACTCTCAGAATCTGAAAACAGATTTAAATTCAGATTTTCTTGCCTCCGAATTCAGTATTACATCTACTATACCATATTATTTCTCCTTCTCCTAAAAAGTATTGATTTAATGTGATATTTCACATAGAATTGTGCAAAATGCTTTATAGACATTCACCAAGGCTCAGTTCAAGTTATTCTTCCTCCAGCCTGAAGGGCTATCTCTCATCCCTGGGCTCCTTTAGCACTCCAAATTGTACTTCACTGTTATATTTTAGCACTGAATAATTACATTTTGAATGGTTCTTGATTTCTGTAAGTAATTAGGTTATATGTTTATTGCTAATTAGAGTATATATATAAGCTCCTTCAGGGCAGAGATATGTCTTATACTTTTTTAATGGAGGCTTTCCCTACACATGCCCAGATTGACTAACATGGAAGCACTTCCCATTGTTCCTCTTACCATGTGTGCTAGAGTAACTTACTTTTATTGGTTGTAAACTGTCCAGATCGAGACAGTCACTCTCTTTCTGATCTTTTTCCTGATTCATCCAGAAGGTAAAGATTGCAATTTACCCACCATATGGCCACTGAGACTAGAATGAGAAGGAGAAGGTACCTTCTCACCCCTTTCTCATTTTTGCTAGCTCCAAAAAATAGATCTGGAGTTTCTGTTCTGTTTCATTTATTTTCAGTTTCAGATGCCAATGATGATCCTCATTCAACCAGGCAATTCAAGTCTTAGTGACCTTGGAGTCAAGATTACAGGTGAGTTGTTGCAACCAGCTAAACAGACCCAGAAAAGTAGGATGTTTGGGATATGGGTTCTGAGACTCGGATTTTACAACTGTAATTTAAGAAATTGAGTTAAAGTCTGAACCTAATTCTATTTCTCTTCCCTGAGACTAAGGTGGATAGAGGAGGAGAGGATTAAGCACCAAGTATTGGGGCAAATTTGTATATTTGTAGGTGAATATTTCTTTGTAAAAGTTAATTTGACAATTAGTATAGTTAGGAGCTCAACCTTGCTATTGTTCGTCCTTCTTTTATAAGAGGACCAATGATGTCCTAGGATTTATGTGATGTAAAGTTGCACAAAGTTGTCAATCTCACTCTCTCCTCCAGAATCATTGAAGTCCATTGGCAAGACAAAAGTCAAGGCTCTACACCTGAGGGGGCACTATCAGTGAGGAGTCATTTGTCATAAGTCTTATTATACCCAAATCCCATTTAAGGGAACTGGAAATCCCTGGGAGACTAGTTGATATGAACTATTTACTTGATTTTCAAACAGAGGGGAACCAGGGTAGCAAGTGTTACTTTTGTATCCCTGGCTGTGTCTTTTACATTGTTGGATACCCAATAGATCTCCAAGGAATATATATTGACTGAAGGATTGAATACCATAGATGCAAAAAATGTGCGTCTGGGAAATTGTAGTAGATAGTAAAGACAAGTGTTTTGCATGAAGACAAACATATTCTAAGAACTCAGTTTATGTTAAAGATAAGTATAAGAATGCTGGAAGATAAAAATTCCATTATCCCGGCTCTCTGACCCTATGTCTAATCCCTAGAAATAGGTTTGGAAATTCAGGACATTTTCACAAAATAAAGTCAGACAAGTCACTCTGGTTATGCTTAAAGCAGTAAGGAGAGTTTGAGACTTTTTATAAGAAACATGAGTTTGTTGGAAAAACAATTAAGAATACAACTAGGGAAGTTGCTGAATCTGGGAGCAGGCAACTTCTAGAAGAAGAATCAGTATTTACAATGGCCCTATAGAGAAAGACTGCCTCTAGATTTGAGTGCCCCTAGCTTTGCTAGTTCTCCATCATGTCTCATAGTCAATGTGGGACATAGCAGGATCCTCTCTCCTCTATACAGGAACTGTTCACAGGTCTGGTATTCTTCAAGTTTTAGAATCAAGTTCTGTTTGGACTCAGAGGGCAAAACCAGGAGCAATGAGAGTGAAAGTTACATTGAGGAAAAGTTAGGCTTAAAGACAAGAAAATTTTCCCAACAATTAAAATCAGCAGGTGTTGGATAGCTCCTTTAATTGAAGATCTTTAAACAGAGGACAAGTGACCTCTTGTCAAAGTAGGAATATTTTGTTCCCAGGTATAGGTCAAACTAAGATTCCTTCAAATTCTAAAATTCTTTGACTTTAATCTAACTACAGCTCAGTACAATAAAATTCAAATATCAAGAATTTATGAAGGATCTGCTACAGACAAGCCACTGTAGTAGTACACAAAGAAAAAGATGAATGGCTCCTGTCCTCAAAAAATTTACATCTTCTGAGGGATATAATAAGTAAAAACATGTAATAAATATATCCTGTACATTCCTTTTACAGGAACCTTCTTTTTCCTGAGGCTTCAGAATTTGGAATAAAAAACAGTCAATCATCCAGTGCTTCATCCCTCACAGTTTCATCCCAGATTCTTTGGGTAAAAGAGGTTCTCGAGTTTTTTGAATGTGTTGACAGTCTGGTGAAGGCTATGAATCTCTTCCAAGAATAATGTTTTTATATGCATAAAATAAAATGCATAGGATTACAAAGGAAATCAATTATTTTAAGATACATTTTCAAACTATATGTTTAAAAAAAAAGAACTTGATGGAGCCAAGTTAAGAATTTTTGGTTGAAGCATCAGTGTTGATCATGATATTTCACTTAAGGGTTGGTCCCTTTTCATGTTGGAGTCTATTTCTACTTTCTTCTACTTTTTACTTTTTCTTCTGCTTTCTACTACTCCCAAGTACCAAGAACTTTCCCCAAAGTAGGGTTATTCCACCCTTCAAATAGGAGTTCATTTCTAATTTCTTTAGTCTCCCACCTATCAAGAACTGACCAAAAAAATGGTGTTTTTTTTTTTATTAAACTATCAATTCAAAGAAAAGCAAAAGTAAGACAAACCAATGATCCATACTGATTGTGGAGAGCACCATCGAAACTGGATGATTTCCATTGTTTCAGCTTCATGGGAAACTGAACAGAAGATTTCTGGCTTCAGATCCCTTCTAACAGTGCTATTCTGTCCTATGGATTGGCTCATGCCAATCCTTGTTTATCCCTACACTGAAAAGGGATATATCTCAAGTACCAGATGGTAACATTCATAAGGTGCCATAAGTCTGACCCTGACAATAGCAGAACTACTGGTAAAGATGTATGTCATCCCTAACTGCCATTTCTCTGCCTTTCTCCTTCACTCTTGGGTCCTATGCACCACATCAATGTTTGATATCATGTCTGGCCATGTTGGCAACTAAATCAAGAAGGAATTGTCCCAAGACTGGCATCCCTGAGGAAACACTATTAATAAATAAAAGACAAGTTGAGAATAAAGAGAAAGTTAACAACCAGAGGGATATGAAAAAAATTTCTGGGAGATGTGTGACCTCTGAACTGAACTTTGATGAAAGCTAAAGATTCTAAAAAGTAGAGATGAGAAGAGATTCCATTGAAATCATTCAGGACCACTTATTCAAAGGCATAGTGGGAGGAGGCTGAATGCTAAGTTCAAGAAATAACAAATAGATCATTTCAGTTGAAATATAGCATCTATGAAGGGAAATAATATTTCTGGAAATGTAGTACCAAGTCATATTGTTAGGAACTTAAATTTCAATCAACAGAGTTATATTTTTCTCCCAAAGAGAATAGTTATAGGGCTCTTTAATGGCATAGAAACTATCAAAAATGGATTAAAGACTAATAAACACATAGATGTATGAATAGATAGACAGACAGATAGATAGACAGAAGACAGATAAAGATGGACAGATAAGTGGTAGAATGAAATCTTATTAAATATTATGTGCTAAGTATTGGCGATATAAATGCAGGCAAACTAGACAGTTCCTACATTTTAATGGGAAGGGAGAGGGGGAGCAATTTAGGTGGCAGTGGATAGAACACTGGCCCTAGAGGTAAGAGGACCTGAATTCAAATACAGCCTAAGACACTTGATTCTTACTAGCTGTGTGACCTTGAGCAAGTAATTTAATCCCATTAATTTACACACGAAAAAGGAAAAAAATAACAAACCCTCTCCCAACATTCTAACAGGGGAAAAATACATATAAAGGAACTAGGGGGAGAGAGAGAGAGAGAGAGAGAGAGAGAGAGAGAGAGAGAGAGAGAGAGAGAGAGAGAGAGAAAGCACAAACAGTAGGGAGAGGGTTAAGAAAAAACAAATTGGTCTGGTTCTAAGATAAGATAAAAGTTCATCTCTCAGAGTTCTCCAACCTGGGGTAAGGTCTAAGGTATCTTTGTAAAGGGGAGCCAGTATTTAGCTGGAGAGCATTAGCAGGTAGCACAGTGAGGAGATGGTTGAGATATAGCAAAATTCAGTTGATGTCAGAGATGGCAACCATGGATTTATCATTCATTTGATTGTTTCTGTTTGCCTGTGACTTTTTCTCCATTGGGGTCAGGTCCCCATCTAACCAGTTCTCAACCTAATCCCCCCATTTTACAGATGATGTAAGTGAGGATCAAAGAACAGAGGCAACTTGCCCTAAGTCATTCAACTGGCAGAGCTAAGTCTAGAATTCAGTTCTCCTGATCCCCATTCATTAGAGTCTGTGGTATTCCTTTGTTAACCAGCAACTCTAGTCCAAATATGTCTATTGTAGGGGTAAAGTGTAATCTGGACAGATAAATTGGCAATTGTTCTAACATAGCAAGTGACATGTTATGAGCAGTCCTACTACCATCATTTTCTACTTCCCAACATTTGCCACCCCTCCCATTCAATTCTTCCATGCAGATGCCATGATATACCACCTCCAAGCACCATAAATTGATTAAGCTTGAAAGAAAGAAATGTAAACAAAGATGAAAGATTTCAGTGAAAGACAGACAGTTACCCACTGTTTGGGAAGGATCTAAGCTATCATGTCTGGAAAAAAAAGCATTTTAATCTCCTGCAGAGAGAAAGCACCAAACACTTTGGAAGCTGGTGAGGGGGACACGTCTGGTTGACATGCATTTTTCATCTCCCTCTTTCTTTGCCACTCATTTTAATTCTCACTGCATAGGCTGAAGTGGTTGAAACTTATCTTTTGAAATTCTCACATCATTTCTTTAGAAAATAAAGAACTTTGAGACCAGTTTAAATCACTAGAAGTAAGACTACTTCTGGCCATTTCTGGAGTACATACCAACCACCAGAAAAGAGAATATGTGTGTTCTGTGTGGTTTCTCTGTGTGTGTGTGTGTGTGTGTGTGTGTGTGTGTGTGTGTGTGTGTGTGTGTGTATACTTGAAGGCAGTGGATGTTAGGAGTTCAGGGAAAAGGACACAATGACAAGATGATTTGTGGGCCTGGTGGGGCCTCTACTAAACTTCATTTTATCAGTTTTGTTAGAGGAAAAAGGAGAAGTAAAGGAAATTGAGGAACAGGATATGATGAATGATACAATGAAATCAAAGTCTGAGTCATTATTTATGGATATTTGAAGGGATCTCCATTCTACTTTCATCGAGTTGTATGGATGAGCTCTGGATTTGGAGTAAAATAAAATGTGAGTTTGCTTTTGCAACATTGGGCAAGTTTCATTTTTCTACTCTGGGCTTCAGTTTCTTCCTCTGCATGATGAGTGGGATGGGGATAGGTACCATGGGGAGAGTTCTGATTTGTAACCTGAGGGTCTGAATTCAAATCCTGATTCTGCTTTTTATTGCTTGGGTTAACTTGGGCAGGTCATTTCTCTTTTCTGGGCTTCAGTTTTTCATCTGTAAAACAGGAGGGTGATGAGAGAAAGAAATTAGACTAGATGACTTTTGTGCATTTCTTCCACTTACAAGCCAAAGTTCCTATGACCTCTGTGTTCACTTCTAGCTCAAAATCAGGTGATCATTTTTATATACATGCCAATATTACTTCCCTCTGCTGACTACATCTAATTTATCCTGTATGCAGTTGGATTGCATATAATTGTTTTCTTAGTATCTCCACCATTAGACTGTGAACCCCTTGAGAGCAGGGACTGTCTTTTACCTTCCTGGGTCTAAGTCTTTAGCATAGTGCCTGACCCATAGTAGGTGTTGAACAAATCTTTAATTTTGTTGCACGCATAAAATCTGTATGCTATTGCCATGAGTTTGATTCCTCTGGGTTAAACCAAAGCATCAGCACTAAATCTCCCATGAATATGTCCAGCCATGTGACCAGGAACCTCGAGGCTACGTAGGTTCACTCAAAAATGAACAGGTCCACTTTCCAATTTACTCTTCATATTAGAGGTCAGTATATCATAAATCCTAAAAACAACAAAAATGATAACAACAACAAAAATGATCAACTATAACAGCCCCCAAATCAGTCATGCATCTAAATAGGACCTTTGTCTAACTTTTGTAAGTGGCAATTCTAGATGTGAGATCTGGATTTATTAGATGCTTTTGTTTTTGTTTTTGCAGTGTCATGTAGACTGTAAGAACCAAGAAAATATCCCCTAAAATCCAGGAGCCTAAGTTTCTCTTGGGAGATATAAAATTATGTAGGAATGTACACTTTTTACAGAATCACTGATTTTATTTATTTATTTTTAGGTTTTTGCAAGGCAAACGGGGTTAAGTGGCTTGCCCAAGGCCACACAGCTAGGTAATTATTAAGTGTCTGAGACCGTATTTGAACCCAGGTACTCCTGACTTCAGGGCCGGTGCTTTATCCACTTTGCCACCTAGCTGCCCCAAAGAATCACTGATTTTATACACATATTTACTGAATCTCCAAGTAGGCAGGGAAGTTTTTGATACTCCTCCCTGCCCCCCACTTTGAACCCACAGGCCCTAAAATTCAATGTTAGCATAGACCCTTCAGATTTACACCTGACTACAAGCTCCCAGCACACCTAGCAAGATTAAGATGAAACCTAGAATATCTATGGATTGTGGTTTGAAACATTTAAATGCTAATTTCAGCCATTTAAGGGCTGAAAGTTAAATGAAAATGTATGCAATTTTCAGCTGAACAATGGTGGAACCACTTCAAGGATTGGGATAACACTGATGTAGGACCTTTCCTTCACTAAAATCCAGTTGCAACCCCTCTGTGCCTTAGTGAACAGTCCTATACATTGCTGTAATTGAAAACTACTTATTTTGGGGTTGCTAACCCTCTTCAGATTTAACTAGGCTGGTCCACAAACCTCAAATGATCACCAGTCTGCAGTTACTTGAGGTCTTTCAATGCCTTGATAGGATTTGCCTCTGCTTGAGCCCCAGAGAATACGGGGCTACATATCCATGCCTCAGTGAATCATTTCAGCTGGACTTTACTATGAAAATAATAGCAGTGATAGTAATTTCATTCATTCATTCATTCATTCATTCATTCAACAAGCATTTATTAAATGCTCATTTCTGTTGATGTATTTGGTGCTGAGAATAAGAAGATAAAATAGATGAGGCAATGTCCTTAAAAAGTTCTCATTTTTACAGAGATAGAGAGTGGGTCTGTGATTTCATTGGCATAGGGATTCTCCCAGGTGGAGAAGTTTCTTCTACAATGCAGATTGGGAGTTTCTCAGAAACTTTGAACCTTAGATTGTTGCCCTAAGATGCAATGATGGATTAAATGACTTGCCCAGGGACAAATATGTTCTGAGTGAGTGTGTGTGTGTGTGTGTGTGTGTGTGTGTGTGTGATCTGAACCCAGGAATTTCTAGTTGTAAGATCTACTCTCTATCTACTATGATAGGCTGCCTCTAATGAAGTCTATTTTGGGGTTCTCATTCCTTTTGTGTGTCAAAGCTGTCATTGACATTCTGGTGAAGTTATGGTTATCTTCTCAGGACATTTTATTTTTAAATATTAATGGAAAAATGGTAAATTTCAGTTAGAGATTAGTCATTCAGTCAATAAGCATTTATTAATGACCTATTAGGATCTAGACATTATACTAAGCAATGGGGTATAAGGCAAAATACTATCCCTAATCTCAAGGGGCTCATAGTCTAATGGGGAATACAGCATGAAAACTATGCATAAATAAGATACATACAGGACAAATTGGAAATAATCAATTGTGTGGGGGGGGACGGAATAGCATTAAGGAGACCAGGAAGGAATTCCTGTAGAAGACGGATTTTTAAGGACTTAAAACAAGAAAAGCCAGGAGGCTGAGATATGGAGAGAGAGAGAATTCCAGACTTGGAGCATCAGTTGGTGTAATCTAGAGATATCATGTCTTATGTGAGGAACCTCTGGTGTCACTGGATTACAAGGTCCTGTTGTTCAGTTGTTTCCAACTCTTTGTGACATCATTTGGAGTTTTCTGGGCAAAGTTACTAGAGGGTTTGCCATTTCCTTCTCCAGCTCATTTTACAGATAAAGAAACTGAGGCAAACAGAATAAAATGACTTGCCCAACTAGTAAATGTCTGAGGCTGTATTTGAACTCAGGAAGATGAGTCTTCTTGGCTCCACTATGCCACCTAGCTCTCCTCAAGGTAGATTAGTGAAAAAAAAATAAAAATGTCAATTTTCCTGTCCTGGACTCTGGGCTAAGAACCTCTGATCTACATCAGCTTTATGTTTACCAAAGCACTTTCGTATGCCTTTAACACAATGAATTACTAAAAATCCAGAGAACTGGCTTATAAATTTCACATTTAACCAACCTAGTCAATTTTTTAGAATGAAAATTTTATCTTTTTAAAAGGGATTTCAAGTTAATCATGAAGATATCCTTGATTGGAACAGTCTTCAAAAAAAGTAGGCTTGATTTTGTAAATGCTTGATTTCCAAAAAAGACAGATTGCATAGACAGCTTATTTCAAGAATGAAAAGTAATGGATGGAGAAACATTTGGATTAATTCATTCCTAAGACATCCCTTCCAACACAGATGAATGAAGAGATTCATATCCATGGAGCTAAGTGCATGAAAAGGTGCCATTTCCATGATTTTCACTTAGAGATGATTCCAACTCTTTTGGTCCAACTCTGTGATTTCATCAAAGTAAGGAACTCCAATTGTTGAAAAACCCTCAATAGATACATAAAGGCAAATCATTTGTAATTTATATTAGAGAGTTGCTAGGGTGGGACAAATGCAGTTAAAGGACTTTCCCATTGTCATTACTGACACATACTTACTAGTATACATCAGAAGCAAAACTTGAACCCAGTTATTTCTGATCCTTTATATTAATTAGGCCAGCATTGATAAATATTTTTACTGTGAAAAGTCCAAATTGTTTTAATAAACTCCAAAATAAAAAAAAATCATCAAGATATTAATATGCCTGGCTGTTCATGACCTGGAGAACAATTTCTCATATCACTTATGCATAACACACAGACATATGCAGACACAAGTGTTATTTAAAGAGGAAATTCCCGACTAAAGTAACAGCATCTGGATAGACTGCCATTCTAATAAATTGTTTGTTTAACTGGTTTGGGATGATGTGGTTGACAAGCCAACATGAAGCTTAAAAAAAAAAACGCTGCCAAGGCAATGTAGTGTGCCTGCGGCTCTTTTGGTCTCCAGTGCCTGCGTCTCTGCTACATTGAATTCACACAGGTCCCAAGGCTCCTTGCTTTAATCTTGGGGCACAATTCACTGACCCTGTGTCAGCCAGGGAGCCAGGCCAGCAGTTCTGATGACTAAGTATGGAAGGGACCTTCCCTTTCACTTAATGTTATTTCTGTACCCACCTGGGAAAGGGCCACCAGATGGAATCATGGCATCAAGGTCTAAGATGAGGAGGGAAGGTAAGGGCTTATCTAGGTGGCCCCCACCATTTTGAGTACAGACTTATTCCTGATAAGTTATCTGCAAATCAAATTTTTGTAAATTGAAGACTATTAAAATTTAAAAGAACCCTGGAGCAAATCTTTTTATAATTATAATAACACACTTATATAGCGCCAATTATTAACTGTGTGACCTTCCTTCAGCAAGTCACTTGATAATATCTATAACTTGTTCTTTAAAGCATACAAAGCACTTGATCTCACATCAACCATGTGGGGTAGACAGATAGTGCAAGTGTCATTATCCCCATTTTATAGATGAGGAAAATTAAGATTTCAAGAATTTAATGAATTTGTCTGTAGTCACACAGTTAATAAGTAACTGAACAAAGATTCAACTTCAGTTCTCACTTGACCTCAAATCACACATTTATTCATTCTTCCCACTACCACCAAAAATTAATATTAGAATCATAGAGCATGAAGAGACTTCAGAAAATATTTGGCTCTAGCCCTATTTGAGTGGAATTTGTCCCTTCTATGACATGACATCCTTAACAGATGGTTAGCTATCTTTGTTATTTTTTTGTCTTTTGCTAGGCAATGGGATTAAGCAACTTGCCCAAGGTCACCACCCAACTAGTAATCATTAAGTGTCTGAGGTCAAATTTGAACTCAGGTCCTCCTGACTCTAGGGCTGGTGCTCTATCCACTGTGTCACTTAGCTGCCCCAGTCATCTTTTTTTTTTTTTTTGCTAGGCAATGGGGTTAAGTGGCTTGCCCACACAGCTAAGTAATTATTAAGTGTCTGAGGCCGGATTTGAACTAAGGTACTCCTGACTCCAGGGCCGGTGCTCTATCCACTGCCCTGCCTACCCACCCACCCAGTCATCTTTTTCTAAAAGATCTCAAGATAAGAAACATTCATTTGGTCAGGTAAAGGATCATCCTCTAATTGTATGTTTACATACCATATTTACTTTAAAGTGAGGCACAATTATGAATTAATCAATAGCATCATTTTAAGAATATGGTCAAAGTGGCCATGAATTTATGGGTAGGGTGAAGAGAATTCAAGGAATTCTCAGTCCTGAGGTAGGGATGGCAAGAAGGGTCAGGCATAAATAAAAGGTGACCTGATATAGTGGAAAGAGGTTTGGAGTCAGTAGT
Organism: Macrotis lagotis; assembly: GCF_037893015.1. Taxonomy (NCBI): domain Eukaryota; kingdom Metazoa; phylum Chordata; class Mammalia; order Peramelemorphia; family Peramelidae; genus Macrotis; species Macrotis lagotis. Next base: position 403,670,379 of record NC_133658.1, on the reverse strand, counting down.
GCTGGGTTCAAATCATGCATTTTTATTAGCTGTATGGAAGATTTTGGAAAAGTCATTTTATTTCTTTGTGTCTCCATTTCCTCATCTATAAAATGAAAGAGTAGGTCTAGAAATTCTATGGTCCTTATATAGAATACTTAATACTACAGGTCTAAAAGATGAGCTAAGGCAAAAAGCTGGGTGGGGTGGGGACAGAGGGAGGGAAGTTGCCTTGGACAGGATTCTATGAGGTTAGAGCCTGCAGGATTTGAAATCTGATAGTTTGTATTATTCAATGATTATCCTCAATTTTATTACTTTTTTTTTAGTTGAAAGAAGATATACTGGTAAGAACTTTAGAGATCATTTGGTCCAATGTCCTCCTTTTACAAATGAGGGAACTGAGGCCCAGAGAAGTTTAGTGATGTGCCCAAGTTGTCAGTGGCATAGCTAGACTTTTTGATTTCAAACCAGTGCAATAGAATTCCTTTAAAACAACATGATGCTGGCATATTGGAAGACTGAAGGAGGAGAAACCACTCAAAAAAAAAAAAAACAACGAACACACTATTCAGCCTCCTTTTCTGTTCACTATTTAGTTCAGTTAAATCACAAAGCTAACAAGACCAAGGTTTATGCTGATATGGTATCCTTTATTTGCAGGAAACAGAAGGCTTGTTTATTGTTAGAGGAAAGATATTGATATGCCAATATTATCATTCTGGTTACTAGTTATAAATCCTACTAAACTTAGTAACCAGTTGTCAGCATTAGAGAGATCACAATTTTTCTCTAGTGTCACCAAAAAAAGATTATAACAGTAAAATATTGGCTATCATAATAGAGAGAAATTGCATGTAATAAACATGTTAAGTTGCCAGAAAGAAAACAAAACAAAACAAAATCTTCACCAAAACAGAGAAATCAACGTCTTCTGCCAGATCACTTCCTCCATATAAGAGCAGGCTGCTCATTGAAAATATGCCCCCCATTTAACCTGTTTTAAATGGGTCAGCAATTGAAGTCAATGGGCAAACAGGTAAACCTTGATGTGCCTGCATATTGCTGTTCAGTTCTAAAATGCTTCCCACAGACATAGGGGATACACTAGACCACTCTGCAAATTCTTTGTAGATTCCCATCTGTGACTTGATGAATATTTGATGCAGTGGCCAGTCAACATACCCACATCAGTGATCCTTCTGCCCAGGAGCAATGGTGCAGTTCTTAACACATAAGAATGGAGTAATTAAAAAAAAAAGACCTTATTCATAAGCCACTTCAAAGTGCTTTTTTTTCCTTTTCAGATAGCAAGTCTGTGGACTTGAATATAAGCCTTGCTATCTACCAAATGACTGTCAGTTCAGAAAGGTAAGTATGAGCTCTTTCTCTTAAAACACATCTTCTTTTGATCATTAAAAAAAAAAAAAGGAAAAAGACCCACATGTACAAAAATATTCAAAGCAGCTTTTTTTGTAGTGGCAAAGAATTGGAAAATGAGAGGATGCCCATCAATTGGGGAAGGGCTGAACAAGTTGTGTACATGAATATAATGAAATTATTGTTCTATAAGAAACAATGAGCAGTATGATTTCAGAAAAACCTGGAAACACTTACATGAACTGATGCTAAGTGAAGTGAGTAGAACCAGGAGAACACTGTACATAATAACAGCAACATTGTGTGCTGATCAACTATGATGGACTTAACTGTTCTCAACAATAAAGTGATCAAAATAATTCTAAAAGACTTGTGATGGAAAATGCCATCCACAGCCAGAGAAAGAACTATGGAGCCTGAATGCAGATCAAAGAATAAAATTTTTACTCTTTTAAATTTGTTTTTTCTTTCTCAAGTTTTTTCTTTTTGTTCTTATTCTTCTTTCACAGCATGACTAATATGGAAATATATGTAACATGATTGTGCATGTATAATCTATATCATATTACTTGCTATTTTGAGGTGGGGGAGGGAAGTTTATTCACTTTATAAAGTGAATGATGAAAACTATTTTACATATAATTGTGATAATTAATTAATTAATAAAGCAAAAAAGAATCAGAAAAAATAACACATCTTTTCTCTATGCTTGCAGTCTATCAGGTAATTTGAAAAGGCTAGGAATGCCCCTCCTCCTTGTCTCTCTGTTGATCAACTATAAATGTCTTGTGAGTCCTGGGGTTAGGATAGTGGTTTTGATACTAAAATCTCAGAATTCAGGCCCAAACTCTAATATGATTTTATGATCTTGGATAGGTTCTTTGGCCTTGGTTTATCCACACAACTTGTTATAATTCAATTCCATTCCTCAAATATTTAGTCCTCCTTTATTGTGTAGTTCTAATGATAACAGGTATTTACATCAACCTTTAAGACTAGAAAAAGACTAGACATCCATAAAATCATTGAATCTTTATTAGAATTCTTCAAGTGGGTTACTATTCCTTGTTTTATGGAAGAGGTAGCTGAGAGGTTAAGGCTCACATAAAGAAAAGGTTCCAGAAGTGGGATTTGAACTAGGTTCTCAGGACTTACGACTAAAGCCGAACATTTTGGGAGTGTAGTTACAGTGGTTCTCGTCTTAGTTCTTTCTTCAGTTCTCCTGACTCAAGGTTAGGCTCTTTTCCCTACTATGTCATTCTAGTTTTTAATAGGTACCAAGGATACTAAGATGAAAATAAGAATTTCTGCTCTTGGGTAGCTAATTAATATAGCATCAGACCTGGAATCAGAAAGTTCTGGGTTCAAACAATAATTACCTAGCTATGTGGCCTTGGGCAAGCCACTTAACCCCATTGCCTTGCAAAAACCTAAAAAAAAAAAAAAAAGAATGGTGGACAAATATTCTGATAATCATCATCATCATCATTCTACATCACTTTCCCTGCCTGGTTTCAACTCCATAGAACAAGATATCCCCTGGTTTCTCCTTCACCGCTTTTCCTGACTCCTTTTATGTGTTCTCTTCCCTTAGATTGTAAGTTCCTTGAGGACAGAAACAGTTTTCTTTCTTTTTTTGTGGGACAATGGAGTTAAGTGACTTACCCAAGGTGACACAGCTAGGTAAGTAACAAATGTCTTAGATCAGATTTGAACTCAGGTCCTCCTGACTCCAGGGCCAGTGCTCTATCCACTGCACCACCCATCCCCACCTTTCTTTTTATTAATTATATTCCCAGCACTTTTAGCACATAGTAGCTCACTTAATAAATATGTATTGGCCTGGAGTGGCTTAGTTTCTCACCAATAGTAATAATTTTTTTCTTCTTACTTGAAAATGTTATACTTGAATTGCTCAGAATCTGAAGTCTGTGAAGGATGTCTACCCCTCATTCCAATTACAGAGGATCTAGCCATCTCCACTGAATCAATCAAAAGTAAACTGAATGAGAATAAGTCCATAATCAATTTGAAAAGATCAAAGGGGCTTTGAGTTTTTGATAAAGACAAATGACATAAGAAATATCTTGTGATTGGTTGAAGAAGATCTAGACATACTGCTTAGCTATAATATAAAAATAGCAAACTAATTCAGAGTCAGCCTGTCAAGTAGGAAAGGACTAGAAATTCAAGAGATAAGGATTCCAGGCCCCAAAGACAAATTGCTTCTGTTCACTAAGAGAAACTTCCTCTCCCCATTGACCATGCTACCAGAGAGATTGGCCTGGTAGGTCCTGGCTAGTATGAATAATAAGTCTTATGAAGTGATTACATTATTAAAATTTTCACTGTATATTTCCATTGAGCCAGAATGAATTATCATAATTTATAGCATTATAACTTTAAAGAGTGTTAATTAGAAAACATGCAACTACTTCATCAGATTTACTAATCAGGAACTAGTTATGGTAGGAATCAAAATCCACTCAGAGTAATGTCTCGTGTGTGAATTTTGGATTTAAGTGAGGCAGAGCTACACAAAATTGTCAGATTCCCTCTCTCTCCCAGAATCATCAGATTTCAGTGACAAGTCAAAGGTCAAGATTCAATTTTTGACCTTGATCTTTCTAAATTCAGATCTTTCCCAGGTCTCAGTATGTCTGAGACCACAGCAGCCATTTGATAAAGGCTAGGTAAGATTTGATTTACCTTTCCAAAAATATCAATCTGGGAAGGGCAGACCCTCAATATTTCTGGCTATAACAAAAAACAGTTAATACTGCATTCATGTGAAACATATTTCTATATTAGTCACCTCGTAGAAAAAAATTCAAACACACAAAAAAGAGAAAAATAGACTCTTCAGTCTGTAATCAGTCTTTCTTCAGCGACAGTTAACATTTTTCATCATTAGTCCTTTGAGAATGTCTTGCTGAGAAAAGTTAAGTCATTCACAGTTGTTCATAGTATTAGATTACTGTTACTATATACATAGTTCTGGTTCTTCTCACTTCACTACAATTCATATAAGTCTTCCCAGGTTTTTCCAAAATCATACTGTTCATCATTTCTTAAAGCACAGTAATATTCCATTATATTCATATACTACAATTTGTTCATCCATGCCCTAATTGTTGGGCATCCCCTCATTTTTAATTATTTGCTACCACAAAAAGAATTGTTGATTGCACAGAGTACTGTCATAGAAAACAGTATTGAACTTGGAGTCAAAGGATCCAAGTCTGACTTCTAGATCTCCTACTTATTTACCTTTGTAACTTTAGGCAAATAAACTTTCTCCTTATGGACCTTAGTTACTTCATCAGTAAAATGAAGAAGTTGGACTAGGTCTTTTCTAGGTTCATATACTATGGGGAACTTTGATGGTTCTTTTTTTTTTTTCCTTTTCTTTTCCTTTCTAATTACATGCAAAGATAGTTTTCAACATTCAACCTTTTGCAAACTTTTGAGTTCCATCCCTTCTCTCCCCCTTTCCCATGCAGGAACCAATCTGATATAGATTGTACATGAACAATTGTGTTTAACAAATTTCCATATTAGACATGTGATGAAAGAAGTTTTGGAAGTGAATGTAGTATGCTTTGCTCTGCATTCATTGATAGTTTTTTTTTCTTGGATGTGGTTGGCATTTTCCAAAATAGGTCTCTCAATACTGTCCTAGGTCACTGAATTGTTGAGAGGAGATGCTTCCATCATAGAAGATTATCTCACTATGTTGCTGTTAATGTGTACAATGTTCTCCTGATCCTTCTCACTTCACTCAGCATCGGTTCATGCAGAATTTTGATGTTCTAAATACTATGATGAACTGGTGTCATGTTTGTGCGCCTTCAGTGATAGAGACCTCACTAAACAATTGTTCTTTTTAGTAATTCTAGCTTGAAAGCTATTTAATGGGCCAACCAGATGATCTGTTATTTGTTAAATCTATGATTATAATATCTGAGTTCCATTAGGCTCATGGATCCAATTACTTTAGAGTTGGAAGAGATCATCTAGTTTATCTTTTCATCGTTGGCAGTCCAATGGGCAAAGAATTGAAGAGTTTACAATTATAGTAAAGAGATCTAAAGACTTTTGCAGCTATTTGGGTCTGGGGAAGCTAAATGGAGCAGGGGATAGAGATCCAGGCCTAGAGTCAGGAAGACTTATCTTCCTGAGTTCCAATTCGGCCTCAGATATTTTCTGCCTGTGTGACCCTGGGCAAATCACTTAACCCTCTTAGTCTCAGTTTTCTCATCTATAAAATGAGATAGAGTAGGAAATGGCAAACCACTCCAGTATCTTTGCTAAAAATTAATACCAAATAAGGTCACAATGAACTGTCCAAGCTGGAACAAAAACTCAACTTGGATCTTTTGACATAGAGCTCTAGACTCAATTCATTAAGTTTACATCCCTGCCTTTCACACTTAGTGGCTGAAGCAACTCCCTAGGACTTACCCAATAAGTGAAAGCCAGTTTGTACCTTATCATCTACTATTAGTGAAAAGATCCCCACACCTGAAGCTTCTTCCAAGGTGATAAAATAAGCAATCCTTTGTAGTTTTTGTCTTTGGAATCTAGACAATATGGCAGTTACAACTCAGGTCTCCATCTGAATGGCTCAGAAGTGGAAGCACTTGCATTTTCTAGATCAGGTCAGTGATTCCTGACCAGGTTTGTGAAAGTCAAGACTGACAAAAGTGATATAAACTATTGGTACTAATGTCAGCCCAGCATCAATGCTCAGTAACATGACTTTGCCCTGAAGTCAGAGGTAAGGTACCTTGTCATTTGAGGAAACTACAAGGCTTGGAAACTTTACTGATCTTTTTGAAGTTATATTTCAGGTCTGGACAAAATATCATCAACAGCAACAAGCAAAACAAAACAATGCAAGGAAATAAAAAGCCAGCAAAAGCCATCTGTGTTGAAACCTTTGGTGAAAAAGACTGAAAAATCAAAAGGAACTAAGTCAGAAATGGTAAAGTTAAGGCAAAACTAGCTTTCTGTAGCTTTCCCATTGGAAATGGATTGTTATTATTGTGTGACATAAATACAGCACCAAAAAGAGTATCTAGATAGGAGTTCTTATGGAAGCTGGCCTGGGGCAGCTTTCAATTCAGAACTATAAACAATATACTAGTATCTCAACCCTTTTCAGTCCCTGACACACCTGTGAGCTAATCTGCATACCTGAAGGGCTGGGGTGGGGAGACAGCAGCTTTTCTTTGCCTCAAGCCTTATCCCATTCCCCATCTGTCCAGTAATTCACTGGTGCAGCCATATGTTCAACTGTTTCAACCATATTATGTATACAGAGGCAGAAATGGCATACTGGAAAGAGCCTTGGATGTGGGATCCTGCCTTTGCCACTTTATTTCTGTGTGACCTTGGGCAAAGTACCTTAACCTTTCTAAGTCAGTTTACTCATCTATGAAATGAGAATAATAGCATTTGCACTATCTATGCCCAGGGTTGTTGTGACGAACAAATGATGCAGAGTATATGAAAGTCCTTTGTCACCAGAAACTATAAGCCATCCTTCCCATGTTCTTATAATATCTGTGCTTCCTCTTCTCTTCCTTCAGGATCTGACTTCTCACATCTTCCTGGTCACACACTGGTCAGGAAAGTAAAATTCTCTGCCTTCAAACTTGTTCTTTCCTCAGACTTCTTAGGTTCTTTATTATTTGCCCAGTTATCTGGGTTTGTTACCCCAGAGGCATATTTAAATCTTCCCTCTCTCTCTTACTTCCCACATCTCATTAGTTGTTATGTTCTTTTGATTCTATTTCCACATTCTCTCTCAAATCTGAACTCATCTTTCCAAAGCCTGATTCCTCCCTTTCCTGGAAAGACTACCTTTGTTGCCTGATAATAGATCTCAGAAAAGTCATGACCACTTTGTTTTATAGTTGAAACAGTCCCAGGGAAGTTAAGTGACTTAATCTATTCAGTTCTCATAGTTTTGGAACTCTTGCCTTGGGACTGAACCTAGACTAAGAACTGAGAATATGCAAACTTGCCTGGTTAACTTGCTCATCTGAGTCTAATAATTACATTAATACTACCATGAATTTTTGGAAGTCATTAGAGTTGCCCAACCTATGGATCAATTCATTATCCTTGACTCTCCAGAATTCCTTTCCCTGTCCACCACAATGCTATTCTTATATATGTTATCTTTTTCCATTAAAGTGAAATTGTCTGATTTTTTTATATTTGTATTTCCAGACTTTATCAGAGTGCCTGGCATATCATAAATGCTTAATAACTGCTCATTCATTCATTTATCTGGTATGACTTTGTGGTGCACAGAAATTTCCAGACTTGGTTAGTTCTATTAGTCAGATAATGGAATACATTTTTCATTTACCTACCAGTTCAATAGTCTTTCTTCCATTTCAGACATTTCCCTAATTATATGGTCATTATGAAATAAAGACTATGAGTTTTATTAAGAGCTAAAAATTAAAAGAACCACCATAGTAGACATGTTTATATCTACTAAATAAAATGTCTTATTTAAGTCCCATTTGTCTTTTGGGAAGTTTGAGTATTGAGGGAGAAATGACTGTCTTCTACCTTATGCCTTCCTAAACATGAAATTTAAGCATAATTTTGCAGCATTCATTTACTATTCAGTGAATATCTATTGATCATCCAAGATATACATGGTACTATTAATGCTATGGAAGTTATAGAGTTATGTAAACCATAATTCCTCCCTACAAGGAGTTTGCATTCTAGTTGGGGAGAGGTTGATGATGAAGATAATGATGGCTAATAATAATTCCTCTCAGACATAAGTCTTATCCCACCTTTCTTTACCAAAGGTATTATTGCCACTGATTTGTTTCTTGAGTTCGGTTCTGCCCTGCAATGAATTGCAGCTCAGAATCAGGAATGCAGGTTTTGGAAAGAAAATAGAGATTTATTAAAGGAAGTTATAGCATATTAAGAAAGTAATAGTAAAGTTAAAAAGTTTAAAGTGAAGATTACTTGGATTACTGATTGAATTGGCCAAGCCAGCTGGCCAGGGTTCAGCAGGAGACTGGAAGGTAAAAAGGGGCTAGGGTTTCCCTCCAATCTCCTTAAATTATCTCCAAGAGTCCATGGGAGAGGGTGGTGACCTGGGAATGACCCAAGTTCCTCATTGCCTCTAGGGGAGGAGTCTCTTTTAGGTGGTCTTCCAGGACCTGTACTCCCTGGCTACTCCTTCCCAAAACAAAACAAAACAAAACCATATAATCCAAATCAGGTTGAAGGTCAGGCCCTGGAGTATGGAAGGACCAGGAAGAATTTACATTCAGACTAAAGATTTACAAAGTTTGTTTCCTACTGATCTCTTCACTTCCAAGCCCAGGTTTCTCTGCATCTATATCACTTAAATACTATCAAAATACGAGAAAACCAGTGAAGCAAATGCAGGAAAGAAATGTGATGACCTGGACTTAAACTATGCCAATTGTTAAAATTTCCATGTTATTATTTACAGCTTGGAAACTGGCAAATCAGTGTTTGATTTATTATTTTGTTGAAAGTTATAGGGCGGCTAGGTGGCACAGTGAATAGAGCACCAGCCTTGGAGTCAGGAGTACCTGGGTTCAAATCCGACCTCAGACACTTAATAATTACCTAGCCTGTGGCCTTGGGCAAGCCACTTAATCCCATTGCCTTGAAAAATCTAAAAAAAAAAGTTATGGAGAAGTTGTTAATAAAGATAAAAGTTAGAAGTGTATTGTGGATATATATTTTTTTTCTGGAGAGCTGTTAGTTAAATATTTATTATCAGATTCTTGGATATGGAAGTTTGCATTTATATACTTTATAGAAAGAACTGGAAGCCTGTCTCATGAAAAGAATCTAAAATGCTTTTGAAAAACCCAAATATTCTCTTGACTGAGGAGCAAAAAGGGGTATGCCAAGAAGGACCAGGGGCACAAAGAGTTACTTGAGGGGATTGTTGCTATTTATATTATTCATCATCCCCAACCCAATCCTTCATGTGCCCTGAGACCATGGCAGTTTATAATGAAGATAGCTGCAAAAGCCTGGAAAGAATCTTGAATTTTGGACCAACAGGACTCTGATGTAACTGTTTGGGTTAGCATAAGCATAATGTCATTGCCCTTGCAAGTCACAAAAATAGATAGTGTGGTATGGAATTTGTTAGCTGGTTCTACATTAGATGTTCTTAACCTTTATATATCATGGACTCCTTTGACAGATAAAAATCAATGGTTAGGCAGCTAGATGGTACAGTGGGTAGAGCCCTGGCCTTGGAGTCAGGAAGACCAAAATTCAAATCCAGCCTCAGACACTTGATACTTTACTTGCTCTGTGACCTTGGGCAAGTAACTTAATACTGATTGCTGTGCAACCAGGGGCATCTCCAGCCGTTCTGATCCATATCTGACCACTGGACCCAGATGGCTCCAGAGGAAAAAGTGAGGTTCCTTAGCACAGGCACAGTATCCCCTCATTTAAATCTACCATATTTCCCCAAATATATGATACTTTAATTTTGGGGCCTGAAACTTGAAAAGAAATAAATTTTATAAAGTTATTGTACTCAAGTTTCATTGATCATGAAATTCAAGGACCTTTGCTAATAGCTTTCAGGCATCTTTTGGGCAAGTCTGATGAGTGGACATATGCTCAGTCCATTCTGTTTCATGAATCTGAAGCACCAGTAGTGTCCTCCTTGGAAATCAGTCCCTTCTTTTTCATCAGCAATTCTTCTGGTCTCCTGCTGAACCATCTTTGTGGACACAGAAATTCCAATGACCCTTTGCTCTTCAATCCATCTCTTCAATTCTCTAACTCAGGCCATTTGGCTGAGTTGCCTCTCGTGGTCTTCTTCTGCTGTGGCCGTTTCAGTAGGGTTTCTTTCTTCTACTAGCCAGTCTCAGATTGTTTTCTCAGTTGAAGGAGGACCAAACTGAAATTGAGCAGTGCACAGATTTCCATTCCCTTTTGCAAACTAAATCATTTTGAACTTGAATTCAGCCTTATATGAAAATCTTTTCTGAAATCTATCTGGGCAGAACCATATCAGATGGGAAACAATGAACAAAAAAAAAACACCAAGCTCCCAAAAGCAGGAAATGCAAGTAAAAAAATCTACAACCATTATGTAAGATGCTCCCAGTTTTTAGATCTCAAATTTTTCGAAAAAGGGCACATTTTATATGTGAGAAATATGTAGTGTTTGGGTTCCATAAGAATGTGAAGGGAACATTGTTAGTTTACATTTCAAAGACTGGGGTCTACCTGTATAATTGCCTATAAAGACTTAGCCTCAATCTGATCAAAAACTGAGATTAGTCCAGGTTTGCCCACCTAGTTCTGAGTTAATTTAGGGTCTAGCTATTCTTGTTCATTAGTAGAATGAGCAGGGAGGGGAAAAGGTATGGTGGTGAATGCAACAATTAGATTTGTGAGCCCAGCCAATGATTGACATAAAGGGGTAGGAACAAAGCCTTTCAAACTGCATATAAGACCTAAATTCCTCCCCCCCCCTCTCCCCTAGAGAGAGGTGTGTCATTTATTAAGATGTCTTAATAAAAAACATTTTAATCACTCTGGACTAAGTATTCATGAACCATTTGTAACATTATTCATGAAGAAATATGGTAATTCATGTACTTGTCATGGCATAATCTCCCTGATAGTCTTCTTTGAGAATGAAAGACAAACATCATTATCAAAATCAATGGACCTCTTCTCAAAATAATGTTTTTAAATGCATAAAATTAAATTCATAGGAATTGCAAAGGATTAAAAAGGAAACTCATTACATTGAAATAAAGTTATCAATATGTTTTTAAAAAACCAAACATCCAACCCCATTTAAGAACTCCTGCTATAGATAGATAGATAGAGAGAGAGAGAGAGATTGATAGACAGAGAGACAGAACAGTTATTAAGCATTTACTTTGTGCCAGAAACAATGATAAGAATTGGGGATACACACGCAAACAAGAAAAATAGTTCTTTTTTTGTTTGTTTTTGTAAAGCAATGGGGTTAAGCAACTTGTCTAAGGTCACATAGCTAAGTAAGTGTCATGTGTCTGAGGCCGAATTTGAACTCAGGTCCTCCTGACTCCAAGGTTGGAGGGTGCTCTATCCACTGTGCCAACTAGTTACCCCAAGAAAAATAATTCTTGCCTGCAAGGTGCTTATATTCTTACATTTCTTATAAGGAAAGGCAATACCTATGAAACAGAGGAACAAGGAGAGAGAAGGGTGTTCTCACATTGGTATGGTAGGAGGATATTTGGGAAATGCTTCCTTCTGAGCAAGAAAAAGTCAAAGCTGTCTTATCAAAACTCAGGGACAGAGTTCCATTTCTAGTGGGGAGGGAGTAGAGATAATAGCTCAGCAGGAGATGAATGGGGGAGGCATGGTTTTGTCTGGGAGCTGTTGCCTTGGAAACCTGGATTTGGTCAAGATAAGACCAACTCAAAATTGGTTTCATGATTTAACTGACATAGAAACATAGAATGGTTGTGACTCCTTCACAAGGACATAGCTTCTGTCACTTAAAAAGAAAAAAAAGTCCCTTTAACTTACCAAAAGAGCTCGACTATATTGACTAAGAAGCAAAAAGGCTATGCTAGGGCTGCAAAGTAACAATATAAATATTGTTGATTATTTTGAACAAGCTCCCTTAAAGCACCATAGCATTTACACTGTTTTACTGATTATCACATAACTTTTACTCCGTTCCTCACTCATGGTTTATTCATCTACTGTAAATATAACAAATAGACTTAAATATGATGAGAATATTTTATATCTCCATGGAAAACTCTTTCTCTGTTGTTCATATATTCCCAATACAATAATATAAAAAAATGATATTAAACTCAACATCTTTCATGGAGAAAGCTTAAATTTCTCCTCCAAAGCTTAAATTTGTTTTATTTTTGTTTTTGCCCTTTTTTTGGCTTTTGCAAGGCAATGGGGTTAAATGGCTTGCCCAAGGCCTCACAGCTAGGTAATTATTAAGTGTCTGAGGCCAGATTTTGAACTCAGGTACTCCTGACTCCAGGGCCGGTGCTCTATCCACGGTGCCACCTAGCTGCACCTAAGCTTCTTATTGTTATGTCTAGTTTTAACTAATTATCTTTTCTTCAAAATAGAACTGTGTGTGACTTTCTGCTTAAAGAGTGATTACACTTAACACCATTGCCCTGTCAAAAAAAAAGAGTGATTGATATAAAAATATTTATTAAGCACTTGATATAACATGAATAGCATAAAGTTACATGGCTCCACCAAAAACTAACTAAATAGTTTCTTTATCTTGTGGAATCTTTCTTCATATCAAAATATCATTTGGATGTGCTTAATGTAAAATTCTTAATCTAGGTCAAGAAAAGAGAGACTGAATTTACACTTGGATTCAGAGGTCAAACTGAATCAATGGAAGATGATACCAAAAACCTTGCATCCTCCAGACAAGATATCTCCAGGATTAAATCTATCATGTAAAGAGACTGACACCCTGACAACTATGTGAGAACATCTATAAAGTACCTATTCAATACCACCAATACTATACAATACCATATTATGATACTTTTTCAGAGCTAAGAAATGGATTATGAAAGATTTGGAAATCATCCTATTAAAATCCCCTACTATATAAATGAAGCACAAGGTTTATTATTTTAAATTAATCACTTTAAATCAAATTAATACTTTGACAAAAAGGAAAAAAGATAGGTTTGGGGTTTTTTTTAGATTTTTCAAGGCAGTGGGGTTAAGTGGCTTGCCCAAGGCCACACGGCTCAAAAAAAAGATAGTTTTAGGGCACATGATAGAGATTAAAAAGTTGGGGGTGGGGAAAGCTAGGTGGCACAGTGGATAGAGCACCGGCCCTGGAGTCAGGAGTACCTGAGTTCAGATCTGACTTCAGACATTTAATAATTGTCTAGTTGTGTGACCTAAAAGAAATTTAAAAAGTTATAGAAATACTTTTGGAGCAAGAAGAAATCATCTCATCAATCAACAATAAAGGGTAAAGGATAAATATATCATTGTTTATGCCAATGGAATTGTTAAAAGTGACCAAAAGTATTTTACCTCCATATGGAATCTATGAAATATTGAAGATTCAATAATGGAATCAAAAGATCCTTGATGGGTGATATCCACACGAATTCCACCAACAATATGACCATTAAACCCCCCCCCCCCAAAACATCTATCAAATGGTTGAGTCTTGAGGATTTGTTTATGGAAATTGGGGTGTTTGTAATGACAATTCAGGTCTAGGTCAAAGATATCAGTAATTACAGATATATATCTTTAAGGAGTATGGATTTATTGATTGATGAAAACTATACAAACGAGTTATTCCAGACCATTTCTTTGTGAATTCTGTCCAAATAAAGTAAGATGAACAACACTATGCTTAAAGTTCATAAAAATGTGTTTTCCTCAACGCAATAGTTATTTTCATTTTACAGGTAAAGAAACAGGTTTTGAGAGGAAATTTTTCTATAAACCCGCAAATGGTGTCTCAGAGGGTGAGATTTGAACTTAGAGCTTTTTATTTCAAGGCCAGTACTACAGATACTCCACCATTACAATATCTTATTTCCCATTATTTCTCCTTCAATCCAGAATTCAAGTTCTAAAACTCACTGGTTTCTCCCTCCATCCTATTCTTTCTCTTTCTCTTTTCAGTAGCAAAGATGAAATTAGTTCTTGTGTTTTTTGACTTTCATTTCAGTATTTTGGAAAAACAATAGTGACAAAAAGATTCTTTTCAGAACACAATTCAAGAAAACTGGCAGTAAAATATTCAAAGTCAGATAAAGACTTGGATAACCACACCCTTTTTTTCAGCATTCTACCAATAAATGCCTTCAGCCTGAGGGCTTTAGGGATTTAAGGTTTAAACTGAAGGCGCTGGTGCAGAACAGTTCCTGTATTTTCTAAACTACATATAGCAGTTTAAACACATTATAAAGTATTAGTCCCCAAACACAAACTTTATTTGGTATTTTAGGGAATCCAAGTAGGGTCTAATGCATACCAAAAGCATTCAATAACCACCCTTGTATAGTTCTTTTTTTTTTTAGGTTTTTGCAAGGCAAATGGGGTTAAGTGGCTTGCCCAAGGCCACACAGCTAGTTAATTATTAAGTGCCTGAGATCAGATTTGAACCCAGGTACTCCTGACTCCAGCCACCCCCCTTGTATAGTTCTTTTACACATTTCCCTTTCCACTCCCATCTCCACCCCCAACCCTCTGGGTCATTTCTAGAGCTGATGAATTCCATCTCCCCTCTCCTAGTCTAATCAACTATTAAGAAATGTAGTGATTAGTATATGAATAAGGGGAATTAGTGGCCACCCTGGTGAAATGATGGCTGTGAAGTAGGGGTGATCTATGATGTAAGCAATTCAACAAATTCTCCAAAAAAGGTGCTACTCTACTTAGAACCCTTCTTTGTTTTAGGCATATCATTGTATCTCTTCAGCTGCCCATCTGTTGTTTCTCATTCTCCCAAAAAAGATTAAACCACCTCCCTTTTGGTAACAGATGTCTTCCATGTTGTGTTTTGAAAGGTGCTATAGCCAGAAGCACTATGGTGAATCCAAAGTAGGAGGACTCCAGCTTTGGACAACCTGGGTTCAAATACTATTTTTCTTGCTATCTGTGTGATCTTGAGAAAATTTTCTATTATAAATGGCTCATTATAAAATGGCTTGAGAATACTTAGTTCAGAGTGATTAAAATGGTTTTTATTAAGATATCTTAACAAAATGGCACACCTCTCTCAAGGTGGGAGTGAGGGGCAGGGAAATCCCAACATACAAGCTCTTTTATGGCACTTTGAAAAACTTTGTTCCTGCCCTTTCATGCCAATCATAGGCTGGGGTCACAAATCTAATCAATACATTGGTTCCTACATGTTTCCCACCCTGCTCATTATACTAATGAGCAAGAACAGATAGATCTCTTTGAGCATGTGCAAAGAAGAAGGTCAAGACTAGGTTACTCTTTCTTGATCAGTTAAGGATTAGTTTCTTCTAATCTAGTTTGTCATTTTTGGAGTGAGATTAGGAGTACTCTCCCAGTTTTGTGATTGATTGGGGCCATTCCCCCTTTGTAATGGATTTCAAAGGGGCCCCCCTCCACACCCTGTGAAGACCATCAATGCCCTTCATTCCTCATATCCCCTAACCCAGGGACATTCTAATAGGTGTTTAAAAAGTGACCTTCCTCATACTGAAAATTTAATCATTTAGTAGGGTTAAACCTTACTGAATTTCTGTTTCCTCATTTATAATACAAGGAAGTTGGATTATATTATTTTTAAGGAGCTTCACAGCTCAAAATTTATGCTTCTTTTTACCTACTGTGTATTTCTCAGTTTTTTGAATTATATTTAATTTTTATTTTTCTTAAATTGTGCTGTTCCATGATTCCCACATCTACTGAATTCCTGGTGGAAATAATGATCTTTTGCAGCCACAGTCAGTTAAGGATTAAGAAAAAAAAAGGCCACTCAAATAACAAAGGAAGCACTGAACTTACAAACAGTGTAAAATATAAAAATTATTCTTAAAAAGTATGTAACAAGGTTATAAAAAAAGCAAAATCTAAAAACAATGATAGCAAGTAATCCCTATTTTGGGATTCTATGCTAATGCTAATGACTAATTACTTATATATATATGCAAAGTTTGGTTCATTGTAAGATTCCAACTTTGCTTCAGAAATGGAGGAAATGGTATGTACTGGATGTGAAAGTTCAGAAGAATGTGTTCAAAACCAAAATCTGACACCTACCAATTGTATGACTTTGGACAAACTATTAAAATCCTCTGAGCCCCAAACAACCCTCTAATACTAAATTATGTTCATATACATGGCAATATCCTGGACTCCTCAATGTCCCTTGCTTCAGAAATCTGATCAGGGGCCAAACCTCTCTATTTCTACCTTCATAACATCATTATGTAGTCACTGGCTGCTTGAGTTCAGTTCTGCTTATGAGGAATCAGAAAGCAAGGGTAGAAATAAAAAAAAATTTATTTAAAAGGTTACAAGACATAGGAAGGGCGGGGGGGGGGGGGAGAGAGAGAGAGAGAGAGAGAGAGAGAGAGAGAGAGAGAGAGAGAGAGAGAGAGAGAGAGAGAGAGAGAGAGAGAAAGCATTGGCTGAACCACAGGTCAGAGAAGACTGGCATCTCTGAACCAGGGTCCAATCCAGGTTTTTATGTCTTGCCTCTCATCCAGAGGGCAAAAGGTGAACTCCCTTCCCCTATACTGGACCTGGAATTAGGTAGAGGGTAAAACCTAAGGAAATCAATACAAATTTTTCATTAAACAATGAATCAATGGTAATGGTGATCTCCACCCAATTTGAGATTACAAATTGTTTCTGTTACAACTATAATTCTCTATTTCTAGTCAATTTATATCTCAATTTACATCTCCACCCAATTCCTACATTCACAATTCTCTTCATTTTCCCCCTGCATCAATTATATCTAAACTCTAATTTCCATTCACATAACTACCAACTCAATTCAGGCCCTCTTCACTTCTCACTTAAATTATTCCAACAGCCTCCTAATCAGTCTCCCTAATTCAAGTCTCTCACTACTCCAGTCCATTCTCCATACTGCTGAAAAATGAATTTTCATTAATCACAGATCTGATTCCATGGTTTCTCTACTCAACTCTAATCCAAAGATTTTTATCTTGCTCATAGGATAAAATAAACAGCTTCCTGGTTTAGTTTTTAAAGTGAAACCTGGCTTTCATCTATTTGCTGGGCCCATTAGACATTACTTTCCCTTTCACATACTGTGATCCAGCCAAACTAGTCATACTTCTGTTTTTCATTCTTTTTTTTTTCTTTGGAGGCAACTGGGGTAAAGTGACTCACCCAGGGTGACATAGCTATTATCAGAAGTTTTCAGGGTCCATGCTTTATTCACTGAAACACCTAATAGCCTCCATAATTTCTGTTTTTCAAGCAAGATACTCCATCTCCTTTCTCTGTAGCATTATACATCTCACATGCCTGGAATATTCTCCTTTTTTATAGTCATTTTATAGTCCTTCTCTCTTTTTTTTAAGAATGATTTTACTTATTTCGAGTTTTACAATTTCCCCCTAATCTTGTTTCCCTCCCCCCATCCCCCACAGAAGGCAGTCTATTAGTCTTTACATTGTTTCCATGGTATACATTGATCTAAGTTGAATGTGATGAGAGAGAAATCAAATCCTTAAGGAAGAAAAATAAAGTATAAGAGATAGCAAAGTTACATAATAAGATAATTTTTTAAAAATTAAAGGTAATAGTCTTTGATCTATATTCAAATTCCAAAATTCTTTCTCTGGATACAGATGGTATTCTCCATCACGGATATCCTAAAATTGTGCACTGATGGAATGAGCAAGTCCATTAAGGTTGATTATCACCCCCATGTTGCTGTTAGGGTGTACAAAGTTCTTCTGGTTCTGCTCATCTCACTCAGCATCAGTTCATGCAAATCCTTCCAGGCTTTCCTGAATTCCCATTCCTCCTGGCTTCTAATAGAACAATAGTGTTAAGCCATTCCCCAATTGATGGACATTCACTTAATTTTCAATTCTTTGCCACCACAAAAAGGGCTGCTTTGAATATTTTTGTACAAGTGATGATTTTACCCTTTTTCATAATCTCTTCAGGGTATAGACCCAGTAGTGGTATTGCTGGATCAAAGGGTATGCTCCTTTTTGTTGCCCTTTGGGTGTCAATCCAAATTGCTTTCCAGAAAGGTTGGATGAGTTCACAGCTCCATCAACAATATATAGTCCTTTCTGGTCATGATGGCTAGTCTGCCTCCTCTTCCTTTAAGACACAACTCAAACACTACTTTCTTCATAAAACTTTCTTTTCTTATACCTTTTTTTTAAGTTAACAAAATCCCTTTTCTTTCTTTCCCACTTCCACCCATTGGGAAAAGAAAAGTGAAAACAAACTTTTGTAACAAATACAGTCAAACATTTCCACATTAGCTATGTCCAAAAAATAAATTTCTCAATCCATGCACTGAAAACATTCACCTCTCTGTATGATGACCATATATAGCCTTTTCTGTTCTCCCCAATTGCTATTTTTCTTTTGTTTGTTTTTTGTGGGGCCATGGGGTTAAGTGACTTGTTCAAGGTCACAAAGCTAGTACAAACTAATTTCTGTTTAATGACTTTGTATAAATGTGTATTTGTCCTCTACAATTTTATATGTACTTGTCATTCCCATTCAAATGTAAACTCCTTGCAAGTAGTTATTTTGTTCTTTTGTGCATATCAAACTGAATGATCTATAGACATATTAAACATAATATATTATAAAGCACAACCCATCCTTTTAACCACTATTGCTGAGAATATAACACTCACTCAGGTGTGTAATCTAGGCGTCATCCTCAACTCCCCAATTCTTAATTCCCCTCCAAATTCAATCTGTTGCCAGTTTTTGTTGTATGCATCTTCATAGCATTTCTCTCAGGAAGACTTGAGTTCAAAATCACTCTCAGATACCTACTGGCTAGACAAGTCACAAGTCACCTCTGTTTATCTTAATCCACTGGAGAAGGAAATGGCAAACCAGTTTAGTATCTTTGCTGAGAAAAAGTTTGACATAACTGAACAACAACAAAAGAGAAGTTACACAAAATATATGGATATTGGACAAATTAGTGGTTGAGTAGAGAAGTCATACAGTCAGATCTGTGCTTAAGGAAAATTCCTTTTGGAGCAGTGGGGAGGATGATCTAGGGTTGGTAAGAGACTTGAATCAGGAAGACCAATAAGGAGGCTGTGAAATAATTTAAGTGAGAAGTGATAAGGGCCTGATTTAAAGTGGTAACTGTTTGGAGATATACAGACATAGATACATATCTCCAAATAGTTACCACTTTATTAGACACACACTTCACACTTCAAGTACATAGCCTAAAACCTGGCTGTCCTGGAGTTCTTTCCTTCCTCACCTCTATCTCCTGACTTATCTGACTACCTTCAGGACTCAACTCAGATCCCATCTTCTGTAAGAGATCATTCCTACCATCTTTCCTCTAACCTCACTACTGCCTTCTTTCTGATGTATCTTCCAATTGCACTGTATATTTCCGTACAGCTTTTGGATCCTTGGAAATACATTAACTTTAAAATTATGGTATGACGTTCCTTTAATAAAATACTTAGATAATTTGATTCTGTCCCTATCATTCCTTTCACCAGTACAGATTGCAACTTAACAGAAATAACCAAAGAGAGTTGGGTTCAGGCTCTAGTTTTGTCCAAAAGTAGCTATATTACCTTTAGGAAGTTATTTAAGAAGAAGTTAACCATTCTTTAATGCTTCTAGAGTATATATTCCTTATAACCATCCTTTGAGGTAAGTAGTGCAAATAACATGCCCATTTAGGAAACACATTCAGATTAATGAAATAACTTGACCGTTGCTTTAATGTTAAGACTATTCTCTTGAACTTAGGTCTCCTAAATTCAGAGCTTTCTACTTAACTCCATTGATTTGACTTGCCTACCATCTTTCTGTACGTTAGCTGCTCACATCAATATGATGTGGGTGATCCCTTTACCAGAGAGGATCCCTTCCTATTCATGCTGGCTCTCCTCTTGTGATTCCGGTTATCATCTTTTCAAAGTGTGGTAGAGGAGCTAGACAAAGTGCTGGAGTCTTTTTTCATCATGCCTTTCTACTTTTTGTACTGAGATTGTAGGATTCAAGTTATCAGTTACTCCTTACTGAGCTCATTTAAAAAAAAATTTATAACCCCTAGATGGTATTCTTTTGTAATTGACTTTATCTAGGTTGTTGTACTGATTACAATATGTAAACTTACTTGTTATTTGTCTAAAGTATGGGCTGCTTTTGAACATTAAAAAAGCCTTCTTGACTCTTTGTTAAAAGGTTTGGTTGGGGAGGGAGTTAGTCACTGTGGGCTAAAGTGAGGTTTGAGTTATTTGTGGATTTCAATTATCCTTGTGAACCAAGCCTCCCTATCCCCAACCCCCATTACCACTGCCCATTTAGAGTTGGCTGAAGCAGGATTTTTAACATGAGGTTTATTTCAGAAATACCCAACCTTGAAATTTATTCCAACTGAAGTTCAGGCTTTTAAGTGAAGCCACAGTTCAGTGGGAGCTCTAAAGTATTTGACCAAAAGAAATGCTGGGTTCTTCTTTGTCTTGCAGGTAAGTAAGGGATTTGGTGTAACAAGGGGATCCTCTAGTGACAAGAAGAAGAATGACAAATAGAAGCTCTCTGTTCTTCCATAAGGCCTTGGGAACAAAACAAAAAAATTGATATAAGTGGTTTCATATCATTCATTGAGTCATTCATTCAACAAGAATTTATTAAACTCTAACTATGTAGGCACTGTGCTGAATGCAGGAGATACAAAGATGCAGGAATGAATGAAAAAAAATTTATTAAGCACTTACTATTTTCTGCATGCAAAATAATGTGCTATGAAACACTGGGGTGTATCAATTGAGAAAGTAAGATAATCCTTGCTTTCAAAGAGCTCAGATTCTAATAGGCACAAATTCCAATAGAAAGTTTCAGGTACAAATTCAATGAAAAGTCCTCCTGGTGCTTAGGGCTATTAAAGTGGTAAGACAAATAATAATACAACTTCTTTAATGTCATTTTTAATAAAACCCTATCAGTTTCTGGACATGAGCAAAGAAGAATTCTGCCCCCCCACCCAAGTCTTAAGTACTTGTAGTTTCTGAGTAAGCAGAGACTGCAGCATCTGTTCGAGGCAACAGGTAGCATTGTCTCAAGAGTTTTCTTCCCCTTTATTAAGATTTTATAGCCAATCCATGGGATTCTGCTGGGCTCATACTTATCTGGTTATTGGAGAATGTTTGTGGTAGAAGTAGCAGGTCTCTTTTTCACAAGGGTTTAATCTTCCCCAGTTCTGGCTGTGAGGGTCAAGAGGGAAGCAGAACCATTATTCTGGGAGGTTCTGCTCTTCTTAGGGTTTTGGGGGTCATCACTGTCTCCCACCAGGGTCAGAGGGAAGGTGGTGGTCAAGTTGGTTTTTGGCCTGACCAGTATATGCTGCCTTCAGTCTTCCCTTAAGGTTTATTTGCTGCTTCATCTAGGATGACTTGTCTGCCCCATCAGTGATAGTCCTGGTGGGTGGTTGGTGTTGGTGTGGGATTATCAGGCCTCTTCTCCACAGAGATTGCTTCTTTTGATTCTAGCCCAGAACTCTATTTCTTCAAGCTTTTCACGGCATTGGAAAGGCATAGTCATCATATATGGTCAGTCATAAAGGCGGAGGATGTGGATCTGTGGTGGATGCAAGAAATAACTGAGGAAACAGGTTTGATCTTATGGGAATATCAATTTATTAAGCAATGTATGGCAATTACCCAACAAACTAGGACTAGATCTCCTCAGTTTTGACCTGGATGAATATAGAAGACAGATTTTTATACATTAAAAATAATTAATCAAATAAAGTCAGTTAATTAAAAGGAAACAAAACAACATTGCATAATATGATTTCTAATTGGATGACAGATTATAGACTTTCCAAGCTGAGAGGAGGAGAGTAAACAGGAGCAATTCCCTGAATTCAGGAAAGAAGGTGTCCAAGTGTCTGTGAATATGGAAACTAATTGGCCTATCGATATAGTGTCAGTTTTCAGATAAAAGATATGGTTTGAGATGTACAATTGTGAGTAAATTTGCATTAATCTTTTGCTCTAACTGGGTTTTTGGTCAGCACACTCAAGGTCCTTGGTTAAGGGATCTCTAAGTGGCAGGGAAAAGGAGTCCAGCTTCCCAACTATTGCAGAGTTAGATTTAAACAATGCACTAAAAGATTTTCTCTTAGTTTTCACAATTGAATAACATTTTCTCACAGGAAAGAAAGCATTTTGGACAGCCCTGACCTGTGCAAGGTATAGGGCTGAAGCTGGGGATATAAAGACGAAATGGCACATATTTTTAACCCTCAGAAGTTGGTTATATTCATATACACTATTTTGTTTAACCATTCCTCATTTGATGTGTATCCATTTAATGTCTAGGCCTTTGCCATACAACTGAATATGACATCTACTTTATGATACAATTTCTAGGAATGTATTCTGACATGTCCTGCATTTAAAAAATAGCAGCTTCACAATTTTCAAAATGAAATGGGGGGGGCAAGAAAGGAAGATGTAAATGAGCTAAAAAGTGTCTAGAGAACAAAAATGACCATGATTCCGACAATGAGTTAGTTGCCTTATACAGTCTGATTTTCAAGCCAAGGACTCCAGAGAGGGATAAAACTAAGATTAAAAAAAAGTTATCTTTAAAACATAAAATAAAAGTAAATATTTAGCCTAATATTGCTTTGCTAAGCTCTTACTAACAACTCCTCTAGTATAGAATTGGCCGTGGGTTCTCAAAGATTATGACAGATCATGAGCTCTGGAAGATCCCACTAAGCTGAAAAGCTCAGGAATATGGGCCTGGTGACAGACTCTGAGGAACAGCCTAGCTAAGTTCTGGGAATTTTGTCATCAGGTTGCTAGTATATTGATAATATATTGATGAATTTGGGGAATAGTAGCAACTCCTGAGTTCTGTGGTAGAGGAAGTATCTATACTAATTAAATTACTGATCCACTGAAATACTGAAGATTTATTCTAGATTTATCTCTTTTGAGCTCTGAGAGGTATCAAAAATTCAAATGTGAGGATCTAGTGAATAAGATAATGTTTATCCTTTCTTTTTTTTGAATTGGGCTAGACCTGTGATTTCATGGACTTGGGTTAAGTCCAATAAAGAGATTCCTTTTATTTATGCAGATCAGTATCTGACGTGCAAAAGATAGTTTGCTTTGCAAAAGATAGTTTTTTTAACTAAAATTTTAATTTCAGGGTCAAATTGTTTTTCTCCTTCTACTCCTCCCCCCACCCCCCAATTGAGAAGGTAAGAAATATAGTGCCTAAAATATAGGACTTAGGAGATTTGTCTGGTAGCCAGCTCCAATTTGAGTTGAGGGCTACTTCCCTGATGGTTTCTTTTTCAGATTCTACTTTCTGATAGTGGAATTGTATAAGAACCTCTCTCCAAAAATCCATTTTGGGGGTCTGGTATTCTAGCTGGACCCCTATGCATGCCTTTATAATCAATGAGCTTAAAGAAATATTAATAAAGGTACAAATTAACATGGTTTTGTTTTATTCTTTCTTGACACTTGAGTCTTATAGGCTAATGTTTATCCTTTTTTAGGACAAATTCTGGAGGTTAATACAAGTTTAATTTAATGTAATTAATTTTTTAAGGCCAAATTCATGGAGGTCAGGGGTGGCTAGGTGGCGTAGTGGATAAAGCATCGGCCCTGGAGTCAGGAGTACCTGGGTTCAAATCTGGTCTCAGACACTTAATAATTACCTAGCTGTGTGGCCTTGGGCAAGTCACTTAACCCCATTTGCCTTACCAAAAAAAAACCTAAAAAAATTAAAAAAAATTTCATGGAGGTCATCAATTTGACATTATGCAAAATACATGCAACTTATAGTCTTAAGTGCCCCAGGGCCACTGAAATCTGCCCAGGTTCACACAACCAGTTTAAGTCAGAAGCCAATCTTAGACCAGTTCTTTCAGATTTTAAGACCAGTTTGCTCTCTACCATACTAGACTTCCCCTCTTAATTTCACTATGTCATTTACCAATTGCATAGTTTATGTAATATATTATTCTGGAAAGAATACAGCCTAAAAATATAAATTTCTTCAATTCAGCAAGAATTTATTAATATGGTTATTGTACTAAGTGTTAGCCTTATAAAGATAAAAAACAAAACAGTCTCTATCCTCAAGGAATTAATTTTCTCCTGGGTTCTAGTCCAACTGTACTATTTCTCACATTCAGCACACCCTTTTCCTTGTTGTCTTATGTCTGGAATGAATTCCCTCCTCCATTTGAAAAAAACCCTTTTTTTTTTAAATTTTAAATCTTGACATAATTCAGTGCAACTCAATACATCAAAGATTATTAAATCCCTGTTGGAGATACTACACTCAGGTGTGACCTCCTCTGAAGCATTCTTTGATATTCCCAGTTAAAAATGTTTTCCCTTACCTCAAATTTTCCTTTAATGCTTTATTTTGATCTCTTAAAACAAAGAACCACTGACTTTCAGAGTTAGAATGAACCTCAAAAGCATCTCCATCATGTACCAGACATAAATGAGAATCTTTCCCATACCCTCAATCTCCATATAGCAATTGATCATCTAATCAGTGCTTGAAGATCTCTATTGGGGTGATCTCTGGAGAGAGTTAACTTATTAAAGCACCTTCTGTAGAGTATTCACCTCGCCAAGTTCACTTCTGAATTCATCATAGCCAGAGAAGAATCACTGCAGCTTCCTCTTGATTGACAGATCTATTCTGGGTCAAACAAGTCTTTGGGACTTTGTTCCTCACCATCTGGGCTTGCTAAAATATCTTGTATGTACTCTAGCTCCTAGACCTCTAGTGAATCACTGCTCTGACTTTTCAAAGCTCACGAAGTCTTAGCTGTCTCCAAAACTCCTTCACTAAAAGAGTAAAAATGGTAGTAGAGCTGTTTGGGAGAAAAAGACTTCAGAAAGTTTCTCTTCCCACCAAATGTTTCAAGAAATTAGTCCCTGCTTCCACATTTGAACACAGTTAAACAGGAAAGAGGAAAACTCTGAGACTTTAGCCTTTTGAATGTATTTTGGTTTCAGCTCAACAGTCAGCCAATAGTCCATCTTCTCACCATTATGTTAGTAGCAAGGAACCAGTTACAGAATACCTGTGCATTTTTCAATAGGGAGTAGAGCTATTCCATTGCATATCATCATGTTTTTCTGAAAACAGACTCTCCAGCCTCTTCCATGTGGACTGGCAGGAGGAAGACCAGCCTGTACATGCTTTGAGCATGGAAATCCCATTGGATAGATCTCCATTATATAGAGTTATAAGGACTTCAGAAAAAAAGTATGTTCAAGGTTCTTGTTATATAGATGAAGAATTGAAGAGCCAGAGACATTAAATAATTAGTTCTAGGTCACTGGGCTAGTTAATGGCAGTTTAGATCCAGAATCTTTCTACTTTCTTTTTCTTATTTATATTTAATCTATCTCATTGCATTTCTCTGTCTCTCTGTTGGTCTTTGTCTCTATTTCTCCTTTTTTCCCATCTCCCAAACTTTTTCTGGTAACAAATAGATATAGTCAAACAAAACAAATTAGTGTATTCAGTAGAAAGAATATTGTGTTTGGAGTCAGGAGGATTTGGGTTCATATCCTGCAATAGACCATACTAGCTGTGTGACCCTGGGCAGATCACTTAACCTCTCTGGACCTCAGTTAATTTTAAAAACTAAGGTTTTTGATCTTGGTGACCCAGCCATCCAATTCTAAATCTATTATCCTATGACTCTGTCTTTTTTTAAATTAAAATTTTATTTTATTTTTCCAATTATAGGTAAAAGTAGTTTTCAACATGCATCCAATTGCAAGTTTATGACTTCTACATTTTTCTACAACTCTCCCTTCCCTTTCCCTTCCCATGGTGTTGAATAATTTAGAAAAAGTTCAACAATTGTGTTTTTACATATTTCCATATTAGTCAAGTTGTAAAAGAGAAATTGGAACTAAGGGGAAAGAAAAAAAATCATGAAAAAGGAAGGATAATAATAAAGTTTTATAAAGTGAATATATTATGCTTTACTCTTGCATTCAGACTCCATACTTTTTTCTCTGGATGTGGAAGGCATTTCTATATTAGGTCTTTCAGTTCTTGATCTCTGAACTGCTGAGCAGAGCTGCATCCATCACAGTCGATCATCTTAAAATGTTGTAGCCTATGCATACTTTCTGTTAAACTGTTGATCAGTTTCCCCAGTAATTTTTATCAGATGTTGAGGGGTTTTCTTTTTGGCAAGGCAATGAATTAAGTGACTTTGCCCAAGGTCACATAGCTAAGGCTGGATTTGAACTCAGATCCTCCTGACTCCAGGGCCAGTGGTCTAGCCAGTGCACCACTTAACTGTAACTACCTTGAGTGGACATGTTGTTAGAATGCCAGACACACACTTGCCAAAAAAAACTATTTTATGGAGAACTCAGACAGTGCAAGTGCTCACAAGAGGGTCAG
The DNA here is from genome assembly GCF_037893015.1 of Macrotis lagotis. Lineage (NCBI taxonomy): Eukaryota > Metazoa > Chordata > Mammalia > Peramelemorphia > Peramelidae > Macrotis > Macrotis lagotis. The sequence continues at coordinate 403,643,823 of NC_133658.1, read as the reverse complement.
AAGAAGTGAAACCGAGACACTCTGAAAGTCTCATTAGAGAACTTTAAAATTGACTGCACAGCATGGGAGACATTGGCACAGGACCACCAGCATGGCATGCCCTCATCAGTGAGAGTGCTGCACTCTATGAGGGAGGCAGAATTGAAGCAGCTCAAAGGAAACATGACATACATAAACTTAGAGTACCCACCCCAGGGGTTCACATGGACTATTTGTGCCCAACTTGTGGTAGAGCATTCCAAGCTTGTATTGGAGGTCAGCCAAGTCGGACACCTTGTCATTTTTGTTAAACATAGTGATGTCATTTTGGTCTTTTTCAATAATGAAGGATAAGAACCAACCCACTAACAATGTTGTTAAAATATACAATGTTGTCTTGGTTTATGACTATGTTTTGAAAGATGGTGACCAGAATGCCCATTGTTCTGCATTCTCTGTAGCACTTTCAATGAGGGTAGGCTGGCATGGGAAACTACTAACAAGGGACCCTGGTGAAAAATTAGGAAGCCAAGTGTAGACTCTAATTGCCTGGTCTGGGGATAGGGAGACAGGAAGTTCCAGTTTATAGGAGAAGACAAACTTTCTATTGTGTTAAAAACAGCAACACCACCATATCAACAACTAGGGCTGACCTTGATGGCTCTACTCCAACAGTGAACTGTATCTCTCAACCTCTTGTTGCCTCCCTTGGAGCTGAAAATTCTGTACTTATATACAGGATTGCATATCACTCTGTGTCATTCAACCTTGATCAGTGACTCTTGGGCTGCCATGTGCTTGGGGAGCTTGAGAAGCTTAGACTTAGAGCTGGAAGGAATTTTAGAAATTATCTAAAAAAAAAAAGATTAAACTGTGGCTCAGAGACAAAAAAGTGATTGGTTAGCCTGAAGTACACAGTTAGTTAGTATTAGAGTTAGAACTCAAGTCTTTTGAAACATATCTAGCCTTTTTTCTATCATGCTACTTCATTTCAGTCAATCAACATTAGTTAGCACATAGTATTGATATTGTACAATTAAACAAGAAAACACAGGTGCTCCATCAGTCAGCACCAGCAGAATTAGAAATTGAGGGGATCAACATCAACTTTAGAATGGCTAAACAAGCTATAGTATATGAATGTTTGGAGTACTCTTGTAAGAAATCATGAGCAGCCTGACTTCAGAGAAGCAAGGAAAGACTTGAAAGAACTGATGCTGAATGAAGTGAGTAGAACCAGGAAAACATTATTTACCCTAACATCAACATTGTGAAATGGGTCAACTATGATTGCTCCGACTCTTCTCAGCAGTTCAGAGGACAATCCTGAGAGACATATTATGGAAAATTCCGTACACATCCAATGAAAAAACTATGGATTCTGAATTCAGAGCCATGTATACTATGTTCACTTTAAAAAAACTACTTTTATGCTTTTTATTTCTCATTTTTTCCCTCTTAGTTCTAGTTCTTCTTTCATAGCTTGACAAATAAAGAAATATGTTAAATATGATTTTACATGTACAACCTATATCAGATTATTTCCTGCCTGTGGAGCGAAGTGGAAAGGGAGTGGGATGGAAGAGATGTGAATCTCAAAAGTTTGCAAAATGATGAATGTTGGAAACTATCTTTGATGCAATTGAAAAATAAATAAATAAATGAATAAGGGAGAAAAAGACATGCTGAATTATAAGTGCTAACTGTTATATATACTATTAGTGGAGGGTATGATTCCAGGCACTTTTATTAATTGTGTGTTTGTTCTTTTGCTTAAGGGAAGTTGGCAGATCTCATTGAGAAGTGACTATTGTATGAAAAGCAATGAATTCTTTTTTTTAAGCTTCATGATGCTGTTTTATAAAAGTCATTATTTCAATCCTCTTAGATGTATGTCTTTTGCAAGAAAAAAATAAGAAAAGACATTTGAATTTAAAAAAAAAAGAGAGCGAGAGAGGCAAAGCTTCCAGGAATAATGAGGCTTTTGTATTCCTGAACACAGTCTGTAGAGTACAGGCTTACCTTGTTTTGCTGCATTTTGCTTTATTGTGCTTCACAGATATTTTTCTTTTATAAATTGAAAGTTTGTGGAAACCTGCATCAAGCTACTCTATTGGTGCCATGTTTCCAACAGCTTGTGCTCACATGGTATCTCTGTGTTATATATTGATAATACAATACGTCAAACTTTTTCATTATTATAGTATTTGAGCTTGGTGATCTGTAATCAGTGATCTTTTATGCTACTATTGTAATTGTTTTGGAGTGCCATATACTGCATCCATATAAGATGGTGAATTTTCTGACTGCTCCATGGAAAGGCTATTCACTGCCTCTTCCTCTCCTCAGGCTTCCTTACTCCCTGAGACTGAAAAATATTGAAATTAGGTCAATTAATGGCTGAATAAATTATGGAATATTATTTTGATGGACAACTATTATGCTATAAAAATGATGAGCTCATCGATCTTGGAAAAATATGGAAAGACTTGCACAAAATAACGAAGTACAAAATGAATAGAACCAAGAGAACATTTTATACAGTAACAGTAATATTATTTTAAGAATGTATGAGTGAACAAGTTACTTTATCTATTTTAAATGCCTAAATTAACTATAAAGGACAAATGAAGAAAGATGCTATCTGTATCCAGAGAAAGAACTGATAAATTGAAATATGTATAGAATAATTTTACATGTGTGTATGTGTGTGTGTGTGCGTGTGTGTGTATCTTTTTGTGTCTAATGGTAGTCATCTCTAGGACAGAATGTGGAGAGGGAAGAAAAAAATTTACCTGATAATTTTGCTGCCTATTTGAAAGGAATAGAAAGTTGTACAGAGAAGATTTATAGTTTCATGTTCTATCATCTTTTTTTATTGTACTATGTTAATGGACTATGTACTTGCTTTATTCATAAATGAAAAATAAAATAAAAAAAGAAATTAGGCTAATAACTCTACAAGGCAACTAAATGTTCAAGTGAAAGAGAGAGTCAATTGATGAGGAAAACTTCATTGTTATCTTGTTTTAAGAAATTGCCACAGCCACAATCTTCAGCAACTACCACCCTGATCAGTCAGAAGCATGGAACACCAAGGCTACAATATATCTACCTAAGATGGCCTAGGTGGGGCAAATTTCTGGGCGGGGTCAACAATATCCTTCAATGATTAGCAGTATATTCTAAAGGAATTAAAGAAATAGAAAGGAAAAAAAATCTTAACCTCAAGTAATATTTGGTTATTAACATAAAAGAGGAATAATCATTTCCCTCAGGTGTTAGGTTCCTTCTTGTGGTTTCTTTGGTCTTTGTTCATCTAAATTATTCAAAAACTATATTTGAAATCTTGCAAAATCTTACCCTCATAAAAGTCATTCAGTTGTACGGAAGTAGGGGTTTCAAAGACAAGAGACATTATAGCATGATATGTCTGCTGAGCTGGTGTTTTTCTCCATGAAGAAGAAATATCAAATTAACCAAGACATTAATGATGGTTTGGGTAAAGAATTTCCAAGACTTGAAAGGATTATTGATTTAGAAGTGGAAGGAACTTTAGGATGATCATCCAGTCCCATCCCTATCATTGTAACAAAGGGGAAGCTAAGGCCCAGAAAGATTAGGCGACTTGCTGAAGCATAACCTGGGTCTTCTGATACCATGCTACAAATTTGTTAATATGTCACTGAAGAATAAATTTTTTTTCCCTAAAAAAATAGATAAAATGAAATAAGGATTTTAAATTCTATAGCTGAAAGAAAATTGGGCCTTGACTGTTTATTAAAGGTTTGAGTTTTTATGCTTAAGGATGAGTTCTTTGTCAGAAATTGAAGCTATCTCTTCAACTCTTTTAAATTCTATCACATGGAATTGAGGGCGTGTTGGCAATGCAGAGCCTCCATTATATTCCAGCTAAGAAGGGATAATACCAGCTCTTCAGTTTTATACAACACTGGTACATTTCTCATTCTCTCAAGAGTCACTCAGTTGTGACTGTACTAATGATTATTTTTCTTCCTGGAAAAAAAATGCCATTAGTTCTCTTCAGTTTCTTCTGCTTTAAATAAAATCACGGAACATTAACCAGTGTGTGAATTTTGAGATTATACCTGTGATTTCATGGGTATATAAAATTTTTAGGGAGGAAGCTTCAGTACACTTCAGTTAGCAAGGTAGATTGATATCTTTTCTACTATCTTTAGACTTAGAGTTGCCTGGAAATTTAGAGATTTGCCCAGAGTCACAAAGTCAAGTCAGAAGCAGGATTTAAACTTAGATCTTTCTAGCTTCTATTCCACACAGCCTCTCTATATACCTCTCTTTTTTTCTCCCTTTCTCTCCTCTTACCTTTCATTCCCTCTTTTCAGTCTCCTTGCTGTCTCTTTTCCTCCCCTTCTCTTTTTCTTATGCTCCCTTTCCTTTTCCTTGTCCTATACTTCTCTTCCTTTCTCTCTTCCTTTCCCATTCTCTCTCTTCCTCCTCTTCTTTCCCTCTTTCTAGATCAGCTTACCTACCTTTTCTTCTCCCTCTCCCCCTCTTATCTCTTCTCTTCTCCTCTCTCTCTCTCTATTTCTCCTCCCTCCCTCTCCTTTCTCTCTCATTCCCAATACCTCAATCTTCTCTTTCCCTTTCCCTCTCAATATGTATGCATATATATATTTATATACATAAGTATCTATATATATCTGTATTCCACCAGTTATGTTTGATACCATGGAGGAGTCACTTAGCCTCTGTTTGCCTCTAGTTCCTCATCTATAGAATGGAGAAGATCTAATGGGATAACAAAGTGCTTTGAAAATCTTATATATAAATGCTAAACTATTATTCTATTTTGGGAGGATGGGGATTGTTTAATTTCTTTAAATATATAAATTTCTCAAGTTAAATTTGTTTGGGCATTACCATTCAGACTTAGACATTGCTTAGCATTCGCCACCCTCCTATTAGATTTCATGAAATGAAATAGCAGTTCCTTAGAAAATAATATGACAGGTGGGTCAATTTTCCCTATGAGAACCGAGATACTAATGAAATATAAAAATGGACAAGTTTTTTTCGCTTTCTTCAAAATACCATACAAACACATATTTATAATGTAATATATCTCCTTTTGAGAACACAGGCCAGAATTGACTTATTCTGGTACAAGTCTAAAACCCTTGTGGGGGCTGTGGTGATGACGTCAAGAACAAAAAAAAATCAGTTCAGAAGTAGCGGGAAAAATCATCTACAAAAATGGAAGGTACACAATACACCTCCAAAACATCTCAACATCCATCTTACCGTGGGGTTCAGTGTATTGCTATAGTTCACATATGAAAATTTAGCTATTACTCTTTAGTGTTTAATGTTCAAAGGGCTGTTGTGCAGATAGATGATTTTTGTTACTATTAATCATAATAGCTTGTCAATCACAACTATTTTTTCACAAGAGATATTAGTTTCAGTGCAATAGGAAGACCATATATATATATATATATATTTTTTCCAGGGTTCCTGGGTTGTGACTTAAACCAAATGACTGAGTAAAATTTCCAAAAGTATACCTGGATCATTTGAGTCACAAGAATTTCTTATATAAGGATTATTAAGATATCTTTGTCTCATCTCTCTACCAGTAGTAGTACTTCAGGCTCCATGAAGGTAAAGAATGTGTCTTATCTGAATCCAGATAAGCATAGCACTGCTTAAGAGAAGCTTTTTAAATGAAAGATTTTTCTTTTTTCTTTTTAGTAGTGATTTTATGGTTGCAGAGAGCTCCACTGACACAGAAAGAATCTCCTTTATAATGCATAATCTTCAGGGCTTTGGGCATGTTCATTTTCACACAGTTATGGTATCTGAAGCAGGACCTGAAGCCGAGATTTCTTGCTTAAGGTCCAGCCTTCACTCTGTCCTCTAATGGAGGAACTAACGATAAAGAAGGAATGAATGAAAAGGGCGGGGGGGGGGGGGGGTGTTGTTTCATTTTAGCTCTCAGTTCCTGGTGGAGGAAACACGTTTCTGAGATTTTATGATTTAAGTTTAATATAGTTAATGCATCTAGTATCCTGAAAAACACATCCCTTCTGGTTAATTTTTCTAATACTATTTAAATTGCCTCCCTTTACGAAATTCATAAGATTTAATTTGAAAAGAGGCTATTTATTGAACTAAGGATCAGGACTTGCAGCAAGAAGGAAGGAAGGTCGGTGGGAAGTTACAGATTGCTCGAACAAATGCTTGATGGCTCTGAAGACAAGGAAAACTTAACTCTGATTCGCGGACTCCAAGCAAAGTTCCCCGACTGCGCCGCAGATGGCCAATGAGACGACATAATTGGTTTTCCCAAGATCCGGCAGACACGTGGCTGGAACGGGTCTGGGGGGGGGGGGGGGGGCGATGGTGGGAGGACCGAGTTCTTCAGACCACGAGGGGGCGCCGAGCGGTTCCTCGCTGTTACGGTAGCGTTTCCCATAAATCCTTTAGTATAACCAATCAGCGAGCTATCTCCTCACCGCTTTCAAAGTCGGCGGGTCCTTTGCCCAATGGACAGATGCGTTCTTTCCCCGGCCGCCCGAGCGACTGTAGTGTCGTCCAGTTGTGTCACGGAATCGGGCAACGCCCGCCTCCCGGGGAGGGGATTGACGTCTTCTCCGCCCAATGGGACTCTCCTGGTCGGCGGGTGGGTGAGCGGGGGACCTGTGTAATGGCGGAACGCGGCGGGGACGGGGGGGACGGTGAGCGGTACAACACCGGGGAGCTCAGGTAAGAGGCGTCGCCGCGGTCAGCAGCCGAGCGTTGGGTCCTCGGCCCGGCCCGGCCCCCAAGCTGGGCGCCGCGGCCGTGGCTGGGAGGGCGCCCCGGAGCGGAGCGGGGCCGCATGTGTCTGCGCCGCGGCGCCGCCGCGTGTCCGTGTGCCGCGGCGCCCTGGGTGCGTGGGTCCCCGGGCGTGTGTGGAAGTGTGCTGCGGCTCGGGAACGGCCGGCTGGGCCCCGAGGCCTTGGCTTGGCTCCCTCGGCCCCCTGCCCCCTTCCAGGCGCCCCCTCCGGGCCGCGGCCTCCCGCCCCGCCTCACCCCGGGGCCCGCTGAGCCTTTCCTTCCGCCGGTGAGTGTTGGGCGCGCTAAGGCCCAAACGAACCAGCGCCTGCCCGCCGGGAGCTTTCCTTCTCTTAGAAATGCATTTGTTTTGCATTTTCCCTATGGAAAACCCGACGGTTTGGGGGATGGGAGAGGAATCCCTGTCTGCCTTCCCACACCCTTCTTAGACTTGGCTTGGCCGGGCTTCACCCCATCCTGCGCCGATTTCCCTCCGATCCGAGCAGCTTTCTGACCCCTCAGCGGGTCAGGGCCCCCGAGAATTAAATGACATCTTCTATCCTCAACTCCCCACCTCCCGCACTCCAAACACTCCCTAACACCAACCCCGTACATACACATCTAAGTTAGGATGGACTCAAGTTGTAATTTGTCTGTAAAAGATCATTTTCTTTTTGTCTATGAATCTAAGAAAATCTCAAAACGTGTATAAATGGGCTATTTGCTTTCTGGGTAGAACATCCTCAGATACAAATGTTTGAATTTTAAATGATAGCATTGTAAAAGGTAACAGAACTGGTAATAAAAGGAGCCTTGAATTTCAGTATTGTCCTATGTATGCTGAAATCCTGCTACATTCATCATAATTTCTTCTTTTACAAATCACAAGAGAAAGGGTCACTGGGTTATCAACTTGAAGTGATCTTTCAAATTAGATGCCAGCGTTGTATATGGCATTGGCATTTTATAACGTTTTACCTGATTGAAGCTTATGATAACCTGGCTTTTGAAGTGGAATAAAATCATAAATAAAATCCTACACTTGACCTCTCATGTTCCCTTTAGTAATGAACTTCACAATAGGTTACCATGGAGTCTTATTGTTAGTGATGAAAAGTTCATATCTTGATTTCTGTTCTCAAGTGAAGGTCACTTAGATAGTTTCATAGGGAACATCATTGAATTTTGCAGAGCAGTTCTCTGCAGCACTGTTACCAACAGTTTTTCAAATATGCTGTTATCAGAACTGAAGATGTTTGTTACAAGAGAGAATTGAATAGGGCTTTTATGTTAGGCATTTTATTGCATTTACTTGATTTCTTCCTTTTTCCTTTCCACTACTGCATTTAAGAACTTTTTCCTCTGTCATTTTAAATCTCTGATTGATTACTTTATGAAGGGAAAAAAAACCCAAAACTATTCTCCTATTATACCTATAGTTACACTACACCATTGGGAAAATATTTCCATTTTAAGTTGTTCGTTGATTACAGTGTAAACAGACTTAGTTTTTTAAGTAGAAAGTAAAGCATCTAGGAAACTTTTAATTTCACCATAGAATTTAGGGGTTGAAGGATGAGGAGTGCTGAATTAAATAATGATTGTCACCCAAAGCATAAAATAAGTTATAATAGGGAATAATTCACTTGGGGAAGGTTTGAGTTTTTATTTACCACGTTATTAACATGGAATCAGTCAGTAAGCATTTATTAAGCACCCTATTATGCTCCCAGCATTGGACAAGCAAATACAAAGAATAAAACAATGCCTGCTTTCAAGGAGTTTATTTACTTTCTAATGTAGAGTCAACAAGTAAATCTATTAGTATTTGTGGAATAAATAAATAAATAAAGGGAATAGGTACCATGATTTCACTAGTTTTAGAAATTGCTTAATAAGGAAACTCCTACCATTGTAGATTGAGACTTCTGCAAATTAGTATGAAGTTACCCAGGACAGTATGGCCAGTATGTTAGAAACAGGACTTGAACCTTGGCCTTTTTATTTTCAAGGCTAGTTCATTACATTGTGCTGCCTCTTGCAGATTAAATAAAGAAAGAGTATTACAAATACAAAGTAGTTGTAGAGAGAGATGAAGAGTACTAGCAATGGAAAGATGAAGAAAGACTCCTTGTAGAGGCTTGTTCTTGGTCTGTGTTTTGAAGGAAGAGAGGGATTCGGGGATGCATAGGGAAGAAAAAAATGTCTTCTAGGCATTCAGGACAGCTAATGCCACAAGCATTAAAAACTCATGATGGAATTCCTTCTGGCTGCTAGTGGAGATATCAGGTCAGTGAATAGAGATGAGAATCCTGTTTATTTTACTGTTTTTATTTTAGAAAGGAGTAGTAGGGGCAGCTAGGTAGCAAAGTGGAAAGAGCACCAGCCAGGAGGACTTGAGTTCAAATCTGGCCTTGGACACTTAATATAACTACCTAACTGTGTGACCTTGGGCAAGTCACTTATCCCCATTGCCTTGCAAAAAAGCAAAAAAAAAAGATCAGAAGCACTGAGTAGGAAAAAAAGGAAGTTAGAATCGAAATAAAAGGGTAGTTTTAACTTGCTTGACTATTGTAACTATCAACTAATTTCATGAAGTATAAGTTGCCAGATTTTGTGAAGTTAAGGAATAGACTTAGTTGAACTGTTCATATCAGTTCCAGTTTTTCCAGTAGCACACTTTAACCTCAAAATTGATCTGGAATGTGAATAATTTAGAGATGATTGAAAAAATAAACAAAGCTGATTAAAAGGTTGAAAACTAAGGAAGGCCTTTACAGAAAAACTGAAAGAATAGGATCAAATAAGGTTAGTAATTTGTGGTTTTCATTTCTTGTCTATAGACTTCACCCTCTACGTTAGAGGTAATGGACTAAAGCTATGATAATAATAATAATAATAATAATAATAATAATAATAATAATAGGAATTTTTGTATTAGGAATGTGGAATATATCAATAATGTGGGAATACTATGAGGTTCTTTGATCATAAGTGTCCTAATAGATTTTTGACTAATAGGACTATTTGTATGTGTTATTGAAGGAGATTGTAAACTTAAAAAATTATTGATCAGTATTTCTTGATAATACTAGTATATTTTGCATGATAAATTTAGGCTGTAATTTTTGTGGATGATGAACTAGATGATTTCTTAAGGAATCTTATATCCCTCTTTAATTGTGATTTTAAAAAAATTTGATGCTTTCTTAACTTCATGGACAAATTAACTGTCCTTTTGACTTTGTACGCAGAATGGCTCAACAGCAAGCATTGAGGTTTCGTGGTCCAGCTCCCCCACCGAATGCAGTCATGCGAGGTCCACCACCTCTGATGCGTCCACCTCCACCTTTTGGGATGATGAGAGGTCCACCTCCACCACCTCGGCCCCCCTTTGGTCGTCCTCCTTTTGATCCTAATATGCCACCAATGCCTCCTCCAGGAGGAATTCCTCCACCAATGGGCCCTCCACATCTACAGGTAAGGAATGAATGAGTCATAGCCTTTTTCCATTGATCAGTATTTAAGTATTTGATTCTTCACACAAGGGTATAGAAGTCTTTTTTTTATACAGATATGGTCAAGTCATTGCCTGAAAATTTTTTAAGGGATTCTCAGTTGCATAAAGCACAGATTAATTTGCCTGGTATTAAGGATTCTTCCCAATTTGACTGTCACCCTTCCTTTGAAGCCCTCATTATATCCTTTTATACCGTTGGTTTAGTCTATGCCTCCAGTACACTTATTATTCTTTGCTTGTGCTATTCCTTATTTCTAAAATACCTTCCTGACCTTTCCTTAAATTCCTACCTAAGCTTTGAAATGCAACTAAAATTTCATTTACCTCTGAATTTTTTTGTGCTAACCCTAATCTTTTCTTTTGGATCTCACTCATCTTTTTTTTCTCAAGTATAATATACTTAGCCTTTTTATCTTATAATTATCTGTGTTGGTATTATATTTCTTATCTTTTTAATAAAGATCCCTGTATGTTAAGTTAGGGATTTTACTTTTTATCTAAACTTGGCATTGTGCCTAGCACAGCGGTCTATAAGATGTTTGCTGTCTGTTGGGGTTTTTTTTTTAAGGCTTTTGCAAGGCAAATGGGGTTAAGTGGCTTGCCCAAGGCCACACAGGTAGGTAATTATTAAGTGTCTGAGAATGGATTTGGACCCAGGTACTCCTGATTCCAGGGCCGGTGCTCTATCCACTGCGCCACCTAGCTGCCCCTTTGCTGTCTGAATGATAAGGGTTTCCTGGACATAATGGCATTATATTGAATACTTGAGAAAAGATGTTTAGTGGACTCTCGCAAGTATAGATTTTGCCTTTAGGAGTTTCTTTTAATTTTTTTTTTCTATTTTTGGAGGCATTCATGATTAAGGGACTTGCCCAGAGTCACACAACTAGAGCTAAATATCTGCAGCCGGATTTGAACTTGGGTCCTTCTGACTCCTGGGTCAGGTACTCTATCCAGGAGCTACTTTTCAGAGAGAGAATCATTTTAGACACATGGAAAAAAGGGAGATAAAGAGATGAATGTTTAAATCATGAAAGGTTCTTCCCAAAGTGGATGTTGTAATGGTGCTAGAGGTAATAAAAAAGTATATAGAAGAAATGAATGCTAATTATGAATTCATTGTCAAATTAGGGACATTTTATTTTCAGTATTAGCATATAACTTCTCTTTTGAAAAAAAGAAAATAAATTAATGCATTTTATTTCTACTCTCAGAATAATCATAACAGAAAGTGAACCCTGTTTAAAGTAAATGGAGTAGAGAGAAACTCAGATTTAGTAAAAAAAAAAAAGATAAATTAGAGATGATTGCCCCAACCCCTAATTTTAGGAAGTCTCATTAGTTTCCCCCAGTGCATTAACAGTGCACAACTTCATTCAGAGTTTAAGAGATATATATAAAATATATATTCCTAACATCTAATACAGCTACTGCCATATACTGACCCTCAATAAATGCTAGTTGACTGTTTGATGGGTTTAGATAGGTGTGAACTACCAAGTACTATTGTTGATGAAAAGCTAGTAAGAGATAGTCCATTTAGTCTAATGGGGAACTAAAATAGAACACAAATAGACACACACACTATTCACAAGGTGAAAGTACAGTAAAAGAACTACAAAGAAGATGTTCTGAGAGTTAAGAGTAGAGTAGATTGTTGAGACTTCAAATTTCCTTCATCTTTAAAATGAACTCAGACCAGTCAAGTCAGTAAACTTTATTAAAGTGCTAATAATAGGCTAATCACTGTGCTTAAACTTTGAAAGGAAAGGCAAAAACAGTTCCTGCCCTTAAGTATGAGAGTACACACACTAATATAGGAGATAAATGTTAATAATGACATATAAACTAGAGTTGAACTGATTGTCCTAAAGGTGACCAGGGAAGGTATTAGTATTGAGAGGAATTGGGAAGACTTTTTGTAGAAGGTTGGATTTTAGTTAAGACTTAAAAGAAGCCAGGAGGGGAAGAGAAGGGAAAAAAACTAGATGAGAAGGATTGGATGACTAAGTAACTTTTTACTCTAAATCTATAGTCCTGTTATTCTACATTCAATAGATAACTTTTTATTTTTATGTTCTTGTATGCTGATTGCCAAACATAACATAACAGACTTTTTATATTATTTACATTTCTCCCCTGGCAATTTAACTAAACTGATAAATGAATGAGATAGTGTTTGACATGGAAATTGTTGAATTAAATGAAAATGTTTTTGTAGGAAATAGGTATTGAATGCTTAAGATGCATAGTAATTAATGCCATAATGGAAATCAGAGGGTCTGGATTGAAATTTTTACTTTTGATGCTTATTATGTGTACAATCTTGGGCAATTAATTTAACTTCCATGGACCTGTTTCATTATTTGGAAGATGTTGTAGTATGTCCCTAACAGCTCATTAATTATCCATTCTATGTCCTTTTTAAATTGTTCATTCATTGGTATGTTTGTATACAAACTTTTATGTAGTTATATATATTTTGTGGTTCTGATAATTTTATATTACTTAAATCTTAAAAAAAATTGTCTTCCTCATGTTGATAATTTTTAAGGACATAATATATTCTGTGATATTTATATGCCATAGTTTATTCACCAACTGTGAGAGAATTGGATAGTTTCCATTTCTTTATATTTTTAACTTATGCTACCCTCTCTATTTTTAAACTCATTTTTTTTCATTACAAAGATACTCTTAGGGTATATTCCCAGTAATTGGATTATTGGGTTAGAGGGCTTGAATATTTTTGTGATCATTACATATTGCCAGATTTCTTTACCAAAACATTCTGTCCTTTCCAATTTTATTAGCACAATCTAAAATATTCAAGAAATTTGTTGTACTTCTGATCATAGCATATTTTTCTGATCATAGCATATTTTTAAGATTAAGAAATACTTGGAAAAAATCTATTTTCATTTTCTATTTCTTAAGATATATGTGAATTTTATTCTGTTTATGCCATTTACTTACAGCTAGTGGGAGAATAGAGCAGTCTAATGTAGATACATATTTTGATGTAAGTAGATGCTTTCCAATGCAATGCTTCTCTTGGTCTTAATGAATAATAATGTCATTCTTTATTAAAATATATTATTTCTAGCTAATGATGCTTGCAAGATGTTTATAACATGTTTTATTCATTGAATATTATCTGTTCAGATCTGAAAAATAGGATGAATCTAAAAGAATAAATGATGAATGAGTTTCCCCCAAAAGAAATGACTCTACATCACTATTGTTGTATAAACTTCCTTGTTTTAATTGCATTTTAATGCCAACTATAAGTTATATAGAAAACGTTTTTGTTTTACCCTATTAAATTTTTTGTAAAATGTTATTATCTATGTTCCTACTTTTAGTATTTATTGTAAAATATAATGAACATAATCTATTTTGATGAATGAGACTGCTAGAGTGTCCATCACTGGCAGTTTTTTGTCCTGTTGATTTTAGACAGTTAAGATTTTTCTAAATTCAGAACTTAACTCTAGAACTTGATTTTTTTCCAGGACTTAACTTGAAAGCTAAGGTATTTTGACATTTGCTGGTATCAGTTAAATTTGTTTTTTTCCAAAGGTAGGAATATAAAAACCAAAAAAGTTTGTGGTTGAAGGTTTTGATTCATAACAAACAATGCTTTTTCCAACTGGTAACTTTATTGCCATCAGTGTTTTGTTACTATCAGATTTTTAAATGTAAATTTTCTAGCTAATAAATTTTTATATCATTTCCTGATTTGTTAAGGAATTTACTTTTTTTTTTTAAGTCTAAGTTTAGGGGCGGCTAGGTGGCACAGTGGATAGAGCACCGGCCCTGGAGTCAAGAGTACCTGGGTTCAAATACGGTCTCAGACCTAGCTGTGTGGCCTTGGGCAAGCCACTTAACCCCACTGCCTAGCAAAAAAATAAATAAATAAAGTCTAAGTTTGATGAAGGAGTTTATCTCCCCCCCACCCCTTCATGTTACCAGACTTTTTGTAAGCCATGACATAAAAGCCAAATACGAATTTTGAGCTGTTTAAGCACTGGTGCATTTGTCATCATCATCCTTAATAATTCTAGGGCCTGCAGCAGTTTTTTTTTATTTTTCTATTTTGCTTTCATGCAAATGAGTCTAGAATTTGTAGGTTTTTATAGTTTTGTTTCCTGTTTTGTGTTTTGTCAAATTCTGTTACAATGAACTTTGCTGGATGTTTCATTATACTGAAATCTTACATATATTTAATGAAAATTTGGTACCAGTAAAGGTTTTTTTAACGTCACATAAATTTTTTTGTTGTTATGCAGTTTTATTTTTTTTTATTATTATTATTATTTTTTAGGGTTTTTGCAAGGCAATGAGATTAAGTGGCTTGCCCAAGGCCACATAGCTAGGTAATTATTGTGTCTGAGTCCAGATTTGAACTCAGGTACTCCTGACTCCAGGGCTGGTGCTCTATCCACTGCGCCACCTAGACTTCTGCAGTTTTATTTTTACGTTTGTTTTTATAATATTATTTTCACTTAACTCTCCTATCTCTCCAAATTGAACCATTCATTCTTTGTAACAAAGAAAAATTTGTAAGGAAAACTAGTCAAATCAGTCACTTCCTTTGATAGTGTACATTATATTCTTTTTCCAAACTCCTCCAATTTATTCCTGAGAGATGTATTTTAATCATTTATCCTCTCTGGACCAAAATTGTTTTTAATAATTTGTCAGAATTCCATTGCGATTTAGTGTCATCATTTGCTTTTTTTTAGGGTGGTCATATTGTTTTCTTGGTTCTGCTTTCTTTACTTTTTAATATAGTCTATTGGTCTTTTTGTGTTTCTTTGAATTCCTCACAGTCTTGTTTTCTTATTGTGCAATAATATTCTTTTATATTTATATACTATAGTTTGTTCAGCCATTCTCTATTTGATGAGCACCTACTTAAAAGTTTTTTGCTACCACAAAAAATGTTGCTGCAATTGTAGTTTTTTTTTTTAGGTTTTTGCAAGGCAAATGGGGTTAAGTGGCTTGCCCAAGGGCACACAGCTAGGTAATTATTAAGTGTCTGAGACACTGGATTTGAACCCAGGTACTCCTGACTCCAGGGCCGGTGCTTTATCCACTATGCCACCTAGCTGCCCCAGTGATTTTTATTTTAACAGTTGCCTTATTGCTAAGATGCATTTTAGCATTTATATTTAATAAGCACAAAATAAAGGCAGCTATGAATATATAGTATCAAAATTACTATATTACCATTACTATTGTGATTTTTCACAGAGACCACCTTTTATGCCTCCTCCCATGGGAACTATGCCCCCACCTCCTGGTATGATGTTTCCACCTGGAATGCCTCCAGTTACTGCCCCTGGTACACCAACATTACCTCCTACTGAGGAAATATGGGTAGAAAACAAAACTCCAGATGGAAAGGTAAGATGTAAAAGTTATTTGAAGTGTATAGGGTGATAAATTGTAAGGCATATAGATTATTGGCAAGTTATCTATTTAAATGCTATATACTTCAAGTTCGATGTGCATTCCTTAGAGACAGTGGCTTTAAAAAAATCATTGTCATGCAGTGCTTTGTACAGTATAGGTACTAAATGTCTTTTGAATCAATCATGATTTTTTTTTCCCAAGGCAATGGGTTTAAGTGGCTTGCCCAAGGCCACATGGCTAGGCAATTAAGTGTCTGAGGTCAGATTTGAACCCAGGTACTCCTGACTCCAAGGCCGGTGCTCTATTCACTGCGCTACCTAGCCACCCTGAATCAATCTTAGTTAATTGAATCCTCTATGTAGATCATAGATGGCTAAGGCAGCATTATCAGGAACAGCTCAAGATTGAATTAGACAGTCATTACAGTGACTTTTCAGAATCTGACTTGCTTACAGTTTCAGCTATATGTATCTAAATCAAGACAGATTTGTTATATTAACAACTTTATTTGCCTTCTCTACAGGTATATTATTATAATGCTCGGACACGTGAGTCAGCATGGACCAAACCAGATGGAGTTAAAGTTATTCAACAATCAGAACTAACTCCTATGCTGGCTGCTCAGGCTCAGGCTCAGGCCCAAGCTCAGGCCCAAGCTCAGGCCCAAGCTCAGGCCCAAGCTCAGGCCCAGGCCCAGGCCCAGGCCCAGGCCCAGGCCCAGGCCCAGGCTCAGGCTCAGGCTCAGGCTCAGGCTCAGGCTCAGGCTCAGGCACAGGCACAGGCACAGGCACAGGCACAGGCACAGGCACAGGCTCAGGCTCAGGCTCAGGCTCAGGCTCAGGCTCAGGCACAGGCACAGGCACAGGCACAGGCACAGGCTCAGGCTCAGGCTCAGGCTCAGGCCCAGGCCCAGGCCCAGGCGCAGGCTCAGGCCCAGGCCCAGGCCCAGGCCCAGGCGCAGGCCCAGGCACAGGCTCAAGCTCAAGTACAGGCTCAAGTACAAGCTCAAGCTGTAAATGCATCTACTCCTACAACTAGTAGCCCAGCATCAGTGGTTTCTACTTCAACACCATCATCTACACAATCTTCTACCACTTCTACAACAACAACAGCAACTTCAGTTTCACAGACTGTATCAAGTAAGTATAATTTATGTTTAATTTCTTTCCCAAGGAAATTTAAAATGGTGTCTTTACGCACCAGGAACATCTAATTGATTTAGGTGGAGAGAGAGAAGATTAATAGGCATGAATCAATTAGAAAATAGTTGTTTTAGGCTTGAGACAGCATGTAAGTATTAAGTTATATGGTAGAGACCAAAGGGATTTAGAAAAGGGATATAGCCATGGGATTCATGGAGGAACTGAAAAATACTAGCTCTTGAAGATGGTAGAATAACAATTAGGTGGAAAAGAGATGAAAAGTCATTTGAGGCCTGGGAAATAGCATAATCAAATGAGCAGAGGTGGGAATGAATATGGAGTTGTTGGGAAAAATAAGACTGTCATGAATTTAATAAAGGACAAAATATTCATATTTTCACAAAATTTGCAAATCAGGATCTATATTTTGTCTTTAAACACTATAGAAAACTTCATTTTACACAAATAAATATTATAAGGGAAAGAAGGACTATGATTTCATTAGTATAGGGATGAAGAATTTTCTTTACTGATTTATATCCATAAGCATTTGTGTTTGCACATCACTTCCTTTGCTTTTCTCTCTCCCTCCCTTCATGTCAACAGCCACCCCTTGTAACAAAGATCAACTCTTTTGCAACTTAAGATGTCAGAAATCTGCCTAGATCAGAAGTATCAACTACCTACTAGCCTCAATATTTTACTCTCAGTGGGGGCTGAATTGGATTAAAATATAATTGGAAAATATTTAACAAAATAAATAAAGAAGCAGTGCAGGATAGATAATGTTTATTTTTGGTTTTCTGGTCAACATCCTATCTGTAGGGTTAAATTTCTATTTGAGTTTGACATAGTTGGCCTGTACTATTGAGAGGCAAAAGAATCTAACCTGGGCTTACATATGTCTGCATATATCAGAGATAGAATTTGAAAACAGATCTTTCAGACCCCTTGACTAACTATTACACTATACTGCCTATGAGATGTGATAAAATTTGTCTCTGTTAAAAAAAAACTCATTATCAAGATGACTATAAGGTGTTCAGATTCAAACCCTTGTTTTCATGTGAATCTCTTATCTTTTCTTGTTCAAATGGAAGAAGATGCAATGTGTCATAATTGTCCATAGTAGTTGATCTCCTTATCCATTAATATTTAGAAATATTTAGGTATTCTAAATTAAAAGGAGAATTCCTTCTGAGAACTGGTTAGATGTTGATAGCCATTTTCAAGACAGATCTTGAAATATGGTTGTAACTTTTTCATAAATGCATTTATGTTATCCTTTTGGATAAGAATATAAATTTGAGCAATTTGAATTGATTTAAGAGTGATGGGAGATGGGGAAGAAATCTTTTTTTTAAATTTAAT
The DNA here is from genome assembly GCF_037893015.1 of Macrotis lagotis. Classification (NCBI taxonomy): domain Eukaryota; kingdom Metazoa; phylum Chordata; class Mammalia; order Peramelemorphia; family Peramelidae; genus Macrotis; species Macrotis lagotis. The sequence goes on along the minus strand of NC_133658.1, from coordinate 403,625,589 downwards.
ATTCTCATTTTGTACAATTTTTTTATACATTAATAAAATCTTAAGAGTAAACAAAATACTCCTCCCTCCAAAAATATAGACTCACTTGAGTGATAAAGGGGAGAGAAAAAAATTAAAATTAAAAAAATAATAGTAATAATTGTAGGTATGGCTAGGTGGTGCAGTGGACAGAGTACCAGCCCTGGAGCCAGGAACACCCAAGCCCATATCCGGGCCCGTACACTCAACAATCACCCAGCCATGTGACATGCAAGCCACCCCAACCCCACTGCCCTGCATAAACCAAAAAAAAAGAAAAAAAAATCCTAAAATAAAATGGTAATAATAGTAGGGGTGGCTGGGTGGTAGACAGAACACTGGACCTTGAGCCAGGATCACCTGGGTCCAAATCCGGCCTCAGACACCCAACGATCACCCTGCTATATGGCCCCGGGCAGGCCACCCAACCACATTTGCCTTGCACCCCCCCCCCCCCATAGTAATAATAAAAAATGTGCTTCAGTCTTTGTTCCAACACCACCAACTCTGTTGCGGGTGGATCACATTCTTTATGATAAGTCCATCACAAAAGTTACTTCCATATTTTCCATATTTATCAGGGCAATTTTCCTGTAGTAATTCTTTGAAAATGATGTCAAGGCTCTTTTCCTGATCATGATTTTCAGGTATTCCAATAATTTTTAAATTATCTTTCCTAAGTCTGTTTTCCATATCAGTTGTTTTTTCAATGAGATATTTCACATTTTCTTCTAATTTTTCATTCTTTTGGTTTTGAAGCATTGATTCCTGATTTCTGGTAAATTCATCAATCTCCCTGAATTCTATTCTTTGTCTGAAGGATTTGTTCTCCTCAGAGAGTTTTCTTATCTCTTTTTCCATCTGGCCAATTTTGCTTTTTAAGGCATTCTTCTCCTCAATAACTTTTTGAACTGTTTTATCCATTTGAGCTAAGCTGGTTTTTAGCATGCTATTTTCTTCAGCATTTTTTTGGATTTCCTTGACTAAGCTGCTGACTTCATTTTCATGTTTTTCCTGCATCTCTCTCCTTTCTTTTCCCAGTTTTTCTTCCAATTCCCTCATTTGATTTTCAAAGTCTTTTTTGAGCTCTGTCATAGCCTGAGCCCAATTTCTGTTTTTCTTGGAGTCTTTAGATGCAGGAGCTTGTTCTTCCTCATCTCCAGACTGAGTATTTTGATCCTTCTTGGGCTCACGGGAAAATATTTCTCAATGGTGTTCCTCTTATTTCTCTCCTTGCTCATTTTCCCAGCCTAAGCCTGTTTTAGGGGTGCTTCCTGAGCTTTTGGGACACTCCTACAAGGATCTCAGTATGTGAAGCTCTGTCCTCCCTCCTGGTCTGTGAATGACCATATGCACCCCCCTCTGCCATGGGGTCGAGGTGGTGGGGGGCCTAGACTGCAATCAGGATCTGAATGTGGTCAGAACCCCAGATTCCTGTTCCAGGGGCAGAGCTTGGCAGTCTCTCTCTTCACTCCCCTCCCTAGGTTCAATGGGCTCATGCCCTGGGGGCTCCTTCTTACCAGCTCCGCCTGCTTATGTTTCCTGTATCTGGACTGCCTTGGCCAGTCTGCTCTCTGTGTGCCCTGAGGCCCCTGCTGTTCCCCAAATTTGTACCTGGTGCTCCCTGGGGCGTAGGTCAGGAAACTTCCCCGCTGTTGTGAGCCATGGCTCCTAGTGTCCTGGGACTGCTTCTGGGAGGCTGAAGTTCTTTCGCTCTGGCGGGCCACCCCTCCGACCCCGGGGAGCAGAGTCTTTCTGCTCTTTTATAGGTTACGTTGAGTAGGAGAACTGCCTCACTGGGTCCCTCTGTGGGTTCTGTCTCTTGAAAATTTAGTTAGAGTCCTTAGTTTAGAAATTTTATGAGAGAGCACCTAAGACACTGCTCTTGTCCCAGTCTTATTTTTCAATTGACATTTTTAGAAGTCAATTAGGCTTTTATTTTTAATTTTTTATTTATTTAATAAGGTAGTAGGGTAAAGTGACTTGCCCAAGGTCACACAGCTAGGCAATTATTAAACCGTCTGAGGTCAGATTTGAACTCCAGTCCTCCTGATTCCAGGGCTGGTGTTCTATCCACTGTGCCACCTAGCTGCCCCATCAATTAGACTTTTTAGGGTTTTTTTTGCAAGGCAATGGGGTTAAGTGACTTGCCCAAGGCCACACAGCTAGGTAATTATTAAGTGTCTGAGGCTGGATTTGACTCAGGTACTCCTGACTTCAGGGCTAGTGCTCTATCTACTGTGCCACCTAGCTTTCCTAGACTTTTTAAAAAAACACTTTATTTCATTGATACCTTATCTATCCTCTTCCCTGTCCAGAGAGGCAAAAAAAAGTTTTCCAAAAAAAGTTTAAAAAGAAAAAAATAGTTCTTCAAAACCAACCAATACCATAGCCATTGGACACTAAATATGGCACAGATGCCATATATATTCCTCACCCATAGCCCTTCATCTCTAGTAAGGAGGAACATGAATTTTCTCAAAAACTGATTTTTGAACATGAAAAACTTTTAATTCATTCCCTTTCTTTCTCTTCTCTCTCTCTCTCTTTTTTAAAGTTTTATTTAAGGTAATGGGGTTTTTAAGTGACTTGCCCAAAGTTACACAGGCAATAATTAAGTGTCTAAGGTCAAATTTGAACTCAGGTCCTCGACTCCAAGGCCAGTAATCTATCAACTGCGCGGCCTAGCTGCTCCCTTCTTCTCTCTCGATATTTTTCCCCCTCATTTTTATTTCTCATTGAAAAAGTGATTGTGACACTTGCAAGGTGTCCAAAGGTCCATGCTTTTAACTAGTTTTTGTAGATCTGCATTTCATTGTGAAGTTTGTTGCGCTTCTTCCACCTTATATCATTTTCATTTAAAAGCTAAGTTACAATGAAAATTTTTCTGAATGTGGCTTTGCCATTGATAGTTTTGCAAAGTAACATTATGTCTAACATCAGATTCACTTAGGTATCACGCATATAAGCAAATGAGCATCTTTTGTTGCATTTGTTGCTTAGATCCCTTTTAAGTTTCTTAGTTTATTGATTATGATGGTCTTTAGACACATGGACCATTCTCTTTCCCATCATGGTATGTGGAGGTAGAAGCATTCAAGGCTGCTTTTTTATATGATTTGTTAGACATCATTGTAGCCATACCAAGAGATTTAGAATTATTTGTCCTATTGATGATCTCAGAGCAAAATTTTACATTATATCCTTATTACAGTTAAAAGTTTTTCAGAAAAGAAAGTTTTTGCTTAATAAAAACATCTAATTTTCTCTGGAAAAATTCTTGTTTTGTCAGTGTAGTCTTCACATATCCTTTTAAGCTGATTTTTCAGTTTATTAGTTTTCTTGCCAAACACATTGGGCTTTTCTTACCATCAGGAACAGGACTTGTGATTCTGATGATAAATATATTGAATCTTATTTTCTTTTGTAATCTGTTTCAGTTGATCAAATTGCACTTCAGTTGATCATATTTTATAATGTGCTTATTACTGTGTTCTAGACACTGTATGCTAAGCATTTTGTGAGATTTCTGTTTTCATTACTGTCTAGTCTAGAATACTAGGTATTCAGTACAGAAGGTTATCTCTTTCAGAACAAAACTCAAAAATTTAAGAAATTTAATTGTTGAAATGTTTAGACTAGATTTTATTTTTTTAATTAAATTTTTTTATAATTTTATTTTTTCAATTAAGTAGTATTTATTTTCTTTTTCCTCCTAGTCCTCATTAGAAAGAAAAAACAAAAAACAAAAACCTTGTAACAAAATTCACATGGTGTATTTCATATCCAGAAAATGTCTCATTCTGCATCTCAAATTCATCATTTTTGGGGGGGTTGGGGAGATAGATGGCATGCATCTTAAATTGATTTTCTGGTCATAGCATTGTTTAATGTCCTTAAGATTATTTTGGTTTTTTTCCCCTAGTTTATACAAAGTTGTAAGCAATTTTGGAAACAGTGTATATTTTAGTTTTTCAAATGATGATTTTGATCCATATAATAGGTATTATGATACTTTGAATAGGAGAGTTGCTTAACATTGAGTTTATACATAAATCGAAATACAACTAACACCATGACAGCACAGATTATCTATGCTCCTTTGTCCCTTTTATGTCAGATAATTTACTCCATTCTGTCTCTCCCTTTTTCCCAGGGAATTCTTTCTCATCCCTTAGTTTTATTTTTTTTAGATATTCTATCATATTCAACTCCTATTGTCATATATATATGTGTATACACACACACACACACACACACACACACACACACACACACACATACACACATGTCTTACTGCCCTAATAGTGATAAAGTTCTTAGTAGTTACAAATTATCATCTTCCAATGTAGGAATGTAAACAGTTTAACTATTGAATCCCTATGAGCTGACTTTCCTGTTTACCTTTTTTTATGATCCCTTGAATCTTGTGTTTGAAAGTCACATTTTCTGTTCAACTCTCGCATTTTTCAACAGGAATGCTTCATCAGGAAAGCCCCTCTGAAGAATTTTTTTCCTCTTTTGAAGGATTATACTCAGGTATATAGCTCTCTGCTCCTCTGCACCTGCAAGGTGCCAAATCCCATGACTGTGGCTTCATGATAAGAAGTATTTCTTTCTGGCTGCTTGTTTTCTCTGACCTGAGAGCTCTGGAATGTGATTGATATTCCTAGCAGTTTTCATTTTGAGATCTCTTTCAGAAGGTGATTGGTAGATTCTTTAAGTTTCTATTTTATTCTCTGGTTCTAGGATATCAGGTCAGTTTTCCTTGATAATTTCTTGAAAGATGTTGTCTAGGCTCCTTTTTTTTGATCTTGGCTTTCAGATAGTCAAATAATTCTTAAATTATCTCTTCTTAATCTGTTTTCCAGGTCATTTATTTTTTTCCAGTGAGATTTACATTTTCATTTCCAATAGATTTAGATTTCTTTTTTTACATTCTTTTGATTTTGTTTTATTGTTTCTTGATATCTCATGGAGTCATTAGCTTCCACTTGCCCAGTCTGATTTAAGGAAATATTATTTATTCATTCATTCATTCATTTATTTATTTTTTGCAAGGCAGTGGAGTTAAGTGGCTTGCCCAAGGCCACACAGCTAGGTAATTATTAAGTGTCTGAGGTCGAATTTGAACTGAGGTCCTCCTGACTCCAGGGCAGGTGCTCTATCCACTACGCCACCTAGCTGCCCCAAAGCAATATTTTCTTATTTATTCATTTATTTATTTAGTCTTTTTTTAATTCTCATTTTGTACAAATTTTTTTTTTTACATTAATAAAATATTCTCGTTTAAGAGTAAACAAAATACCCCCTCCCCCTCATGAATATAGATTTACTTGAGCGATAAAGTGAAGGGGAGAGAAAAAATTAAAATAAAAAAAAATAATAGTAATTATTGTAGGTATGGCCAGGTGGTGCAATGGACGAAGCCCCAGCCCCAGAGCCACAAGCACCTGAGCCCACATCCATCCCCACAGACCCAACAATCACCCAGCCTTGCGACATGCAAGCCACCCGATCCCCACTGCCCCGCAAAAACCAAAAAGAAGAAAAAAAAGACCCAAAATAAAATAAAACAGCAACAGTAGTAGGGGTGGCTGAGTAGCGGACAGAGCATTGGCCCCTGAGCCAGGAGCACCGTGGTCCAAATCGGGCCCCAGACACTCAGAGATCACCCCGCTATATGGCCCCAGGCAGGCCACCCAGCCCCACTTGGCCTGCACCCTCCCCCAAACAACAACAACAACAAATGTGCTTCAGTCCTTGCTCCAACCCCAACAACTCTGTCATGGGTGGATCACATTCTTTATGGTAAGTCCATCACAAAAGTAACTTCCATATTTTTCCAATGTTGCCATTGCGGATCGCAACTCCCTCCTTTCTTATTTCTCCACTACCATGTACTGTATTTTCTCTCTCCTTTCACTCTGACTCTGCTGTAGGGTAGCTGAGTGGCGCAGCAGACGGATCCCTGGTCCTGGGGCCAAGAAGCCCTGGGCCCCCACACCACCCATTAGGCCCAGAATCCACCTGGCCCCATGGTCCTGGACAGGCCTTCCAATCCCATCCCCTTGCAAGAAGTAAAAAAGAAAATGTGTTATATCTGACCACTCTCCCCCCATGGTCTATCCTCCCCTCCTTTATTCACATCCCCACCCCTTCTCCCTGCTCCCCCCCCTTCTTACTCCAGATGTCTATACCCCATTGAGTATATATGCTGTTTCCTCTCCTAGCCATCTCTGATGAGAGCAAAGGTTCCCTCATTCCCCCTTGCCTCCCCCCTTCCATATCATTGCAATAGCTCATTATAATAAAAAAAATCTTTTTATATGAAATATCTTGACCTATTCCCCCCCTCTCCTTTTCTTTCTCCCATTAAATTTCCCTTTTTTTCTATTGACTCCATTTTTACACCATATTTTATCTTCAAATTCAGCTTTCTCCTGTGCTTCAACTATAAAAGCTCCCTCTACCTGCTCTGTTAACTGAGAAGGTTCATATGAGTATCAGTGTCATTTTTCTATGCAGGAATACATGCAGTTCATCCTCATTAAGTCCCTCATATTTTCCCCCTCTCCTCCAATCTCCATGCTTCACCTGAGTCCTGTATCTGAAGATCAAACCTTTTGTTCAGCTCTGGCCATTCCAACAGGAACATTTGAAATTCCCCTGGTTCATTGAAAGTCCATCTTTTTCCCTGGAAGAGGACATTCAGCCTTGCTGGGTAGTTCATTCTTGGCTGCATTCCAAGCTTTTTTACCTTCCGGTATATTATATTCCAAGCCCTACAAACTTCCATTGTAGTTGCTGCTAAATCCTGTGTGATCCTGACTGCAGCTCCACGATATTTGAACTGTGTCCTTCTGGCTGCTTGTAATATTTTCTCTTTGACTTGGGAGTTCTGGAACTTGGCTATAATATTTCTAGGGGTTGGTTTTTTTGGGATCCCTTTCTCGGGGGGATCGGTGGATTCTCTCCATTCCTATTTTGCCCTCTGCTTCTAGAATATCAGGGCAATTTTCCTGTAGTAATTCTTTGAAAATAATGTCAAGGTTCTTTTCTTGATCATGACTTTCAGGTATTCCAATAATTTTTAAATTACCTTTCCTAAGTCTGTTTTCCATATCAGTTGTTTGAGATATTTTACATTTTCTTCTAATTTTTCATTCTTTTGGTTTTGAAGTATTGATTCCTGATTTCTGATAAATTCATCAATCTCCCTGAATTCTATTCTTTGTCTGAAGGATTTGTTCTCAGAGAGTTTTGTTATCTCTTTTTACATCTGGCCAATTTTGCCTTTTAAAGCATTCTTCTCCTCAATAACTTTTTGAACTGTTTTATCCATTTGACCTAAGCTGGTTTTTAGCATGCTGTTTTCTTCAGCATTTTTTTGGATTTCCTTGACTAAGCTGCTGACTTCATTTTCATGTTTTTCCTGCATCTCTCTCCTTTCTTTTCCCAGTTTTTCTTCCAACTCCCTCATTTGATTTTCAAAGTCTTTTTTGAGCTCTGTCATAGCCTGAGCCCAATTTCTGTTTTTCTTGGAGTCTTTAGATGCAGGAACTTGTGCTTCCTCCTCTTCAGACTGAATATTTTGATCCTTCCTGGGCTCATATGCAAAATATTTCTCAATGGTCTTCCGCTTGTTTCTCTGCTTGCTTATTTTCCCAGCCTGGGCCTGGTTTTGAGGTGCTTCCTGAGCTTTTGGGACACTCCCACAAGGGTCTCAGTGTGTGAGGCTCTGTCCTCCCTCCTGGTCTGTGAATGACCATAAGCACCCCCCTCTGTCACGGGGCTGAGGTTGGGGGGCCCTTGCTGTTCTATGGGGGGGCCTAGACTGCGATCAGGATCTGAATGTGGCCAGAGCCCCAGAGTCCTGTTCGGGGGGGCAGAGGACAGAGCTCAGCAGTCTCTTCACTCCCTTCCCTCAGCTCAATGGGATCATGCCCTGGGGGCTCCTGCTTTCTGGCTCTGCTTGCTTCTGTTTCTGGATTAGGGTTGTGAAACACCAAGCTGCTCCCTGTGTGCCCTGAGGGCTGGCCTTCATGTGCTCGCTCTGGCAGAGGTCCCCAGCTGTTCCCCCACTTTGTGCCTGGTGCTCCCTGGGGTGCAGCTCAGGAGACTCCCCCGCTGCTGTGAGCTGAGGCTCCCAGCGCCCTGGGGCTGCCTCCAGGAGGCTGAAGTTCTTTCGCTCTGGCGGGCCACCCCTCTGATGGGCTGCCCCTCCGATCCCGGGGGAGTAGAGCCTTTCTGCTCTTTTCCAGGTTACCTTGAGTAGGAGAACTGCCTCTCTGGGTCCCTTTGTGGGTTCTGTCTCTCAAAAGTTTAGTTAGAGTCCTTAGTTTCAAAGTTTTATCAGAGAGTGCCATCTTGGCTCCGCCCCCCAGGAATTATTTTCTTCAGTGAACTTTTTAGTTCCTCCTTTTTTGTGCTTATTTTACCACTTGACCAATTCTTGTTTTGTTTTGGTTTTGTTTTTGAGTTTTTGCAAGGCAATGAGGTTAAGTGGCTTGCCCAAGGCCAGACAGCTAGGTAATTATTAAGTGTCTGAGGCTGGATTTGAACTCAGGTACTCCTGACTCCAAGGCCAGTGCTCTATCCACCGAGCCAAGTAGCCACCTGTCTTGTTTTTTAAGGTGTTAGTTTCATCATTATTTTCTGTGCCTCCTTTAACCAAGTTATTGACTAGTTTTTCATGATTTTCTTGCAGTAGGGTCAGTTCTTTTCCCAGTTTTTCCTTTTTCTCTTACTTTAGTTTTAAAAATCCTTTTTGAACTCTTCCAGGAATTCTTTCTGAGTCTGAGACTACTTCACATTTTTTAAGCTTTGGATGTAGCAGTTTTGACTTTGTTGTTTTCTTCTAAGTTTGTGATTTAATCTTTTCACTATAATAACTTTTTGTGTTTAGGGTCTTTTTTTGGTTGTTTGCTCATTTTCCATGCCTATTTCTTGACTTTTAACTTTAAAGTTTTGCTTTTTTTCCTTGAGTAAAGGGGGCACTGTTCCAAACTTCAGATTTTTTTTTTTTGTGAATCTGTTGTCAGAGTCAGTTCTGATAATCTGCAAGTTTTCAGTTCTTGCGTGCTCTAAGGACAGGTATGTTTACTACTCTCCTGGCCTGTGCCTTGTCTGTTAGCGACCATAAGCACTCTTTTCTGCCTTGCACCCAGGCTCTTTACTTCCCAGCTGCTAGTGTTTTTCCTTGTCTTGGGACTGTGACCTGGAGGTCAGTATCACAGAGTCCTATACCAAGTGTCAGTAAACGGGCCCTTGTTTTCTGCTTCTAAAAGTTGTTTGATCTTCTTACAGTCTGTGGACTGAAAGCTCTAACAGATTCAGTTGTCCCCAAGGCCTGCTGCTGGCTTGCTCAGGTGTCACCTCACTGCTAGCTTATTGAATGCAACATGGGTTGTCTTAAGATCTCCTCTCACTCTAGTGAGAAACTCCTACTGATCTTCTAAGTATTTTGGACTGGAAAATTGTTTCTTCCCTTCTTTTTTGTGGGACCTTTTGTTCCAGAATTCATTTTGAAGTGTTATTTTAAAGTTTTTTGGGAAAACTTAGGTGAGTCCTTCTAGCTTTTCTCTGCCATCTTGGCTCTCAGAGCTTGTAATTCAAGCACTAGCCTAGCCAAATTTGGTAAGACTCATTACCAAAGAGGTGGGTTGCCAGGTAATAGTTTTCTAAACTGGTAGGTATAAATAGTGATCAAAATTATTGGATATTTTCAAGTATTCTAAATCACTTCTAATTATTTAAATTCATATTGTGATCCTGAAGAATAAAATAACTGCATTTGCAATAATACAGGATTTCTCTGTACTTTAATTTTTCAAAGAATCTGTTTTTGATCAACTTGATCATTCTCCTAAATAAATAAAAAAATTTTTGTTTTATTTTTCTTTAAAAATTTATTCTGATGAATAAGTAATTGGTTTCAGAGATAGTGGAAATGAAGAAATCCCCAAAGTACCTGGCATGCAATAGGTGCTTAATAATAAATGTTGACTGATCAATTGAAGCCCACAAAAGAAAGTAGGTTCACTACATTTATCAAGGTCTGCTACTGATGGTGAGGATTGTGTTTATTTTGAGTTAATACTTTAACTGTAGGTAGCATGAAACCTGATAAATTGAAGTCAACTTGAAAAGGTACATGATGACCATACTGGCAAAATGAAAATTTTTCCAGATAAAAATTAGTACCAGATACTTAAAATTATTTCTTTCTTTCTTTCCCATGCCTCAAAAGACTTAATACAGTTCTAATTAAGTAAGCTTTAGCTGCACTACAACTTCTTGGAAACTTATATATAATTTTCTCATGTAGCCCTGCCTCCTGTCATTCCATATAATAAAGAATTAAAAAATTGGGAAACAACAATTTAGCATAACTTAGGTACTAGGATCCACAGGGGAGCATTCCTTTTCTGGAGGAAGAAAAGGAGATTATGAGAGAGAAAAAGAGAGTCTGTTTAGGTTAGTGAGGTAGCAAAAAGTTCCTTTCCTAAAAGTCCTATAAGTAGTCATGCCAAATACAGCATGATTCTAGATGATAATTGTACAGAGGCCATTATTTCTTGCTTTTATCTTCAGGAGCTGAGCTGTTAACTCTACAGGGTGTGTCTGACTCTCAGAATATACTTGGTAAGAGTAAAAAATGAGCTAATTTTTTCACATATTTTATGCTATATTAGTCTACCTAATTTTTACTATGAAATGATAAATGTTATCATTTTATAATCATTTCAACTAAGGATAAGAGTAAAATTTTGCCTAATTTTGTAGAATCTTGTGTTTTGGATAGTTACTGACTATATTTGTTATTTGATCTAATGGAATTATATTTTGTACCAGATAAATCTATATACATTTTTTATTTTTAATCATTGTTTTATTGTTATGTGTAGTATGATTGAAGAAGTAAGATTCTTGTAAGTTTTGGGAGACCTTAAAAGACCATAACAAAGAAATTGCTTTTTGGGCATACTTTATCTTAATAATTTTATTACTACCCCCTCCCAAGTTAGTAAACAATCAGATATGGTTATACATGCATAGTCATGTTAAACATATTTCCATATTAATTATGATAGGAAAAGAAGAATCAGAACAAAAAGGAAAAACCCTGAGGGAGGAGAAAAAAAACAAAGAAACAAGAAAAAAATGAAAATAGTATGCTTTGTTCTGAATTCAGATATATGGTTCTTTCTCTGGATGTTGTTGGCATTTTTCATCACAAGTCTTTTAGAAATGCCTTAGTTCACTGTATTGCTGAGCAGAGTTAAGTTTGTCATGGTTGATGATCACACAATGTTGCTGTTGTTTGTGTACAGTGTTCTTGTTCTGTTTACTTCGCTTAGCGTCAGTTCATGTCTTTCCAGATTGCTCTGAAATTTATTTTGGCACACTTTATTACACCAGTCAATCCTGCCAACTTCAGTAGAAATATAACCTTATCTGTGGGCAGATCCTCATCTACATTTTCTGTATTATATCCATGCCATTCTTATTTTTGTTTTTGTTTTTGCAAGGCAGTGCGGAGTTATGTGACTTGGCCCAAGGTCACACAGCTAGGTAATTAAGTGTCTGAGTCTAGATTTGAACCCAGGTACTCCTGACTCCAGGGCCATTGTTTTATCCACTGTGCCACCTTGCTGTCGTCATTAGAAATATTTTGACCTATTTTTGCCTACCTCCATCTTTAGAGTATTTTGCATATTAATTCTTTGAAAGTAGTGATATTTCATGGCTCAGTTGTAGCTGTATGCTATCATCAAGAGAATATTATTGATAAAAGATTTTTTTTTGAGTGTGATCTTCTTTGCTAAACTAGAGTTGCCTCTGACTGCTTTGTCTTTGTACTTGCCAGGGAGATCAAGTGTCTTCTGACTGAGATATTTCTGGGCTCTTTTTAGATTTTTATTGTTGCAACTTTCTGTTACACTTGTTTAAGAAATGACAGTAATCAGAATTAATGTCTTTACTGTTGTCCACTTTCCAGTTTTCACAGTCAGTAACTTATTTAAACAATGTTAGAGCTGTTTTAATTGAATCCCAACTTTTTCTTCCAGTTTGGTACTAATTTAGATTTACAATAAGTGCTTTGCAATGTGTATGATTCTCAAATCAGTCAGTAAATGGAAATTTTCTGTCTGTTAAGAGAAAAGGTCAGTCTGTCCCTCCCTCTTTCCCTTCCCTTCCCTCTTTTTCCTTTCTTCCTTTTTTTTTTTTGAAGATTTTTTTTTTTGAAAGGCAGTGGGGTTAAGTGGCTTGCCCAAAGGCCACACAGCTGGGTAATTATTAAGCGTCTGAGGTCGAATTTGAACTCAGGTACTCCTGACTCCAGGGCCAGTGCTCTATCCATTGTGCCACATAACCACCCCCCTTTCTTCCTTTTCACCATATTTCTTTTGTTTTTTTGATGATATTTTAAGATGTTTTTAAAACATTTTTACTTGAAGTTTTAAGTTCCAAATGCTATCTTTGTCTCTCTTCTTCCTCCCCTGCCTAAGATGGTAAGCCATTAGATATAGCTTATATATGTACATTTACGTATTAGTCATTTTATACAAAAAGATTTAAATAAAAAAATAAATAAAAAGAGTATCCTTGGGAGTAGCTAGGTGGCACAGTGAATAGAACACTGGCCCTGGAGTCAAGAGGACCTGATTTGGCCCCAGACACATTATACTAAACCCCATTGCCTTGCAACCGCCCAAAAAAGAGCATGCTTTATCCTATCTTTAAATAATATCAGTTCTTTCTCTGGAGGAAAATAGTGTGCTTTATCATTAGTCCTTTGGGATTAGATGATTTTTATTATTTGACCTCTTTCATGTCTAATCTTTTACTAACATACTATTGTCCAGTTTCTCCCATAAAGCTTGCCTTTTCATTGAAACCAGTTAGAATACAAGGGTATTATGTTGACTTAGAGGAGCTTATTAGGTTCTTCTAGAATTTCTTATCACTTTATGAATTCCAACAGCAAATTCATTACCTGCAATGATCCTCATCATAATATTTTTTGCTTAAGTTAATTTGATTATGTTAATCATAATTACAGATACCATTCAAGGTTGGAAGGTCAAGTTACTGGTGAAGTGATATATAATTAATTCTTATTTGTGGATCTGTATTTGCAGATTTACCTACTTTCTAAAATTTAGACATAGAAGTATATGAAAATTTAGACTTATAATCCAGAAATTAATACTCTCAGTATTTTAAAAATTTTGAGTCATCTGATGCATATATTCCCAGCCCAGTTGAATAAGGCAATGCTTTGCCTTCTTGCTCTCACACAGTAAACAAGTATCCTTTTTATAGTTTTATTTAGTGTCATGCTTGTTGCATTTTTGTGCCTTTTTGTTGATGATTTTGCTGTTTAAAATGTCCCTGAAGCATAGTTCTGAAGTCTAGTATTCCTACAAATGCTGTGACATGCCTTCGGGAAAAATTTGTGTTTTTATTGGCCTTGAGTTCAATATTAATGAATCAGCAATATAGTACATTCAGAGAAAGAGAGAGAAATTCATTGGTCTCTATGTGAGGCCACTCCAGAAAGTGCTAAAGTAAATATGACTAGAGGCTCACAGCAACTTAATAATACTATATTTCCCCTAAGTAGCCATGGTACAGTATTCACAAATTTAGTGTTCCCAGTGACTTTATAGAACATAACTATTATAAATGGTGAGAATTGATTGTATCATTTTGCCTTTGGGCTATGATGAAACCAATTTTACCTACTCCTATACTTGTCTGTTCTCATTGACTAGCAGTTTTATTCCTATAATTTTTTTTTCTTGTCTTAGTGGTCTAGGTAGCATTTCTAAAAATAGTATTGAATGATAGTGGTGATAATGGAAATTCTTGTTTCACAACTCTGATCTTATTTGGAAGATTACAAGTTTATTCTTGTTGACCATAGTGCTTGTTTTTGATTTTAGATAGATACTACTTTTTTTTTAAGAAGGGACTAGTTTCTCTAAGAGGAAAGTGAGCTGTCTTTCCATTTATTTAGCTGAAACTTCCCTCTGTCTTTGTTTTTGTTTCATTTCATTATTTGTTGTGCAGAGAACTTCTCTAAGAGAAAAGTGAGCTGTCTTTCCATTTATTTAGCTGAAACTTCCTTCTGTTTTTGTTTTTGTTTCATTTCATTATTTCTTGTGCAGAGAACTTAATATTTAGAGTACCAGTAGTTGGAAGGGAATTGAAAGTGAAAATTAAATATATACATTTAGGTATATGTTACCAGTGTATATGTACACAGTCACATCCACAAACACACACATACACATACAAGAAATCCTGGCGAGAGACAAAAATATCAAGCAGTAAATTTAATGTTTTTAAAAGAAATATTTAGACATGAAGCACAGTTTGTCATAACCTTTTCAATTTGGCATAGAACTTATCAGAATTCTGTAGTAGAATAGCCTTTGAAAGTCTAGGATAGGGGCGGCTAGGTGGCACAGTGGATAGAGCACTAGCCTTGGACTCAGGAGTACCTGAGTTCAAATGTGGCCTCAGGCACTTAATAATTACCTACCTTGGGCAAGTCACTTAACCCCATCGCCTTGCAAAAACTTAAAAAAAAAGTCTAGAATAAATGTTAGACTACAATGAGACAGAGTAGAACTTAATATGAGCCATAACAAAGAAATTGCTTTAGGAAATTTTGCCAAGGATGCTTTCAAACTAACCAGCTCTAGTCACAGAACTGTCATTTTTTTTAAAGAATTAAATAAATAGGAAAAATGAAAAAAAAAACCTTGATTACTTTATTTCAGGGGTTGTTTTCCTGTTTTCATTTTTATTGTTAAAAATTAAATTATTTTTAATCAACAAAAACCTACTGCTCTTCCCAATACCTTTACCCTTTGAGATAAAAATAAGAAAAAAAAATCTTGTTATACATATGTATATTAAAGCAGAAGAAATTCCCACATTGACCATGTTCCCCACAGTGTCTCGATATGTACTCTTGAGTCCAACTCTTCTCTCTCAGGGTGATTTAGCATGTTTCTTCTTGAGTCCTTAGCAATCATAATTGATCATTGTTTATTTTGTTAATCAGAATTCCTAAGATT